>NC_140592.1:1293443088-1293891082 GCF_964204655.1 Triturus cristatus | reverse complement strand
AAGCCCTAGCCCGGAGCCCTAAAGCCTCTGCCGGAGCCCTAAGCCCTAACGCGCAGCCTGGAACCCTAGCCCTCAGCCCTAAGCCCTAATGCCCAGCCCTAAGCCCTAGCCCGGAGCCCTAAAGCCTCTGCCGGAGCCCTAAGCCCTAACGCGCAGCCTGGAACCCTAGCCCTCAGCCCTAAGCCCTAATGCCCAGCCCTAAGCCCTAGCCCGGAGCCCTAAAGCCTCTGCCGGAGCCCTAAGCCCTAACGCGCAGCCTGGAACCCTAGCCCTCAGCCCTAAGCCCTAATGCCCAGCCCTAAGCCCTAGCCCGGAGCCCTAAAGCCTCTGCCGGAGCCCTAAGCCCTAACGCGCAGCCTGGAACCCTAGCCCTCAGCCCTAAGCCCTAATGCCCAGCCCTAAGCCCTAGCCCGGAGCCCTAAAGCCTCTGCCGGAGCCCTAAGCCCTAACGCGCAGCCTGGAACCCTAGCCCTCAGCCCTAAGCCCTAATGCCCAGCCCTAAGCCCTAGCCCGGAGCCCTAAAGCCTCTGCCGGAGCCCTAAGCCCTAACGCGCAGCCTGGAACCCTAGCCCTCAGCCCTAAGCCCTAATGCCCAGCCCTAAGCCCTAGCCCGGAGCCCTAAAGCCTCTGCCGGAGCCCTAAGCCCTAACGCGCAGCCTGGAACCCTAGCCCTCAGCCCTAAGCCCTAATGCCCAGCCCTAAGCCCTAGCCCGGAGCCCTAAAGCCTCTGCCGGAGCCCTAAGCCCTAACGCGCAGCCTGGAACCCTAGCCCTCAGCCCTAAGCCCTAATGCCCAGCCCTAAGCCCTAGCCCGGAGCCCTAAAGCCTCTGCCGGAGCCCTAAGCCCTAACGCGCAGCCTGGAACCCTAGCCCTCAGCCCTAAGCCCTAATGCCCAGCCCTAAGCCCTAGCCCGGAGCCCTAAAGCCTCTGCCGGAGCCCTAAGCCCTAACGCGCAGCCTGGAACCCTAGCCCTCAGCCCTAAGCCCTAATGCCCAGCCCTAAGCCCTAGCCCGGAGCCCTAAAGCCTCTGCCGGAGCCCTAAGCCCTAACGCGCAGCCTGGAACCCTAGCCCTCAGCCCTAAGCCCTAATGCCCAGCCCTAAGCCCTAGCCCGGAGCCCTAAAGCCTCTGCCGGAGCCCTAAGCCCTAACGCGCAGCCTGGAACCCTAGCCCTCAGCCCTAAGCCCTAATGCCCAGCCCTAAGCCCTAGCCCGGAGCCCTAAAGCCTCTGCCGGAGCCCTAAGCCCTAACGCGCAGCCTGGAACCCTAGCCCTCAGCCCTAAGCCCTAATGCCCAGCCCTAAGCCCTAGCCCGGAGCCCTAAAGCCTCTGCCGGAGCCCTAAGCCCTAACGCGCAGCCTGGAACCCTAGCCCTCAGCCCTAAGCCCTAATGCCCAGCCCTAAGCCCTAGCCCGGAGCCCTAAAGCCTCTGCCGGAGCCCTAAGCCCTAACGCGCAGCCTGGAACCCTAGCCCTCAGCCCTAAGCCCTAATGCCCAGCCCTAAGCCCTAGCCCGGAGCCCTAAAGCCTCTGCCGGAGCCCTAAGCCCTAACGCGCAGCCTGGAACCCTAGCCCTCAGCCCTAAGCCCTAATGCCCAGCCCTAAGCCCTAGCCCGGAGCCCTAAAGCCTCTGCCGGAGCCCTAAGCCCTAACGCGCAGCCTGGAACCCTAGCCCTCAGCCCTAAGCCCTAATGCCCAGCCCTAAGCCCTAGCCCGGAGCCCTAAAGCCTCTGCCGGAGCCCTAAGCCCTAACGCGCAGCCTGGAACCCTAGCCCTCAGCCCTAAGCCCTAATGCCCAGCCCTAAGCCCTAGCCCGGAGCCCTAAAGCCTCTGCCGGAGCCCTAAGCCCTAACGCGCAGCCTGGAACCCTAGCCCTCAGCCCTAAGCCCTAATGCCCAGCCCTAAGCCCTAGCCCGGAGCCCTAAAGCCTCTGCCGGAGCCCTAAGCCCTAACGCGCAGCCTGGAACCCTAGCCCTCAGCCCTAAGCCCTAATGCCCAGCCCTAAGCCCTAGCCCGGAGCCCTAAAGCCTCTGCCGGAGCCCTAAGCCCTAACGCGCAGCCTGGAACCCTAGCCCTCAGCCCTAAGCCCTAATGCCCAGCCCTAAGCCCTAGCCCGGAGCCCTAAAGCCTCTGCCGGAGCCCTAAGCCCTAACGCGCAGCCTGGAACCCTAGCCCTCAGCCCTAAGCCCTAATGCCCAGCCCTAAGCCCTAGCCCGGAGCCCTAAAGCCTCTGCCGGAGCCCTAAGCCCTAACGCGCAGCCTGGAACCCTAGCCCTCAGCCCTAAGCCCTAATGCCCAGCCCTAAGCCCTAGCCCGGAGCCCTAAAGCCTCTGCCGGAGCCCTAAGCCCTAACGCGCAGCCTGGAACCCTAGCCCTCAGCCCTAAGCCCTAATGCCCAGCCCTAAGCCCTAGCCCGGAGCCCTAAAGCCTCTGCCGGAGCCCTAAGCCCTAACGCGCAGCCTGGAACCCTAGCCCTCAGCCCTAAGCCCTAATGCCCAGCCCTAAGCCCTAGCCCGGAGCCCTAAAGCCTCTGCCGGAGCCCTAAGCCCTAACGCGCAGCCTGGAACCCTAGCCCTCAGCCCTAAGCCCTAATGCCCAGCCCTAAGCCCTAGCCCGGAGCCCTAAAGCCTCTGCCGGAGCCCTAAGCCCTAACGCGCAGCCTGGAACCCTAGCCCTCAGCCCTAAGCCCTAATGCCCAGCCCTAAGCCCTAGCCCGGAGCCCTAAAGCCTCTGCCGGAGCCCTAAGCCCTAACGCGCAGCCTGGAACCCTAGCCCTCAGCCCTAAGCCCTAATGCCCAGCCCTAAGCCCTAGCCCGGAGCCCTAAAGCCTCTGCCGGAGCCCTAAGCCCTAACGCGCAGCCTGGAACCCTAGCCCTCAGCCCTAAGCCCTAATGCCCAGCCCTAAGCCCTAGCCCGGAGCCCTAAAGCCTCTGCCGGAGCCCTAAGCCCTAACGCGCAGCCTGGAACCCTAGCCCTCAGCCCTAAGCCCTAATGCCCAGCCCTAAGCCCTAGCCCGGAGCCCTAAAGCCTCTGCCGGAGCCCTAAGCCCTAACGCGCAGCCTGGAACCCTAGCCCTCAGCCCTAAGCCCTAATGCCCAGCCCTAAGCCCTAGCCCGGAGCCCTAAAGCCTCTGCCGGAGCCCTAAGCCCTAACGCGCAGCCTGGAACCCTAGCCCTCAGCCCTAAGCCCTAATGCCCAGCCCTAAGCCCTAGCCCGGAGCCCTAAAGCCTCTGCCGGAGCCCTAAGCCCTAACGCGCAGCCTGGAACCCTAGCCCTCAGCCCTAAGCCCTAATGCCCAGCCCTAAGCCCTAGCCCGGAGCCCTAAAGCCTCTGCCGGAGCCCTAAGCCCTAACGCGCAGCCTGGAACCCTAGCCCTCAGCCCTAAGCCCTAATGCCCAGCCCTAAGCCCTAGCCCGGAGCCCTAAAGCCTCTGCCGGAGCCCTAAGCCCTAACGCGCAGCCTGGAACCCTAGCCCTCAGCCCTAAGCCCTAATGCCCAGCCCTAAGCCCTAGCCCGGAGCCCTAAAGCCTCTGCCGGAGCCCTAAGCCCTAACGCGCAGCCTGGAACCCTAGCCCTCAGCCCTAAGCCCTAATGCCCAGCCCTAAGCCCTAGCCCGGAGCCCTAAAGCCTCTGCCGGAGCCCTAAGCCCTAACGCGCAGCCTGGAACCCTAGCCCTCAGCCCTAAGCCCTAATGCCCAGCCCTAAGCCCTAGCCCGGAGCCCTAAAGCCTCTGCCGGAGCCCTAAGCCCTAACGCGCAGCCTGGAACCCTAGCCCTCAGCCCTAAGCCCTAATGCCCAGCCCTAAGCCCTAGCCCGGAGCCCTAAAGCCTCTGCCGGAGCCCTAAGCCCTAACGCGCAGCCTGGAACCCTAGCCCTCAGCCCTAAGCCCTAATGCCCAGCCCTAAGCCCTAGCCCGGAGCCCTAAAGCCTCTGCCGGAGCCCTAAGCCCTAACGCGCAGCCTGGAACCCTAGCCCTCAGCCCTAAGCCCTAATGCCCAGCCCTAAGCCCTAGCCCGGAGCCCTAAAGCCTCTGCCGGAGCCCTAAGCCCTAACGCGCAGCCTGGAACCCTAGCCCTCAGCCCTAAGCCCTAATGCCCAGCCCTAAGCCCTAGCCCGGAGCCCTAAAGCCTCTGCCGGAGCCCTAAGCCCTAACGCGCAGCCTGGAACCCTAGCCCTCAGCCCTAAGCCCTAATGCCCAGCCCTAAGCCCTAGCCCGGAGCCCTAAAGCCTCTGCCGGAGCCCTAAGCCCTAACGCGCAGCCTGGAACCCTAGCCCTCAGCCCTAAGCCCTAATGCCCAGCCCTAAGCCCTAGCCCGGAGCCCTAAAGCCTCTGCCGGAGCCCTAAGCCCTAACGCGCAGCCTGGAACCCTAGCCCTCAGCCCTAAGCCCTAATGCCCAGCCCTAAGCCCTAGCCCGGAGCCCTAAAGCCTCTGCCGGAGCCCTAAGCCCTAACGCGCAGCCTGGAACCCTAGCCCTCAGCCCTAAGCCCTAATGCCCAGCCCTAAGCCCTAGCCCGGAGCCCTAAAGCCTCTGCCGGAGCCCTAAGCCCTAACGCGCAGCCTGGAACCCTAGCCCTCAGCCCTAAGCCCTAATGCCCAGCCCTAAGCCCTAGCCCGGAGCCCTAAAGCCTCTGCCGGAGCCCTAAGCCCTAACGCGCAGCCTGGAACCCTAGCCCTCAGCCCTAAGCCCTAATGCCCAGCCCTAAGCCCTAGCCCGGAGCCCTAAAGCCTCTGCCGGAGCCCTAAGCCCTAACGCGCAGCCTGGAACCCTAGCCCTCAGCCCTAAGCCCTAATGCCCAGCCCTAAGCCCTAGCCCGGAGCCCTAAAGCCTCTGCCGGAGCCCTAAGCCCTAACGCGCAGCCTGGAACCCTAGCCCTCAGCCCTAAGCCCTAATGCCCAGCCCTAAGCCCTAGCCCGGAGCCCTAAAGCCTCTGCCGGAGCCCTAAGCCCTAACGCGCAGCCTGGAACCCTAGCCCTCAGCCCTAAGCCCTAATGCCCAGCCCTAAGCCCTAGCCCGGAGCCCTAAAGCCTCTGCCGGAGCCCTAAGCCCTAACGCGCAGCCTGGAACCCTAGCCCTCAGCCCTAAGCCCTAATGCCCAGCCCTAAGCCCTAGCCCGGAGCCCTAAAGCCTCTGCCGGAGCCCTAAGCCCTAACGCGCAGCCTGGAACCCTAGCCCTCAGCCCTAAGCCCTAATGCCCAGCCCTAAGCCCTAGCCCGGAGCCCTAAAGCCTCTGCCGGAGCCCTAAGCCCTAACGCGCAGCCTGGAACCCTAGCCCTCAGCCCTAAGCCCTAATGCCCAGCCCTAAGCCCTAGCCCGGAGCCCTAAAGCCTCTGCCGGAGCCCTAAGCCCTAACGCGCAGCCTGGAACCCTAGCCCTCAGCCCTAAGCCCTAATGCCCAGCCCTAAGCCCTAGCCCGGAGCCCTAAAGCCTCTGCCGGAGCCCTAAGCCCTAACGCGCAGCCTGGAACCCTAGCCCTCAGCCCTAAGCCCTAATGCCCAGCCCTAAGCCCTAGCCCGGAGCCCTAAAGCCTCTGCCGGAGCCCTAAGCCCTAACGCGCAGCCTGGAACCCTAGCCCTCAGCCCTAAGCCCTAATGCCCAGCCCTAAGCCCTAGCCCGGAGCCCTAAAGCCTCTGCCGGAGCCCTAAGCCCTAACGCGCAGCCTGGAACCCTAGCCCTCAGCCCTAAGCCCTAATGCCCAGCCCTAAGCCCTAGCCCGGAGCCCTAAAGCCTCTGCCGGAGCCCTAAGCCCTAACGCGCAGCCTGGAACCCTAGCCCTCAGCCCTAAGCCCTAATGCCCAGCCCTAAGCCCTAGCCCGGAGCCCTAAAGCCTCTGCCGGAGCCCTAAGCCCTAACGCGCAGCCTGGAACCCTAGCCCTCAGCCCTAAGCCCTAATGCCCAGCCCTAAGCCCTAGCCCGGAGCCCTAAAGCCTCTGCCGGAGCCCTAAGCCCTAACGCGCAGCCTGGAACCCTAGCCCTCAGCCCTAAGCCCTAATGCCCAGCCCTAAGCCCTAGCCCGGAGCCCTAAAGCCTCTGCCGGAGCCCTAAGCCCTAACGCGCAGCCTGGAACCCTAGCCCTCAGCCCTAAGCCCTAATGCCCAGCCCTAAGCCCTAGCCCGGAGCCCTAAAGCCTCTGCCGGAGCCCTAAGCCCTAACGCGCAGCCTGGAACCCTAGCCCTCAGCCCTAAGCCCTAATGCCCAGCCCTAAGCCCTAGCCCGGAGCCCTAAAGCCTCTGCCGGAGCCCTAAGCCCTAACGCGCAGCCTGGAACCCTAGCCCTCAGCCCTAAGCCCTAATGCCCAGCCCTAAGCCCTAGCCCGGAGCCCTAAAGCCTCTGCCGGAGCCCTAAGCCCTAACGCGCAGCCTGGAACCCTAGCCCTCAGCCCTAAGCCCTAATGCCCAGCCCTAAGCCCTAGCCCGGAGCCCTAAAGCCTCTGCCGGAGCCCTAAGCCCTAACGCGCAGCCTGGAACCCTAGCCCTCAGCCCTAAGCCCTAATGCCCAGCCCTAAGCCCTAGCCCGGAGCCCTAAAGCCTCTGCCGGAGCCCTAAGCCCTAACGCGCAGCCTGGAACCCTAGCCCTCAGCCCTAAGCCCTAATGCCCAGCCCTAAGCCCTAGCCCGGAGCCCTAAAGCCTCTGCCGGAGCCCTAAGCCCTAACGCGCAGCCTGGAACCCTAGCCCTCAGCCCTAAGCCCTAATGCCCAGCCCTAAGCCCTAGCCCGGAGCCCTAAAGCCTCTGCCGGAGCCCTAAGCCCTAACGCGCAGCCTGGAACCCTAGCCCTCAGCCCTAAGCCCTAATGCCCAGCCCTAAGCCCTAGCCCGGAGCCCTAAAGCCTCTGCCGGAGCCCTAAGCCCTAACGCGCAGCCTGGAACCCTAGCCCTCAGCCCTAAGCCCTAATGCCCAGCCCTAAGCCCTAGCCCGGAGCCCTAAAGCCTCTGCCGGAGCCCTAAGCCCTAACGCGCAGCCTGGAACCCTAGCCCTCAGCCCTAAGCCCTAATGCCCAGCCCTAAGCCCTAGCCCGGAGCCCTAAAGCCTCTGCCGGAGCCCTAAGCCCTAACGCGCAGCCTGGAACCCTAGCCCTCAGCCCTAAGCCCTAATGCCCAGCCCTAAGCCCTAGCCCGGAGCCCTAAAGCCTCTGCCGGAGCCCTAAGCCCTAACGCGCAGCCTGGAACCCTAGCCCTCAGCCCTAAGCCCTAATGCCCAGCCCTAAGCCCTAGCCCGGAGCCCTAAAGCCTCTGCCGGAGCCCTAAGCCCTAACGCGCAGCCTGGAACCCTAGCCCTCAGCCCTAAGCCCTAATGCCCAGCCCTAAGCCCTAGCCCGGAGCCCTAAAGCCTCTGCCGGAGCCCTAAGCCCTAACGCGCAGCCTGGAACCCTAGCCCTCAGCCCTAAGCCCTAATGCCCAGCCCTAAGCCCTAGCCCGGAGCCCTAAAGCCTCTGCCGGAGCCCTAAGCCCTAACGCGCAGCCTGGAACCCTAGCCCTCAGCCCTAAGCCCTAATGCCCAGCCCTAAGCCCTAGCCCGGAGCCCTAAAGCCTCTGCCGGAGCCCTAAGCCCTAACGCGCAGCCTGGAACCCTAGCCCTCAGCCCTAAGCCCTAATGCCCAGCCCTAAGCCCTAGCCCGGAGCCCTAAAGCCTCTGCCGGAGCCCTAAGCCCTAACGCGCAGCCTGGAACCCTAGCCCTCAGCCCTAAGCCCTAATGCCCAGCCCTAAGCCCTAGCCCGGAGCCCTAAAGCCTCTGCCGGAGCCCTAAGCCCTAACGCGCAGCCTGGAACCCTAGCCCTCAGCCCTAAGCCCTAATGCCCAGCCCTAAGCCCTAGCCCGGAGCCCTAAAGCCTCTGCCGGAGCCCTAAGCCCTAACGCGCAGCCTGGAACCCTAGCCCTCAGCCCTAAGCCCTAATGCCCAGCCCTAAGCCCTAGCCCGGAGCCCTAAAGCCTCTGCCGGAGCCCTAAGCCCTAACGCGCAGCCTGGAACCCTAGCCCTCAGCCCTAAGCCCTAATGCCCAGCCCTAAGCCCTAGCCCGGAGCCCTAAAGCCTCTGCCGGAGCCCTAAGCCCTAACGCGCAGCCTGGAACCCTAGCCCTCAGCCCTAAGCCCTAATGCCCAGCCCTAAGCCCTAGCCCGGAGCCCTAAAGCCTCTGCCGGAGCCCTAAGCCCTAACGCGCAGCCTGGAACCCTAGCCCTCAGCCCTAAGCCCTAATGCCCAGCCCTAAGCCCTAGCCCGGAGCCCTAAAGCCTCTGCCGGAGCCCTAAGCCCTAACGCGCAGCCTGGAACCCTAGCCCTCAGCCCTAAGCCCTAATGCCCAGCCCTAAGCCCTAGCCCGGAGCCCTAAAGCCTCTGCCGGAGCCCTAAGCCCTAACGCGCAGCCTGGAACCCTAGCCCTCAGCCCTAAGCCCTAATGCCCAGCCCTAAGCCCTAGCCCGGAGCCCTAAAGCCTCTGCCGGAGCCCTAAGCCCTAACGCGCAGCCTGGAACCCTAGCCCTCAGCCCTAAGCCCTAATGCCCAGCCCTAAGCCCTAGCCCGGAGCCCTAAAGCCTCTGCCGGAGCCCTAAGCCCTAACGCGCAGCCTGGAACCCTAGCCCTCAGCCCTAAGCCCTAATGCCCAGCCCTAAGCCCTAGCCCGGAGCCCTAAAGCCTCTGCCGGAGCCCTAAGCCCTAACGCGCAGCCTGGAACCCTAGCCCTCAGCCCTAAGCCCTAATGCCCAGCCCTAAGCCCTAGCCCGGAGCCCTAAAGCCTCTGCCGGAGCCCTAAGCCCTAACGCGCAGCCTGGAACCCTAGCCCTCAGCCCTAAGCCCTAATGCCCAGCCCTAAGCCCTAGCCCGGAGCCCTAAAGCCTCTGCCGGAGCCCTAAGCCCTAACGCGCAGCCTGGAACCCTAGCCCTCAGCCCTAAGCCCTAATGCCCAGCCCTAAGCCCTAGCCCGGAGCCCTAAAGCCTCTGCCGGAGCCCTAAGCCCTAACGCGCAGCCTGGAACCCTAGCCCTCAGCCCTAAGCCCTAATGCCCAGCCCTAAGCCCTAGCCCGGAGCCCTAAAGCCTCTGCCGGAGCCCTAAGCCCTAACGCGCAGCCTGGAACCCTAGCCCTCAGCCCTAAGCCCTAATGCCCAGCCCTAAGCCCTAGCCCGGAGCCCTAAAGCCTCTGCCGGAGCCCTAAGCCCTAACGCGCAGCCTGGAACCCTAGCCCTCAGCCCTAAGCCCTAATGCCCAGCCCTAAGCCCTAGCCCGGAGCCCTAAAGCCTCTGCCGGAGCCCTAAGCCCTAACGCGCAGCCTGGAACCCTAGCCCTCAGCCCTAAGCCCTAATGCCCAGCCCTAAGCCCTAGCCCGGAGCCCTAAAGCCTCTGCCGGAGCCCTAAGCCCTAACGCGCAGCCTGGAACCCTAGCCCTCAGCCCTAAGCCCTAATGCCCAGCCCTAAGCCCTAGCCCGGAGCCCTAAAGCCTCTGCCGGAGCCCTAAGCCCTAACGCGCAGCCTGGAACCCTAGCCCTCAGCCCTAAGCCCTAATGCCCAGCCCTAAGCCCTAGCCCGGAGCCCTAAAGCCTCTGCCGGAGCCCTAAGCCCTAACGCGCAGCCTGGAACCCTAGCCCTCAGCCCTAAGCCCTAATGCCCAGCCCTAAGCCCTAGCCCGGAGCCCTAAAGCCTCTGCCGGAGCCCTAAGCCCTAACGCGCAGCCTGGAACCCTAGCCCTCAGCCCTAAGCCCTAATGCCCAGCCCTAAGCCCTAGCCCGGAGCCCTAAAGCCTCTGCCGGAGCCCTAAGCCCTAACGCGCAGCCTGGAACCCTAGCCCTCAGCCCTAAGCCCTAATGCCCAGCCCTAAGCCCTAGCCCGGAGCCCTAAAGCCTCTGCCGGAGCCCTAAGCCCTAACGCGCAGCCTGGAACCCTAGCCCTCAGCCCTAAGCCCTAATGCCCAGCCCTAAGCCCTAGCCCGGAGCCCTAAAGCCTCTGCCGGAGCCCTAAGCCCTAACGCGCAGCCTGGAACCCTAGCCCTCAGCCCTAAGCCCTAATGCCCAGCCCTAAGCCCTAGCCCGGAGCCCTAAAGCCTCTGCCGGAGCCCTAAGCCCTAACGCGCAGCCTGGAACCCTAGCCCTCAGCCCTAAGCCCTAATGCCCAGCCCTAAGCCCTAGCCCGGAGCCCTAAAGCCTCTGCCGGAGCCCTAAGCCCTAACGCGCAGCCTGGAACCCTAGCCCTCAGCCCTAAGCCCTAATGCCCAGCCCTAAGCCCTAGCCCGGAGCCCTAAAGCCTCTGCCGGAGCCCTAAGCCCTAACGCGCAGCCTGGAACCCTAGCCCTCAGCCCTAAGCCCTAATGCCCAGCCCTAAGCCCTAGCCCGGAGCCCTAAAGCCTCTGCCGGAGCCCTAAGCCCTAACGCGCAGCCTGGAACCCTAGCCCTCAGCCCTAAGCCCTAATGCCCAGCCCTAAGCCCTAGCCCGGAGCCCTAAAGCCTCTGCCGGAGCCCTAAGCCCTAACGCGCAGCCTGGAACCCTAGCCCTCAGCCCTAAGCCCTAATGCCCAGCCCTAAGCCCTAGCCCGGAGCCCTAAAGCCTCTGCCGGAGCCCTAAGCCCTAACGCGCAGCCTGGAACCCTAGCCCTCAGCCCTAAGCCCTAATGCCCAGCCCTAAGCCCTAGCCCGGAGCCCTAAAGCCTCTGCCGGAGCCCTAAGCCCTAACGCGCAGCCTGGAACCCTAGCCCTCAGCCCTAAGCCCTAATGCCCAGCCCTAAGCCCTAGCCCGGAGCCCTAAAGCCTCTGCCGGAGCCCTAAGCCCTAACGCGCAGCCTGGAACCCTAGCCCTCAGCCCTAAGCCCTAATGCCCAGCCCTAAGCCCTAGCCCGGAGCCCTAAAGCCTCTGCCGGAGCCCTAAGCCCTAACGCGCAGCCTGGAACCCTAGCCCTCAGCCCTAAGCCCTAATGCCCAGCCCTAAGCCCTAGCCCGGAGCCCTAAAGCCTCTGCCGGAGCCCTAAGCCCTAACGCGCAGCCTGGAACCCTAGCCCTCAGCCCTAAGCCCTAATGCCCAGCCCTAAGCCCTAGCCCGGAGCCCTAAAGCCTCTGCCGGAGCCCTAAGCCCTAACGCGCAGCCTGGAACCCTAGCCCTCAGCCCTAAGCCCTAATGCCCAGCCCTAAGCCCTAGCCCGGAGCCCTAAAGCCTCTGCCGGAGCCCTAAGCCCTAACGCGCAGCCTGGAACCCTAGCCCTCAGCCCTAAGCCCTAATGCCCAGCCCTAAGCCCTAGCCCGGAGCCCTAAAGCCTCTGCCGGAGCCCTAAGCCCTAACGCGCAGCCTGGAACCCTAGCCCTCAGCCCTAAGCCCTAATGCCCAGCCCTAAGCCCTAGCCCGGAGCCCTAAAGCCTCTGCCGGAGCCCTAAGCCCTAACGCGCAGCCTGGAACCCTAGCCCTCAGCCCTAAGCCCTAATGCCCAGCCCTAAGCCCTAGCCCGGAGCCCTAAAGCCTCTGCCGGAGCCCTAAGCCCTAACGCGCAGCCTGGAACCCTAGCCCTCAGCCCTAAGCCCTAATGCCCAGCCCTAAGCCCTAGCCCGGAGCCCTAAAGCCTCTGCCGGAGCCCTAAGCCCTAACGCGCAGCCTGGAACCCTAGCCCTCAGCCCTAAGCCCTAATGCCCAGCCCTAAGCCCTAGCCCGGAGCCCTAAAGCCTCTGCCGGAGCCCTAAGCCCTAACGCGCAGCCTGGAACCCTAGCCCTCAGCCCTAAGCCCTAATGCCCAGCCCTAAGCCCTAGCCCGGAGCCCTAAAGCCTCTGCCGGAGCCCTAAGCCCTAACGCGCAGCCTGGAACCCTAGCCCTCAGCCCTAAGCCCTAATGCCCAGCCCTAAGCCCTAGCCCGGAGCCCTAAAGCCTCTGCCGGAGCCCTAAGCCCTAACGCGCAGCCTGGAACCCTAGCCCTCAGCCCTAAGCCCTAATGCCCAGCCCTAAGCCCTAGCCCGGAGCCCTAAAGCCTCTGCCGGAGCCCTAAGCCCTAACGCGCAGCCTGGAACCCTAGCCCTCAGCCCTAAGCCCTAATGCCCAGCCCTAAGCCCTAGCCCGGAGCCCTAAAGCCTCTGCCGGAGCCCTAAGCCCTAACGCGCAGCCTGGAACCCTAGCCCTCAGCCCTAAGCCCTAATGCCCAGCCCTAAGCCCTAGCCCGGAGCCCTAAAGCCTCTGCCGGAGCCCTAAGCCCTAACGCGCAGCCTGGAACCCTAGCCCTCAGCCCTAAGCCCTAATGCCCAGCCCTAAGCCCTAGCCCGGAGCCCTAAAGCCTCTGCCGGAGCCCTAAGCCCTAACGCGCAGCCTGGAACCCTAGCCCTCAGCCCTAAGCCCTAATGCCCAGCCCTAAGCCCTAGCCCGGAGCCCTAAAGCCTCTGCCGGAGCCCTAAGCCCTAACGCGCAGCCTGGAACCCTAGCCCTCAGCCCTAAGCCCTAATGCCCAGCCCTAAGCCCTAGCCCGGAGCCCTAAAGCCTCTGCCGGAGCCCTAAGCCCTAACGCGCAGCCTGGAACCCTAGCCCTCAGCCCTAAGCCCTAATGCCCAGCCCTAAGCCCTAGCCCGGAGCCCTAAAGCCTCTGCCGGAGCCCTAAGCCCTAACGCGCAGCCTGGAACCCTAGCCCTCAGCCCTAAGCCCTAATGCCCAGCCCTAAGCCCTAGCCCGGAGCCCTAAAGCCTCTGCCGGAGCCCTAAGCCCTAACGCGCAGCCTGGAACCCTAGCCCTCAGCCCTAAGCCCTAATGCCCAGCCCTAAGCCCTAGCCCGGAGCCCTAAAGCCTCTGCCGGAGCCCTAAGCCCTAACGCGCAGCCTGGAACCCTAGCCCTCAGCCCTAAGCCCTAATGCCCAGCCCTAAGCCCTAGCCCGGAGCCCTAAAGCCTCTGCCGGAGCCCTAAGCCCTAACGCGCAGCCTGGAACCCTAGCCCTCAGCCCTAAGCCCTAATGCCCAGCCCTAAGCCCTAGCCCGGAGCCCTAAAGCCTCTGCCGGAGCCCTAAGCCCTAACGCGCAGCCTGGAACCCTAGCCCTCAGCCCTAAGCCCTAATGCCCAGCCCTAAGCCCTAGCCCGGAGCCCTAAAGCCTCTGCCGGAGCCCTAAGCCCTAACGCGCAGCCTGGAACCCTAGCCCTCAGCCCTAAGCCCTAATGCCCAGCCCTAAGCCCTAGCCCGGAGCCCTAAAGCCTCTGCCGGAGCCCTAAGCCCTAACGCGCAGCCTGGAACCCTAGCCCTCAGCCCTAAGCCCTAATGCCCAGCCCTAAGCCCTAGCCCGGAGCCCTAAAGCCTCTGCCGGAGCCCTAAGCCCTAACGCGCAGCCTGGAACCCTAGCCCTCAGCCCTAAGCCCTAATGCCCAGCCCTAAGCCCTAGCCCGGAGCCCTAAAGCCTCTGCCGGAGCCCTAAGCCCTAACGCGCAGCCTGGAACCCTAGCCCTCAGCCCTAAGCCCTAATGCCCAGCCCTAAGCCCTAGCCCGGAGCCCTAAAGCCTCTGCCGGAGCCCTAAGCCCTAACGCGCAGCCTGGAACCCTAGCCCTCAGCCCTAAGCCCTAATGCCCAGCCCTAAGCCCTAGCCCGGAGCCCTAAAGCCTCTGCCGGAGCCCTAAGCCCTAACGCGCAGCCTGGAACCCTAGCCCTCAGCCCTAAGCCCTAATGCCCAGCCCTAAGCCCTAGCCCGGAGCCCTAAAGCCTCTGCCGGAGCCCTAAGCCCTAACGCGCAGCCTGGAACCCTAGCCCTCAGCCCTAAGCCCTAATGCCCAGCCCTAAGCCCTAGCCCGGAGCCCTAAAGCCTCTGCCGGAGCCCTAAGCCCTAACGCGCAGCCTGGAACCCTAGCCCTCAGCCCTAAGCCCTAATGCCCAGCCCTAAGCCCTAGCCCGGAGCCCTAAAGCCTCTGCCGGAGCCCTAAGCCCTAACGCGCAGCCTGGAACCCTAGCCCTCAGCCCTAAGCCCTAATGCCCAGCCCTAAGCCCTAGCCCGGAGCCCTAAAGCCTCTGCCGGAGCCCTAAGCCCTAACGCGCAGCCTGGAACCCTAGCCCTCAGCCCTAAGCCCTAATGCCCAGCCCTAAGCCCTAGCCCGGAGCCCTAAAGCCTCTGCCGGAGCCCTAAGCCCTAACGCGCAGCCTGGAACCCTAGCCCTCAGCCCTAAGCCCTAATGCCCAGCCCTAAGCCCTAGCCCGGAGCCCTAAAGCCTCTGCCGGAGCCCTAAGCCCTAACGCGCAGCCTGGAACCCTAGCCCTCAGCCCTAAGCCCTAATGCCCAGCCCTAAGCCCTAGCCCGGAGCCCTAAAGCCTCTGCCGGAGCCCTAAGCCCTAACGCGCAGCCTGGAACCCTAGCCCTCAGCCCTAAGCCCTAATGCCCAGCCCTAAGCCCTAGCCCGGAGCCCTAAAGCCTCTGCCGGAGCCCTAAGCCCTAACGCGCAGCCTGGAACCCTAGCCCTCAGCCCTAAGCCCTAATGCCCAGCCCTAAGCCCTAGCCCGGAGCCCTAAAGCCTCTGCCGGAGCCCTAAGCCCTAACGCGCAGCCTGGAACCCTAGCCCTCAGCCCTAAGCCCTAATGCCCAGCCCTAAGCCCTAGCCCGGAGCCCTAAAGCCTCTGCCGGAGCCCTAAGCCCTAACGCGCAGCCTGGAACCCTAGCCCTCAGCCCTAAGCCCTAATGCCCAGCCCTAAGCCCTAGCCCGGAGCCCTAAAGCCTCTGCCGGAGCCCTAAGCCCTAACGCGCAGCCTGGAACCCTAGCCCTCAGCCCTAAGCCCTAATGCCCAGCCCTAAGCCCTAGCCCGGAGCCCTAAAGCCTCTGCCGGAGCCCTAAGCCCTAACGCGCAGCCTGGAACCCTAGCCCTCAGCCCTAAGCCCTAATGCCCAGCCCTAAGCCCTAGCCCGGAGCCCTAAAGCCTCTGCCGGAGCCCTAAGCCCTAACGCGCAGCCTGGAACCCTAGCCCTCAGCCCTAAGCCCTAATGCCCAGCCCTAAGCCCTAGCCCGGAGCCCTAAAGCCTCTGCCGGAGCCCTAAGCCCTAACGCGCAGCCTGGAACCCTAGCCCTCAGCCCTAAGCCCTAATGCCCAGCCCTAAGCCCTAGCCCGGAGCCCTAAAGCCTCTGCCGGAGCCCTAAGCCCTAACGCGCAGCCTGGAACCCTAGCCCTCAGCCCTAAGCCCTAATGCCCAGCCCTAAGCCCTAGCCCGGAGCCCTAAAGCCTCTGCCGGAGCCCTAAGCCCTAACGCGCAGCCTGGAACCCTAGCCCTCAGCCCTAAGCCCTAATGCCCAGCCCTAAGCCCTAGCCCGGAGCCCTAAAGCCTCTGCCGGAGCCCTAAGCCCTAACGCGCAGCCTGGAACCCTAGCCCTCAGCCCTAAGCCCTAATGCCCAGCCCTAAGCCCTAGCCCGGAGCCCTAAAGCCTCTGCCGGAGCCCTAAGCCCTAACGCGCAGCCTGGAACCCTAGCCCTCAGCCCTAAGCCCTAATGCCCAGCCCTAAGCCCTAGCCCGGAGCCCTAAAGCCTCTGCCGGAGCCCTAAGCCCTAACGCGCAGCCTGGAACCCTAGCCCTCAGCCCTAAGCCCTAATGCCCAGCCCTAAGCCCTAGCCCGGAGCCCTAAAGCCTCTGCCGGAGCCCTAAGCCCTAACGCGCAGCCTGGAACCCTAGCCCTCAGCCCTAAGCCCTAATGCCCAGCCCTAAGCCCTAGCCCGGAGCCCTAAAGCCTCTGCCGGAGCCCTAAGCCCTAACGCGCAGCCTGGAACCCTAGCCCTCAGCCCTAAGCCCTAATGCCCAGCCCTAAGCCCTAGCCCGGAGCCCTAAAGCCTCTGCCGGAGCCCTAAGCCCTAACGCGCAGCCTGGAACCCTAGCCCTCAGCCCTAAGCCCTAATGCCCAGCCCTAAGCCCTAGCCCGGAGCCCTAAAGCCTCTGCCGGAGCCCTAAGCCCTAACGCGCAGCCTGGAACCCTAGCCCTCAGCCCTAAGCCCTAATGCCCAGCCCTAAGCCCTAGCCCGGAGCCCTAAAGCCTCTGCCGGAGCCCTAAGCCCTAACGCGCAGCCTGGAACCCTAGCCCTCAGCCCTAAGCCCTAATGCCCAGCCCTAAGCCCTAGCCCGGAGCCCTAAAGCCTCTGCCGGAGCCCTAAGCCCTAACGCGCAGCCTGGAACCCTAGCCCTCAGCCCTAAGCCCTAATGCCCAGCCCTAAGCCCTAGCCCGGAGCCCTAAAGCCTCTGCCGGAGCCCTAAGCCCTAACGCGCAGCCTGGAACCCTAGCCCTCAGCCCTAAGCCCTAATGCCCAGCCCTAAGCCCTAGCCCGGAGCCCTAAAGCCTCTGCCGGAGCCCTAAGCCCTAACGCGCAGCCTGGAACCCTAGCCCTCAGCCCTAAGCCCTAATGCCCAGCCCTAAGCCCTAGCCCGGAGCCCTAAAGCCTCTGCCGGAGCCCTAAGCCCTAACGCGCAGCCTGGAACCCTAGCCCTCAGCCCTAAGCCCTAATGCCCAGCCCTAAGCCCTAGCCCGGAGCCCTAAAGCCTCTGCCGGAGCCCTAAGCCCTAACGCGCAGCCTGGAACCCTAGCCCTCAGCCCTAAGCCCTAATGCCCAGCCCTAAGCCCTAGCCCGGAGCCCTAAAGCCTCTGCCGGAGCCCTAAGCCCTAACGCATTTATATATGACCCACTTGCTTTTTCTTTCCAACTGTCCTTCTCTCCTCACTGAGGGCTTTATTTAGAGTTCTGTGGATGGGTGACTCTGTCACAAATGTGATGGATATCTTGTCCATCGTATTAAGTGCCATTGGATATAATGCCCTTGTAGTACAGCAGACAGGATATCTATTATGTTTGTGACATTGTAACCCGTCTGCAGAACTCTAAGTCAGACTATCAATGCTTAGTCTTCATAAAATACCTGAATATTTTCTCTTGTATCATTTATTTTATTCTTCTGTTTTTTTCTCGCCTCATTCTTCTTCCTTCTTTGATCCCTCTTTCTCCCTCAAAATATTATTTCCCTTCATTTTTGTATCTTTCTTTTTCTTATTCCTTCTCCCTATTCCATTTCCTTCTGTTCTTTTTCCTGCTCTCTCAATCCTTTCATCCCTTCTTCATTGTTCTTTTTATAATCAATGCCTTCTTTTAACCATCATGTATACTGCATTATCCTCCTTGTTTTGCTACAGAGGGATTCCTGCACCAATGGAATTTTGCAATGGGGTCATTTCCAGAAAGACGACATCCAAAAAATAATGCGGCCGAGGTACCTGTGCACTGAGGGAAACAAAGGATATTCCACATGCAAAGGTAAATAAAAGTTACAAAATGAGGCTGAAATGTTATAGAGGGAAATAGCGGCTAACACAAGGAGCTGCTCTTGGACCTTTTCTCCTGTCTCCCTTACTATTGGAGCCCAGCAGCTTGAGGGACAAAGTATCTAGCGACAGAATATCAAAAAGCAAGTTTGCATGGCTTTTCCGTACCTAACTTCAGATGTACGTACCTTGGTGATGTATGTATTTTCAAGATATGTCGAACCTCCAGTAATTTGTGTAGCAATCCACCCAACTCCCCTCTGGTGCTATGCCATAGACTCACTGGTTTATCCTCCATCTCCTGTGAACTTTGGCCCTCAGATACGACCTTGCAGATGTTGCGCACTGAACATAGAGAAAATGCATGTTCAACCATTAAGGTTCGACCTAGGTGCTGTCCGTAAAAGGACTGCCTCTTTGCATGCTGTTGTGCCCACTTCACAGTGGAATGGCTGCACATCCACATCACCTTCTTCTCAGCCCTATCTGTTCCCTTACATGTCAAATATAAATTGCACCAGTTACCTCCTTACTCATGGCTTCCCTTGGGTCTTGTAGTCCCACCCATGTCTTGACTTCCACCAGACTAACTCCTTCAACCTATTGTGAGAAAGTGCCATCTTTCTTGCATGGTATGCCGCCACTTTTTGCCTAATTGCTGATGTGCTTTGACTGAGTGTGCCCTGGGCTCCTGTCAATCAGGTACCCAGGGCTTGTGTTCCTTCCCTAAAACTGCATTGAAGCCTAAACCCAATTGTCATCTCTGGCCACATGTCAGCCCCTGGTAAATGGTACCATGGGTACCCAGGGCACTGTGACCAGAGAAGGCCCCTAAGAGCTGCAGCACTTATTGTGCTACCCTTAGAGGCCCTGTACCCTGACACACACACACTGCCTTTGCAGGCTGAGTGTCTTGGTGCAGGACAAAACAAAGAGTAGACATGGCACACATCCCTGTGTGCCATGCCCACAAACCACTGCCCTGGCATACATCAGTCACCCCTCTTGCTGGGTGCCCTATGCCAGTGGTGAGGGTACAAGTGCACGAGCCCTGTACCCCTACAGTACCCAGGTCCATTCCAACCTGCACCCGGCCGCCCTAGTGCCGCTGAGGGTGCCCCTTTGGTGCTAACTTGGTCCCCAACTTGCCCTGAGCTTAACCCTAGAAGCTTTGCTCCCACAACCCCGTGGCCTGCTTGCCAGCACAGACATTGTGAGAGTTGGAGGAGCACTCCCTTGTTGCAAATTAAACCAATTCTAGAAAATGGTGCTACAGCACTACACTTGCTGTCAAACAAACAAAATATTCTAAGTAAAATTCTATCACAGGCCGTCAATAACAATTGGATCAATGGAGAGACTCAAATGTATCTCAAATCATCTAATCTTTGACGACCTAAATTATATATGATCCCGAAAGTCCACAAGAATATAACTGACCCTCCATTTCGTCCAATTGTTTCAGCACAAGGTTCTATTTTCGATCCTATAGGCAAGTTTTTGGATCACTTTTTACAATAGTTTGTGCAAGGATGGCAGTCTTATATTAAAGATACCACTCACTTTTTAAGCCGACTAAATATCATTACTTTGGACAGAAATGAAGAACTGCTTCTCTGCACCATTGACGTAGCTGCACTCTATACATCTATACCACATGCAGCTGGTATGGAAGCCGTTGAATGGGCTTTATTACAAATGGATGATATTCAAACTGAAAAACTATTGATTCTACAACTGCTAAAGTTCTGTTTATATCATAGCCATTTCGAATGGCAAGATCAGTTCTTTGCCCAATTGACTGGCACTTCAATGGGCTTTTCTGGAGCCCCGGCATATGCCAACATTTTCATGGCTCAATTTGAGCAGGATCACATCTTTTCGAACCCACAATGGTGGAGCAAGATCAAATTATATTGCCGTTATATTGACGACATTTTTATAGTTTGGACAGCGAGTAGAGTGGAATTTAGAGTCAATGATTACTATTTTGAACACAATCACCACACGGATTCAGTTTACATCGAGTATTGCCTTGGATAAAATACACTTTTTGGATGTTCTAATAAGTTAAACCAGATCAACCATACATTTTGATACCCAAGTGTATAGTAAACCAACCAACAGAAACAACGCTTTAGCTTTCACGAGTTTTCATCCTAAAACTCTTATTAAAAACTTGCCATATTCACAATTCATCAGAATTAGACGCATATGTTCTAATAATGACGTGAGTAACCAAAAGCTGTTGGAGTACAAGGAGAGACATGCTTTCCGAGGGTATGCACAAGACATCTTAGAAAATTGTCTCAATCGTGCTCAAGCCCATAAAGGTGAGGTGTTACTAACACCATCAGTTAAAATTCAGCAAAACAGGCTTGCATTCATCTCTAAATTGTCTACCGTATCAACATCAGTTAAGAAGATCATTAATCAGCGATGGGAATTATTAGAACAGGAGCAAGATTTTCATGACATCTTAAAAAATAAACCCATTTTTGCTTACACTCGAGGTAAAAACTGAAGAACCATACTGGCATCTCCCAAACCACAAGCAAACCAGTCCACGGGCCGGGGCACCATTAAGTGTAACAACTGTATACACTGCAGCAATGTAATCACCAGCAACTTCTTCACCCATCCATTAACAGGCAAACATATACAGTGTACCATACAAGTGACTGTAATACCAACAATGTGATCTACTGTATCAAATGCCCATGCGGCAAAGCATATATTGGCAAGACTGAACATAAATAAAAAATCCGGATAACTGAACATAAGAGCAAAATTCGAACAAAAAGCACAACATCCAGTTTAGCTCTACATTGGGATGAGACTAAGCATAATATATCTCAGCTTAGATTCCAAATTGTCGAAAGGGTAACACCACGTCCAGGAATGGATATCACTAAACAATTACTTTGCAGAGAAGTATTTTGGATAAAGCGCTTAGGTACAATGATACCATCAGGTCTCAATGACCGCTTGGACATGAACTGCTTCTTATAAATTCACCAACCAGTGATAGACACCCACATCTGATTAGCCTTTATAGACCAGGACAGCACCAACTTGGTTGATATGTACATAACCCACAGGGACGGGGAATGAACGTCTTTTCACATTGTGTTTTGACATGGTGATGGGTTGCACTTAATGTTAGGTTTGTTTTGCACAGAGCAATTATGCTTCTGCGTAGTCACATTTATTTATGTCTGTCGTGTTAACTTTGTGCGCCAATAATCAGGTAACTTTGACATGTTAATGCTAGCGGCTATATGCTGTCATAGGCCATTGGCACTATTTTGTGCATGTTTTTATTTCATTTTATTTTAATTGATCTGTAGTTCATTCTGCACAGATCTCTTTTACATTAGAAACCATTGCCTTATATATTGTCTGCCAATGAAGAGAGCGTTTTTTCATTGAGGTTTTGTCTAATTGGCACGTTGTGCACTATTCCCGTCACGATTTATAACTATTTGTTCTTAATTTTTTCATTCCGGGACTTTTTTCGCTTTTTGTGCAGTGAATACATTTGTCAAGATGGTGTAGATCGTGGGAATACGTCAGTCCTCTTTCTATGTTTCTTTCCGCAAATTTTTTTTAAACATGCTCGCCGTTTCGGGCGGCACACACTTCAGAACGGAAATCACCTAGATGAGCACACAAGCAGTTCAGACGGTAATAGAGTTCATCATTTATCTACAGAAAACATATCACGGTTAGATCGCACGCATGAGCAAACGGTATTTTTAGTCTTGCTAATATAGTTGACGGATATATTTTTTTCTCTCTAGATCCCACATTTCGTGGAACTTATACATGCTTTTTGTGAAACCGTCGATAGTAAGTAGGCAATTACATACCCTCTCTTGCACTTAGTACGTATCAAGTTCAGGTCTGGTATGGCATATGCTCACAGATTTCCATTGTTACAGGAAAGGTCACGCTCGGATAACGCTTTACTGATTAACATTTGGCATTACGATTGGGGTAAGCGCATTCAATGCTTTACAGCATACATCTCTAAGGGGTTTGACAATCATGCCACTCATCTTTCCTAACATGTTTTCAGCGTATAGTTGTCCGCAACGAGGCTAAACACCACTACAATGTTTTTTTACACCTTTATCAGGTCGTTACCATCGGGCACACGTTTTTGAGCACGATTATTTTCTGTCGTCAGCACTTGGGTCTTATCACTGCGAATCTTGCGTTAGTGTGCACTAACTATTGGAGTTAAACAATGTGAGGTATTGAAGATCCAGAAATGAAATAGAAACAAGATGATCTGTATGCAGGTTCTTTAATGTAGAGAGCATCCAAGAGACCCCATCCTTCAACATCCAAGAATAACTGACACAGCGTTCAAGGAGTAACATTCTCCCTCAAGTACATTCCATATTAGAATATACCAACACAGTATGACATAGCCAAGTGACATAAGCCCACTCTAGAACATCACATCATCTCCCTCTTACAACCTAGAACACTACATCACCTCCCTCTTTTCCAAAACATCAAACCCAAAACAAAAATAAAAACATAAGAATAAAATGCACTGTGACAGACAATAAGCCTTAATCTTGAAATCTTTGAGGAATTCTCCTCAACCTGATAGGTCTCGACGATTCAGGTTGAGAAGAAATGGAGGGAACAGGTACAGCTTGAGACCCATCACCCTCTACACATTTGGAAGGACATTTTGCAACCCTGTTAAGATTCCAAACTCTATGATCTTGAGTTCTGACGGCATTACCTAGAAGTCTTATTACTTTAATCGGTTGACCAAATTTTGACTTCCCGAACCTCCTTTCAGGTAGCTTTACCCTGACCCAATCACCCACCTGAATAACCGTTTTCTTAACACCCTTCTTATTGTCATACAACTCCTTTCTCTTAACCATTTTATCCATTTCACGATCCCTCCAACCTTCAGTTTTGTCAATAGCACCACCCAGTTCCAACCGTCTTGAAGTTACCCAAAGAGGATTCACCTGCGTGCTGGGGACCCTTCCTCTAAACAAAGTAAAAGGGGAAACACCAGTAGAGGAATGAGGTGTGACTCTATACTCATAAACCTTTTTAACAACAGCTTCCTCCCAGTCATACTCAGACACTAATGCCAGCTGCATGGTTTCCTTGAGCACCCTCACAAACCTCTCAACCACACCGTTACACTCAGGGTGATACAATGCAGCCCTTTTATGTGTAATCCCTCTTTCACAGAAAAATTCCTCCACCATGCGGGACACAAACTGCACTCCATTGTCTGTTAGCACAGATGCTGGCAAGCCTTCACCAGCAAAAAGATCATCAAGAAAGTTGATGACAGCAGCAGAATCAACACTGTTTACAATTTTGATGACTGGCCACCTGGAAAACATGCCAAACAGACCAAAACATACTGATCTCGAGACTTCACCTTAACCGGTCCAAGAATGTCTACAGCTATGTCCGTCCAAGGACCATTTGCTTGCTTTCTGATAACCATGGGTTGAGTCCTGCATTTAAGAACCTTGTCACTACCCGCACACTGAGGACACGAGCGCACCAATCTTTCAATCATAGTGTCCATTGCAGGCCACCAATAAGCTTCCCTCAGTCTTTCTTTCGTCTTTGCAATGCCCATGTGACTGGAGTGAGCATTCTCAACCAACTTTTGGCGTACTGCACTAGGAACAACCAGTCTACTTCCTCTAAAGAGAAGCCCATTAGAAAAAGACAACTCGTCTCTAACATTCCAAAAACCCTTAATCTCCTCATCACACACATGCTTCTCACACCACCCATCACGAACAAAACAAACAACACACTGAAGAACAGCATCACCTCTCATCACAGCATTCCATTCATCCTCAGTAACCACCCCCTGGGTGACCAGACACACACTCCATTCTCCATCAGAACCTTCACCCAGAAAATAATCTTCCTCATCATCACCTTCATCCGAAACAGTGGTCCCACCAAGTCTTGACAAACAGTCAGCAAGAATATTGTTAGCACCAGGCAAATACTGGACAACAAATTCAAAATCTTGCAATGCAACGACCCATCTCCTTATCCTATGTGACACACGGTCAATCCCTTTTTTTCCGAAAACTTCCTTCAACGGTTTGTGGTCTGAGACTACAACAAACCCTTTACCCCACAAAATTTTTCTCAGTTTACGAATCGCCCAGTACACGGCTAGAGCCTCTTTCTCAACCACCGAGTAATTGCACTCAGCCCCTCTGAGAGGCCTTGATATAAACAGAATGGTATTGTCCCCTACATCACCGGACTGTAGTAACACAGCACCCAGTCCTTTGGAGCTGGCATCAGTCATAACGTATGAATCTTTAGTTGGATCAAAACTGGAAAGATTAGGAGCTTTTTTCAGACAATCCTTAATCAAGTCAAACTCAGAACTACAAGATTCATCCCACTTGAATTCACAACCTTTCTTTAGTAATGCCCTGATCTTTTCTGTATTTTGAGCAAATCCTGGAACAAACTTATTATAGAACTCTGCCATCCCTAAAAACTTTGTGAGTTCATCTCTACTTGCAGGATAATTCAACTTACAAATGGCCTCTACCAAAGACGGTTTTGGCTTAATCCCTGAGCCAGAAATCATATGGCCCAGGTACTCAATCTGCTTCACATCAAATTTGCACTTATCCAACCTGAGAGTGAGACCAGAATCCTCCAACCTAGAGAGAACTTGATTTACCCTTTCATTGTGTTCTCCCAAACTGGACCCGTACACAAGGATGTCATCTTGATAGATTTTGACCCCACTAACACCCCGTAAAGCATTTTCCATCACCCTTTGAAATACCGATGCAGCCGATATTAAGCCAAAGGGCATTCTAAGAAATTTGAAAGTGCCAAACGGCGTGATAAAAGCCGTCAAATCTTGGCACGAGGGATGGAGTCTGACCTGATGGTAGGCCGAAGATAAATCTAGTGTAGAAAAGTGTGTGGCTTCACCTAACGAGGACAACATTTCGGTGATGTTCGGAAGAGGGTAATGATCTACAACTACCGCTTTATTCAGTTCTCTCAAATCAATACATAACCTGGCCTCTCCGTTAGCCTTTTGGGCCATAACTACCGGAGAAACCCACTCTGTGGCTTCAATTTCTTGAATGACCTCACTATCCAGCAATTTTTTTAATTCCTCTTTCATTTTGTCTCTTACCAATAAAGGAACATTCCTGACCTTAGCCACCACGGGAATAGAATCTTTTTTTAGTTTAATCAGGTGTACGTACTTTTTAAGACACCCTAGTTTCTTTTCGAACACTTTAGGGAACTTACTTATCCATACACTGTTATCAGAGATGGAAGCAACAGTGGATAGATCCCTCAAACACACCGAAGGAGATTCATTGGGATCTAAAAAAAACCCAAGATCGCGTTGGTGTGACCAACTGATTAACGAGTCCCCTTTCATTGAGACATAAATCTTCCCAGCCGTGATCCTCCCTTTGTAATCTATTGTTCCCATAAAATATCCCAACAGGCTTATGACCTGACCACCATAACCTCGAGGAATAATGTCAGGCTTAAATAGCTTCACTTTGGTGATTAAGTATTTTTCATAGAAAATTTTTGGTACTAAAGTGATCTTGGCCCCGGAATCAAACAACATATCCACCTGATTGTCATTAACCAAAACCTTCTCTATAGGACCATCTGCTGACTGACTGCAAATTTGTGATACAATCAGATCGCCCTCATCTTGCTCATAGATATCTACCTCATTCACCTTTTTTGTATTCTTGCTAGACCTACAACACTTAGAAAAATGCCCTTTTCTTTTACAAATAGAACATGTTGTTTTCCACCCAGGACAGTCTTTAAAGTTAGCTACATGTCCTGCATTTCCACACCTAAAGCACTTTACTGAGAATTTAGGATTCCAGTTCTGACGTAAGATCTTAGAGGAACTTGATCCAGATTGTACCGATGACTTAACCAAATTATCAGAATTCTCATTAGGTTTTGTATTGACCTCTTTGACATCCGTGTCAGCACTTTTGTCAGTGACCGACCCCTTTTTTATGGCTTCAGAACAAGCTTTAGAGTGTTCGTGCATTTTCAATGTAGTGATAACTTCTTCCAACGGTGGATTATCTTTCTGCCAAAGTGCATCTTTCGCCTTCTCAATCGAAGAACCCAACATGAGTTGATCTCTAAGTCTTTCCTCCAAGCTACCAGCGAACGAGCAAGTGGAAGCTAGTTTGCGCAACGATGTAACATATTGTTCCACAGTTTCATCATGCCTTTGAACCCTCTTACCAAAATGATATCTTTCTAAAATCATGCTCATTTTTGGTAGATAATGTAAATCCATTTTCTTAATGCAGATTTCATACTCATTGAGGGAGTCTCCATCAGGTAGGTCTGGAAGGTGTTCAAAAACATCCTGGCCCTCAGAGCCCAGGCAATGTAGAAAGAGAGCTGACTTCCTCTCTGCACTCAGAGACGTGCCACAAACCCTGGCGTAATTTGCAAAAACCTTTTTCCATTTAATCCAAGGAATGGTTGGATCACCAGGAGAAGATAAAAAGAAAGGAGGAGCAGTAACATTTTGCATGACTGCAAGCAGAAATAACAAGGAGGAAATAACCCAAGGAAAGATAAAATAAAATATTAGGGCAACCCAACCTCTCTTTTATACACAACTAAAAAGTCGTGTTTGTAAGCCTAAGAGTACATATACCTATACTGCCGTAAAAACAATAAAGCTGTGCAGATCAGCGTTGATAAAGCAATTGAAAAAGAACAACCATGCTGTGGAGATTAGCGTAGGCCAATAAATGTCACGAAACAGTTTAACATATAAGAAACGATCTGCAGTGAAAAACAGTAAAGCTGTGCAGATCAGCGTTGTCAAAGTAACTGAATCGCTTGATTAGCGTAGATCAATAAATGTCACGAAACAGTTTTAAAACATAAGAAACGATCTGCAGTGAAAACAGTAAAGCTGTGCAGATCAGCGTTGTCAAAGTAACTGAATCGCTCCACAATACCTTAGCAGTTCTTGGACGATCCACAAGCCACCTCTTTTATTTAAGAAAGCCTCCTCGCACTCAGGACGCAGTAAAACCAACCTTGTGCCTAACGCTGAAGAGTTGCCAGGCAACGCAGCGGAGACTGCGCAGTAGGTGTCTTTTCTCTGAGAGAGTTTCCGCTCGTTGACGTAGAGCGTACGGAAACGTGAGCAACTCGTTGCGAGGCAACAGACTGGGCCCAAAACACGGTAGGTTGCTAGGCAACCCCTCGAAGACTGCAAATGCCCTGCGCTTATTCCCGAAAACTTGAAAAATTGGATATGAGGCGTCGGGACAGCCAGGCCTCCACCAGCCAGCGGGCCAGATCTGCGAGGAAACGCAGTGAAGCGGTGAAGAGCCACACTTTCCAACGGAGATCCGGTAAATGTCAGACGCTTTCCAACGGAGATCAGGGAAATGCCAGACGCCTTCAAAAGATCGTGGAAATACAGCGGCAATATAATAGATAGCGGCGGAGCAAGGATGTGAGCACTGAGCCTGAACTAGAGGCACAATAGGAAAGCCTGAGATCCGAAGAGAAGAGGATGACGATTATCGGTGAGTTGGGGTCTCTTGTCGATTTCCACTCGTCGCCAAAATGAAGTATTGAAGATCCAGAAATGAAATAGAAACAAGATGATCTGTATGCAGGTTCTTTAATGTAGAGAGCATCCAAGAGACCCCATCCTTCAACATCCAAGAATAACTGACACAGCGTTCAAGGAGTAACATTCTCCCTCAAGTACATTCCATATTAGAATATACCAACACAGTATGACATAGCCAAGTGACATAAGCCCACTCTAGAACATCACATCATCTCCCTCTTACAACCTAGAACACTACACAATGTTATCCTTTGGGTGTTGCATGTAGATTTAGGGTAAATTGGAAGGATTCATCTAACAGTAAACCAACGCAGTTGCACTTGAGCTCACAGAGGTTTCAACACCATTGTGCATGAAAGTAATATGCACTGTAACATTGAGGCAAGTTGGGAATTGTGGCCTCGCCTGTATATTGTACATTGTAACATATTGATATGAGTATAATAGGTTGTTTTTTGTTATAGGTTGGCCCCTGACAAAGGGACTTCTTTGTCCCGAAATGCATCGGGCATTCATGAACAAAACTCTGCTTTGTGTTATGGAATTGAATGATGTATAGCTGTCATGTTGTAATTACCATTGTATATACATTTACATACATTTGTCGAAATTTGTACAGATTGTATGTTTGATCATGCATCTTTATTATGATTTAATGATTGATATATAAATTGGAAATTCAGTCAATACAATGGTTTAATGTATTTTATATTTTGATTATTTGTCTCGTAAGAGACTAGGGTATTGGCACCCAGTGAACTGTGCACGGCACTATCAAGTTTATGTACTTGTAAAAGTTTCTGCTTGCCAGCACAGCCACATAACCGGAGTCCCCCTATCCTCCATAGGATAACATTGGGCCTCAACACTCTGCACCCGGCCGCCCTAGTGCCACTGGGGGTGCAACAACAGTGCATCACTGACCCTGGGAGACCCCTGAGTCTAACCCCAGAACCCTAACTCAAAAGACCGATTACCTACCTGGAAACCGATAACCTATTTTTCCTCCTAGAATAACATTGACACTTTTTCTCCCAAAAAGTTTCCAAGTGTCGACTTTTAAAAATTACAAACATTCTTAAAAAATCAGCCGAATAGCCAAAACACATTTTCTCAACTGTTTTCAGGAAATGTCCCAGTGCTGAATCCAGGTATCCAGCATTGAGTAAGAAAAAGTATCGTTAACATAACTTACCTGCTAAGTGAATTTCCTCCCATAGGATAACATTGGTGATTCTATGTGAAAAACTTTCTGTGTCAACTTTTGAAATGCAATAATATTCTTTAAAAATCGTACCTCTAACTAAAACGCATTTCCTCAACTGTTTTCAGGAAATGTCCCAGGTCTGAATCTAAGATCCAGCCCTGTGTTAGTAAAAGTAATCTGACAAGTAATTAACTGCATTTTACTTATAAAGCCCATTCATTGGAATGTACTATACCTGCAATGTGTTGCAAACTGCTTACTTAAACTGTAACCAAAATCAGTACAAGTTATACTGCAACTTTGAACTGCGTTCATACAAGTAATTTGCTACTGCAAAGTATTTATATGCTTACCTGTACCAGGCTTGCTTGGTTCTAGAAATAAAACAACAGTATAGTTGTTATGCAAAACATTTGGCCTAGAGTTCAGTTCTTATTTATTTATTTATTTATTTATGTGTTTTATAGAGCGCGAACTTGACCCGTTAGGGTATCAGAGCTCTTTACAGGAGAGCAAAGCAATATATAGACAGACTTATCATCAACCAATAGTAGCTCAAGTAGTGAGGGGTAGTGGAGCCGGATACATAAGGGAAAGAAGAGCACATATTTACAGTTTACATAATCAGTTACTCAAGACGAGATACCATATTTACAGATTACGTTTACAATTATTCAAGCCAGGCCCCAAGTTTCTGATGGGGTGACAAGGTAGTCCGAGGGAGGTAGTGGATGGCCATAGGTCGGGCCATAGTGGTGGTTGAGGCAATAATTAGCAGAGAAATTTGCCCATAAGGAAGGTTTTGGCATCCTTTTTGAAGCGAGTCAGAGAGGGGATTCTTCTGATGTCGGGTGGGAGAGAATTCCATATTCATGGAGCACCCCCTGAGAAAGCCCGATTGTAAGGTTTTTTTTTCCGAAAGCGTGCAGGTTGGCGCAAGAGGTCTCTGGAAGATCGTGAGTTTCTGATTCCTCTGGAGATCACAAGTTTCTGAGACAGATAAGCAGGGGAGTTAAAGCTTTGTGCGTAATGCATGCTAGTTTGAGTTGTATTCTTGCCTCTAGGGGAAGCCAGTTGAGAACTTTCAGTTGTGGGGAAATATGATTGTATTTCCTTGTGCCGGTAAGTAGTCCTGCGGCCGCATTGAGGCAGGCTTTGAGAGGTGCCAGGGAGATCTTAGGTAAACCCGGGAGGGTTGAGCAGCCGTATTCCAGTCTAGAGATGACGATTGCTTGAGCTGCCATTTTGAGGTCGGGAGCATCAAGGAAGGGTTTCAATTTCCTACGGTATCTCAGGTGGAATCTGGCTGTTTTGGTCATCGAATTGATGTGGTCCCGCATGTTCAGGTTGCTGTGTTCACAATGGTCAATGGGCAATTTAAGGCTGTGATAGCCTTAATCCATGATTGTATCTCGAGGTTGGTGTTGGGAGGGGAGATCAGGAGAAATTCTGTTTTCTTTGCATTAAGTTTAAGTTGATTGGATATGAGCCATTGGACAGTGAGTTTCAGGGCTTCATTCAGGGAGAGAATCTCTTTGAGAGAAGAGGTTTTGATGTAGATGTGGGTGTCATCTGCGTACATATGATAGGAGATGTTAGCTGCGCGTAATACTTCTGTAAGTGGTTCTAGGTAAAGGTTGAAAAGGGTGGGGGACAGGGTTGATCCTTGAGGGACTCCAACTGTGACAGGGGATGGTGATGAAAGGTTGCCGTTGATTAGGAATCTCTGTGACCGGTTGTGGAGGAAGGACCTAAACCAGTCTAGGACAGAGCCATCCAATCCCATCCTGAGTTTGAGGCGTTCGAGTAATTTTTCATGGTTGACCGTGTCGAAGGCCGATGATAGGTCCAGGAGAATTAGGAGACAAGTTTTGCCTTGGTCGAGGGCTTGGATGGCATCATCCACGATATGGAGAATGGTGATTTCAGTGCTATGCTCTGGTCTAAATCCGGATTGGAAGTCATCAAGCAGGTGGAAGTTGTTGATGTGGTGGCTTAGTTGCTGTTGCACACATTTCTCCAGCACTTTAGCTAAGAGTGGTATGTTGGAGATGGGTCTGAAGTTGTCGGGGGAGGCTGGATCCAGCGACAGCTTTTTCAAAATGGGGAGGACTTGGCTGGCTTTTAGAAAGTCAGGCATCGTTCCCTGTTGGAGGGAGGCGTTGATTATTGTAGTCCAGCTGGGAATAATGGATTGGGCGACATCCTCAGGAATGTGTGAATTCATTTGCTGACTGAGTGTGTACATTAAATGCTCAACACTGTCTTCTGATACAGCCTTACTGCTCGACCAAGCTACCACTTTAGAGAGTAAGGTTCTATCTAACGTTAACCTCTGCCAAACCTCTGGAGACCCTTGGACTCTATACACACTGTACCTCACTTTGGTGCAGTATATATGGAGCCAGTTTCTTACACCTATCATCCCCCTTTCTAAGCTGTGCCCCTCCATCGCAACCTCAGTCCTAAAGAAATGCCTCTGGGAATACTCACGTGGCATCCCTCCAGCTCACAAACATTTCCACAGCACTTGCATGCCTGTTATTCTGCCACCATCTTTCTCCCTGAATGCCCTGCCTGGCACTGTACCTCTCTCTTGTAAATAGTTACCATATTCCACCACTGGGCATATATACTCCTTGTCCATCCTTCCCACCATGACCTGCTCTCCTTTCCCCTCTGGTCCGTCTTGCTGATGCTCACACTTATCCAGTCTCCCTTTTCCTAGAACCAAATCAAATCAAGTCAAAATACTCTTTATTTCAGGTTTTTTGGCTTATCGCAGGCCCAGGTTGAAATGGCTGGTTCCTATCTGTAGGAGCTTGGGTATCGGAAACCAGGAGGCTAAGGCTTAGATCTTATGCTACCCCCAATGGCAGGCAAGACGAATGCCTTGACAAGGGTGTTTCAGCCTGGACTTGCCCCAACAGGACCAGTCCTTCCTTTTAGTTTGAAATCTTTTTTATTGAACCATGAACAAGCATGATGCAGCAAGAAATAAGGATAACCCCAGAATAAACCTCCCTCCCTCCTCCCTTCCCCCTCCCACACTGCCCCCTCCCACCTCCTCCCCCAAGGGAATAGCTAGACAACAAAAGATAGGGGGAAAAGCAAACCCCTCATTCCATTGAACAGGACCATACTGCTTAACTCGCGCTTTGATGCAGTTCGGGAAGGAGTACAATTCTTTAATATCTAGGGCAGAACAATTCACGAAATTCAGTGCACAACAATGTAATAAATGGCTGCCAAATTTCAGCAAAGGAGGCCCCATTCCCCTGGAGCGTGGTAGAGATGCGTTCCATGCGAAGAACAAACCACAGACGATGCAACCATCCCTGCAAGGTTGTTATCCTATCCATGCCTCAATGTGAGAGAATGTTCGGTAGTGCGGCCCCTAAGGCTATGCCTAATTTTTTACCTTTGCGGGATTTTAGGGGAAAGGTAAGTCTGTCAGACACTCCTAAGACCACATAGGCAGGGAAGCGTAAGAGCGTAGTGTCAAAGTGTTCATCTATCTCGTCCAGCACTTGCATCCAGTAGGAGGCAAGGATCGGGCATTACCATAGCAGATGTAGGAGCGTGTCTTCAGCGTCACAGCCCCTCAAGCAAGTAGAGGAGCGATCTGTGTCATATTTATGGAGTCGGGAGGGGGTGAGATACCAATATATCATGATCTTAGTAGCTGTCTCTAAGCTAGATGTATTGGGTGCTGCGTGTCGGGCTCTATAGCAAACGTCTGACCATTCTTTAGGTGTCAAGATCCGGCCCAGCTCAGCCTCCCACCATTTTTGGCCCGGGGTTTTAACTGCGAGTTCCGGGGGACGCAGGATGTGATAGAGTTCTGTGATGAGTCGTTTTGTAGAATGTTTCGAAAGTAGCGAGCGCTCATACTGAGCGAGGGGCCTCTCCGCGATGGGGCGAGTTTGGGGATGCATAGTCCAGTGTCATATTTGGAAGTAGTGAAAGCGTCCAGATTCGGGTATGTCATAGTAAGTTTTAAAGTCCTCAAAGTGTCGAGGGCCCTCCGTGTCAAAGAAGCACCCCAATGACCTGTGTCCTAATAGGTCCCAGTGACTAAAAGCGTTCCAATCAAGACCTGGGGAGAAGTCCGGATTTTCGGTGATAGGGGTGGGGGTAAAGGGCGATGGGGAAAGTTGTCAGGCCATTGCGGGTAGCGGTAGCATCTCAGGTGTTTAGCGTGATGCGAGCCCCCGGGGAACCATACAACCCGATTAGCCTGCAAGCCTTGCGGCGAAAGGGAACCTTACAGACAGCCTTTTCGCTAGTGCACACACCATGAAGAGCCAGCTCTTCTCCGATTCAGGCTGAGCCCATTCTAAAAGAGAGTATCTAGGTAGCTTTATAGTAGCGATCTAGATCGGGGATCCCCAATTCCCCCTCAAAAGCTCATAGCCCTGATAATTTGCGGTCTCTTATCCGCCCAGACATAGTTGATAAACTCAGATTGTAGTTGTTTTAGAATCCCCCGAGGTGGCTCGATCGGTAGGGTCTGGAAAAGGTATAGGACTTTTGGAGAGTATGTTAAGTGCCGCAACTCTACCCAGCCATGAGAGATTAAAGGGCCGCCAGCGGCTGAGCTCCTGCCTGGTCTGGTGGAGCAACCGAGAGTAGTTCAGAGATGTGGTCTCGGCAATAGAGGAAGACAGGGTGATACCCAAGTAGGGCTTTTGATCCCATGGAATAGGGCATGCATGGGTAAGAACCAAAGTGGTGGCCTGTGACAGGGAGAAGCCCAGTGCTGGGGACTTGGTAACATTAAATCTGGATCCAGAGGCAACTGGAAACTTCTCCACTTCAGTCAAGAATGCCGGAACTGAGGTATGTGGGGACTCCAGCATGGCGACAACATCATCAGCATAAAGGCTGATAGTATGGCGCTCTCCCCCGAAAAGAATCCCCTGGATCCGTGGATTGTCCCGAACCCGTTGGGCGAACGGCTCCATGTAAAGGGCAAATAACAATGGGGAGAGCGGCCAGCCCTGGCGCGTACCCTGGAGATAGGACAGGGGTCAGAGGTAAAGCCATTTACCCCGACAGTGGCCGAAGGGCGACGATAGCTGCTAAAAACCCACTGTCGGAAGCGACGCCGGAGACCAAACCTCTCCAGGACAGTCTCTAGGAAGGGCCAGTGGACTCTTTCAAATGCCTTCTCGGCTTTTATGGATAGGAATACCCGCTCCTCCTGCTGCCGGTGGGACTTATCCAACAGGTGCAACACCGCCTAGTATTATCGCTGCACTGTCTAGTCGCCACAAATCCAGCCTGATCCGGGTCTATCAATCCCGGCATCAGAGGTCCCAACCAGGCCGCAAGGATACCCGTAAAAATCTTGAGTCTATATTCAAAAGAGATATCGGCCTAAAGGAGGCCCAGAGTCTGTTGTCTTTGCTGGATTTAGGTAGTACTGCCACTGACACTAAGAACATTGTGTGTGGTAGCTCCATAGCGTCATCTATGGCATTAAAGAGTCATGTCAGTATCGGGGCTATGAGGGAGCAAAATGTTTTATGGAGAAGGGTGGTGAATCTGTCCGGGCCGGAGTATTTAAGCTGTTTAAGTCGGGCTATGGCTGAGATGAAATCCTCCATTCTAATGGGACTGTCTAGGGTCGCTTCCTGATCCGTAGTGACCTTAGAATGAGTTATACCCTGACAATACTAGGAGGGATTCTGTTCAGGCAGGGACTGTGCAGTCTACAGATTTGCATAAAAGTCTCGAAACGTGTTTTCTACCGCCTCGCCGCGCGTCTACTCGACGCCTGTGTCAGTCACGATGAGTGGGACTGTTGCAGCCTGTCTCTGCGCGCGCAATTTATGGGCCAGTATCCGTCCATATGTGTCCCCCGACATAAAATGTGTGCTTCAAGCGGAGCGCTGCGTGTTCTGCCCTATCGAGATCAAGGCTAGCTAACTGCGCCCTAGCCGCTTTCAGCTTCCTCCATATGCGGGGTGCCCCACGTCCGTTTGTGAATCCCTTCCAATTCGAGCACTTGTGTGGAGAGCTCATCTCTCTTCTCTTTACGTGCCCTGTTATCAGAGGCTGACGTCGCTATGAAGTCATCCGTAGCTACCAATTTGAGGGTTTCCCAGAGGGAGACGATGGAGGTGTCTGGTGAATCATTTATAGCTAAGAAGTCCTCCAGTGTTTTTGTGAGCCGTGTAACTATGTCAGGGCGATGGAGGAGTGAGTCCCTAAGTTTCCAGGAATATGACGGTCTGAGAGGGGGGGGAAACTGCAGCGTCGCTGTGAGGGCCGCATGGTCTGAGAGTGCCTGTGGTGCGATTGTCGAGTCCTGGGTGAACGGGAGGAGAGAGTGCGTCACTAGGAAATAATCGAGTCATGGTTAAAATCCCCTTGGCATGAGAGTAAAAAGTATAATCGGAGGAGCGAGGGTGAAGGTGCCGCCACAGGTCTACCAGACCCAGATACTGTAACCACTGATGTTGTGTGTCGGAGAGAGCTCCTGTCTGTCCCTGCCTTTGTGCAGAGTGATCAAGCTGCCCATTGAACACTATAATCAGGTCCCCCCCTATAAGGACTTGGCGATCGGATATAGAAGTCAAGTTTCCTATTGCCTTGTGCAAGAAAGGCTCCTGCCTTTGGTTGGGGGCGTATATGGTGGCCAGCGTTAGTGTGTGACCTCCTATGGTCACTGTGTGCACTAAAGTCTCCCTTTGATCTCCAATACTATAGCCCCAAGTGTCCCGGGGAATGTGCGCGCAACCAGGATGGCTACTCCGGCTTTCTTAGTAGGGAGGGAGGAGAAGTACTGGTGTGGGAACCCTTTAGAACACATCCTATGAGTATCACTGGCTAGCAGGTGAGTCTCTTATAACAAACAAATATGAGCCCCAGAGTTTTCTAAGTAAGACAGGATGGCTCAGCGCTTAACTGGGCTGTTGAGCCCTTTTACATTAATCGTGAGGAACTTGATCATCTATGTGGTTAGTAAAAAGGGGAGAAAGCTACGTGTTAGGAGTGTGCAAGATCTAATCTAGTCACAGATGCCCTATGTGGGGTGCATTCTGAGTACAATGCCGATGGCATGTATAAGTTGCAACCTCGTGCATGCATTTGGAGAAGCAGTACAAGGGGGAGGAGGTCCCAACAATGAAAAAAAGAAAACCCCATAACAAACGGAACTAAGGAAAAATAAGTGAGTCAAAGTCACTGTCCAGAGTGTCCTGCTCTTGGTAAAGGGAAAGAATGGGATTCGTGGCCAAAAGCTCCCCGCTCCCACCAGAGAAGACCCATGCGAGTCTCATCAGCATCCTCTTCTAGGGAAAAAGTCATACGGGCAGTGCACCAAAGCGTAGTGTAGGTGGCGGAGGTCCTCTCTTACTCCGAAAATGGCCCAGTGAGAGATAACAGCACTTCCTGCCAGTTTTTGGCCATAGTGTTTGGGTCAGGTCGCGACTCCGGGCTCGGGGGCTGGATGGTGGTCTAGCCATGGCTGCTTCGGTGCCTGCGAGGGCGCGAGTTATGGTTAGGTTGGTGCGGAGCGGGTTCAGCAATGCCCAGGAGTTTGTAAGCCACAGAAGTTGAACTAATTTGCCGTAGTTCTCCTTTATAGACGAAAATCAGTCTAAACGGGTGGCCCACAAATATTTTATACCAGCCTCTCGGAGATGGAGCATAATTGGTCGGAAGGACTTGTGTTTGAGAAGCGTAGAGGTGGCCAGGTCCTGGAAAAGCGTAGGTTTCTCTCCTTGAAATGTGAAATCTGGATTTCGTCGAACTTCCCGGAGGATCCTTTCTTTTAGTTGGTAGTCATGAACACAGGTCAGGATGTCTGCTGGAGGAGCAGGTGCCGCTCGTCTCAGGCCCAGCCTGTGAGTGCTGTCCAGCTTGATCTGAAACTCCGGGGGTTCTCTCTAGATAGAGCGGAAAAGGCCCACCATGAGGGCTTCGATATTGTCATCGCCATCTTTGTGCGCCATGCCTCGGATGCGGATGTTGTTTCGACGGGAACTGTTTTCTAAGTCCTCGGTGTGGGCCTGCAGGTCCAGATTCTGCTCCTGCAGCCAGAGGACTTCTTGCTGAAGGTGCTCAATTTCTTCGTCCCGTCCTGGCTTATGGTCTTCCAGGGTATGGACTCGCTCCCCCAAGGAGTCCACATCTCGACGTACGTCTTTTATGTCCGCCTGGAGTTCGCGCTTCATTGCAGCTAGATCATCGCGGAGAGAGGAAAAGAGGGACTCCAGGAATGAGCGGTTGATCGGGGCCTTCATTCACCTCAGGGTCATCCCCGCATCCCGAGCCCGTCTGGCTTTTGGGCTGTTGGGTAGACTTGAGCAACAGGTCCTTTACAGATCGTTCCTTTCGGCCTTTGGGGGCCGCCATGGTGTGCGCACGCTCTGAACCCACTGCACATGTAATGGCAGAGTACATAGGAGTACGTTGCAGAAGGGGACCACAGATAGGTGCCAGGGCAACTTCAGGCTGCAGGGTCACGACTGCACGTCTTTTCACTCAGGCCCATAGGATCCTCCGGGCATCAATAGCGCCACAGGTGCGGGAAAGCAAGCAGGGGCTGGCGCTTGGGGCTTAATCATCATTGCACCTACTTAGTTGCGCTGACTTATCAGCCACAGTACATAGGCAGCTCACCGGTGAGGGCCCCCGTTACCTCCCTCGGCCAGAGACACCCACTTCTGCACAGGACAGCGTGGCTTGATCTGTCCGCTGGGCGACCGGGTCCAGTGTGGTGCCACGATCGGGTCCCGCCGACTGGCACTGGTTATCTTCCAGCTAGGCCACCAGGCAATACCTGGGTCTCTTTCAGGGTAGGAGGAGCTGTGATCAGCGTTGCAGATTCCGGACTGATTGGTGAGCAGGGCGGCACGACCCAACACCCCCACAGCTCGCGCTCACCTTCGCGGTCCTGCAAGCGCCGAGGCTGGAACTAGGGCCCTCCCATAGCAGGCAAAGCGACGTGCATCCTCTCTCCTCCTTCCGCCATCCGCCAGGCAAAACCGCGCTGCTGAGGGTCATCTAGCGGATCCTCAGGCGGCCCCTACACAAGGAGGTGCCGTCAGCAGTGCGCCAGTCGCTGTGTCCCGCATGGGCCACAGGTGCGGGAACTCCTCCCCCAACAGGGCTGCAAAGATGAGGCCTTTGCCCCATGGTGGTGCCGGGACCTCGCGTGAGTGTCACCGCCTGTACCTCCCTTGAAATGCCAGGTAGGATCTGCTGGTATGCTGCTGTACTGGACACCACTTGATTTCACATCACGTCAGCCACCGAAGACTCACAGGGGCCGCTGTATGGCGCCGGCAATCTGCCCGCCCACCCTGAAACGTTGAGGGCTCCTCCATGCGCCCGGCTGCTCGGCGGCACACTCCCTCTGCGACAGTGCGGTTAGCGCTGGAGTGGAAGAGCTGCTGCTTCGGCCTCTCTGTGGAGCGACACTGCGCCGGGTAGATTCTCCACCGGTACTGGCACTCTCCTTCCGCTAAAAGTGATTAGAGGGCCTGGTGGGAGCGGAGAGCTCCGAATATGAGTCCCACCAAGACGCCATCTTGGCCACACAACCCCAGTCCTCCCTTTTAACAAGACCTCATTGATGTCCTGCTCGAGGCATGAGCCAAGCCCTGCACAGGGGCTGCTGTGCACAGGACACTTGCCTGCCACCACTATCCCACATGAGGACCCAGTTATCCTCACCCTGCACCCCACCCAGGAAAGGCTAATAGTCTAGGCCTCCACATCTAAAGTCAACCCTGGTGCATTGCCTATCACACCACCAGTTAGGGAATCCAAAAGGCTGCATCCCTTCAACTTCTTTCAGAAGAAGAAGAAATTCAAAATGCTCACATTAGCTTAGGTTGTGGCTGCGCTAGAGACTGGATGGTGGCGTTGGACGTGCAAGTCACCTATTTTCACATACCCATTCTTACTGCCCACAGGTATCACCTGCGGTTCATGGTATGCCACAAGCACTTTCAGTTTGTTGTGCTTCCCTTTAACCTTACCAACACCCCTTGGGTCTTCACGAAAGTGATGCCATTGATTGCAGCCCATCTGCAAAATTCGGGGGTTCTGGTCTTCCCCTACCTCGGTGATTCTCTGTTGAAGGGGGGCTCCCCCCAGGCACTCAACTCCCACCTCCTGACTATGGGGGATCTCCTGCATTTGCTGGGGTTCACTATTAACATGCTGAAGTCACACCTGACTCCCTCTCCGATACTGCCTTTCATCGGAGCCATTCAGCCTCTTTCCTATATTTTGGTGAGAGTGACTCTGAGGCTGCTGGGCCTCTTGGCCTCCTGCATCCTGCTCGTAACACATGCCCGCTGGCATATGCAAGCTCTACAATGGGGCCTGAAGTCCCTGTGTGCACAGCATATGGGAATCTCTCTGACATGGTCCAGGGAATGGCAAAAGATTTGCTGTGGTGGCTGGCGAACCACGATTGGGTCAGCAGTTTACCACTCTCCCTTCCCCAACCAGCGCTCATAGTAGTGACAGATGCATCAGTCTTGGGTTGGGGTGGCCATTTGGGCGAGGTTGAGATGAGAGGACTCTGATCTCCAGTGGAGTCTCAACTATACATCAGTATGTTGGAGTTGAGAGTGATTCTCCTGGTATTAAAAGCCCTTCTTAATTCCATCAAGGGAAGGCTGGTTCGGGTGTTCACAGACAACATCACCTCCATGTAGTACTTCAACAAGCAGTTAAGAGTGGAGTTGCTGAACCTGTGTCAAGAGGCCCTGCATCTCTTACCATGGCTGGAATGTCATGACATGTTCCTGGTCGTACAACATCTGGCATGCTCTCTGAATGCCAGATTGGACGAATTCAGCTATTGATGCCTTGTGGATCACGAATGGCGTCTCCATACAGAGGTGAGTCACATCTTTTCATCACTGCTAAGAACATGCAATGTTAGCATTTCTGAGTTTCCAAGGCAGCTCTCACTCTAAGATGTATTTCATATCAAGTGGACTTCAGGCCTCATGTGTGCCTTTACACCGATAACACTCTGGCCCAAGGTACCCAAGAAGAGCAGGAATGACGGTGCCCAAGTCATTCTTGTGACTCCAGATTTGGCACAGAAAGTATGATATCCCAAACTCCTGAGCATAAGCATCAGTCCTCCAATCAGGCTGTCCCTTTGGGAGGATCTTCTGTCGCAGCAACTGGGCAGGGTCCTGCAACCAAACATGCACACCCTTCACCAGCACACATGGAGATTGAGCAACGGCAGCTGACTGTCTTTGACCTTCCGCCAGAAGTCTACAAAGTAATTTAGGCAGCCAGGTGACTAAGACTATCTGCTTGCTGTTGGAAACACTTGTGGCTTAGTGTTCTACCAAAAATCTTGATCCCCTCTCTGCACCTTTGTCCAAGGTGTTATTGTTTGTTCTCTCATTACCCGGCAAGGCTTTGCTTTGAGCACAGTTAAAGTGTACCTTTTGGCCATATCGATTTTCTTGTGGTTAACGGATCAGCACTCCCTGGTAAAGTCACATGTTGTGACTTGTTTTGTGAAAGGTCCCCAACGCAAGTTTGTACCAAACCTCTTCATTATGTCCCAATGGGACCTTAATCTAGTTGTGACATTCTTAATGTGCTCACCCTTGGATCCCATGCATAGCTGCTCTTTACGGTTGTTAACTATCAACATTGCCTTATTGATGACCATTACATCGGCCAGGAGGGTTAGCAACCTCCAAGCATTCTCTTTGCATCCCCCATACACCACTTTCTTCCCAGACAAACTGGTCCTCTGGACCGTGCCTCTTTTCTGCTGAAGGTTGTGACACCCTTCCATGTTGGTCAGAGCATCACACTACCGACGACCTTTTTTGTCTTCCCTATCCTACATTCAAGATTTCCTGGTTTGAATCTGTTCGCAGACCCACCTCTTGGGAGGTATTGCTTGGGTATCTATTCTAAGGTAAGGAATCTGTGGCTAGAAGTCTCTATCAGATTAACAAGTTACTTACCTTTGGCAACGCCTTATCTGGTAGAGACTATCTAGCCGCAGATTGCTTACCGGCCCTCTCATCCTCCATGCTCTGCCACCAGGCTCTCTGTCTTTAGACGATCCATTTAGGTAATTAGTGTCTGCACACTGGTTCATCAGCTTTATGACGTGGTCAAGGCTTCTGGCGCAGAAATGTCACAAAAAGAAACTGAAACAAAAAGAAAAACAAATCTGAGCAGGCTGGGGTGGCGCCTATATATGCACCACACTCGTCACATCCGGCTTCGATGACGGCGACGCGGAGCTAATCAACCCCACCTACCAGCGTGCAAAGTTACTGCTCAAGCTTTTCCGGATCCAGTCTGATGCCTGGGCAATATTCTAAAGTAAAGAATCTCTACCAGATAAGGTGTTACCGTTAGTAAGTCAACTGTTAATCAAGGTGCAATACTAAAATGGTGCAACAAAGCCTTTTAGCTTGCAAGAAACTAAGCTTGGACGAGGCATTGGACAGTGCCAAAAGTGTTGAGTATTCTCAAGATTCCAAGCAATTAGAATCACACTATATCCAAGCAGATAAGGTGAACAGGTTTAGGAAAGGACTGCCTACTCACTCTCATTTAAATGCTTACAAAGGGAGTGGTATAAGTTGTTCTGTTTTAAGTCACTGTGTTTTAAATGTGGTTTGAATGCCAGTTTGTTCAATTTCAAGAATTGTTGAGCTGTTGGTCAAGAGTGTTGGGGATGCAATAAAGTTGGTCATTTTGAAAAAGTATGAGGAGGAGGGAAACACAACAGTGTCAGGTGTGTTCAGGGCCATGCTTTGTCTAATGATGTTAATATAGTTGAGGACAGGATCAATGAACTTGACAATTCCATTTAGGTAATGTATGTTGGCTGTGTTGTCAACAATGTCAGAATTGACAGTGATCCATATGTTTATATTTCTATCGATGGATCAGACATACCGTTGTTGCTTGAATCGAGAGCGAAAAATACAATCATAGCCATAGATAAGTATGAATAGAAATGAGCTCACAAAGATTGTAACTTCCGGATGTCATTACCACTACCTTTCAAGGCAGTAAAATTGATCTACTTGGATATTTCTGAGCAAATATGGGGTTCAGGCTAGAAATATTAAAGGTATGGTTTATGTAGCTCAGAAAAGGATTAATATCTTGGGGTGGTAGTATTAAGCAAAATGTTGTGGTGTTTCGAGACAATATACCAGTATTTGCAGAAACACTTGAGAAGCACGATGTTGTCTTGAATAATGTTCTAAATGTATTATTAGATAAACTGTGCCACTCTGAGAAATGACAGTTGCCTAGTTGTGGTCAATGAAGTTTAGTACTTAGGGCCTGTTTTACCTACTGATGGAGTCAACCCCAGGTCCGGTCTTATTTATGGCTTAATAAAAGTTCCACTTCTTTGTGACAAAGAAAAAATGTGTTCTTTTTTAGGAATATGGTAGTTTTACTCAAAATTTATGAAAACTTATGCCAGCCTCACTGAATGTTAGAGAAATGTATGGAAATGCAACACTGATTTTGTATGGTCATGCCAGATATGCCAGTAAAATTCCAGGCTGATCAACCAGAAATGTGTTTCTTATTCTGCTCTACAACCCTATTCTGTAAACTGTAAAACATTTTCACTGAGGATGCCAGTGTGTATGATATGGGGCTGGTTTTGTCTCAACGGGATGGTTTCAAGGAAGTGACAGTTGGGTTTGCGTAAAGACATTTGAAAAAGGTGAGACCAGATAATCGGTGATTGAAAAAGAGATGCTCGCTTGTTGATGAGGTGTGGAGAAAATCAAGCTATATCTTTGGGGTAGAGCATTCTGTCTACGTACTGATCATCGTCCCTTAATTAACATTTTGTCTGATGGAAAATGGTGCATTTTACAGGTGGAAAGAATGTTAAAGCACATTGCTTCTCAAGACTATTAGTTGATAAACAACATGTATCTTTGGAGGAAGAGGTTAAAGAGTGCATTATTGCTAAGGTTGAAGGTCGAGTTGTTTGTGCTAATATGGAGGACTGGTGGAAAGACCTGGATGATGAGTTGAAGGAAGTGGTTTCGTTTGTCATTGGAGGGTGACCAATAGTAAAAATGCTAAAAGTCAGTCCAAATCCCTATGCAAGGTATCAGATGAGCTTTCTTTAAAAAACCGTCTTTTGGGGAGAGGTGATAAACTCATTCAGGTGTTTTAGGCAGTGTATACTAGAAACAGCACATTCTGGACATCTGGGTATGGTTGCAACCAAATGCAGGATACATTACAATTTTTGGTGGCCCACGATTGTCAGGGATGTGGAAAAATTAGTTAGGAGCTATCTTGTCACGGCTGTTCCTGTACCGTTGTTATCCCCAAGTTCAGTTAAGGTGTGGCAGAAAGGGGCTGTTGACTTTCTGGGTCCTTTTCATGTTTGAACCAATCAGATTAGGAATTATATTGTCTAAATTGACCATCTTTCAAATTGGGTTGAAGTCAAGGGGGTATCTGAAATGACAGCTAATAATCTCATAGGTTTCTTTAAGGGAGTATTTGCTAAGGAATTTGCGGCGTGTTAGAATGAAAAATCTCCTAGCTATCACAACGGAAAGTTTAAATTCTATTAAGGACTCGGAGGTGAGGATTTTGCGTTCTTTCTTCACTCTTTATTACAACAGCAGCCTTGTAAACTTTAACAAAAATCCTCAAAACGAGCGCCCAAGCCAAAAGCCTTAGAGGCCATCGCACCTCTGGTTGAATGAGCCCCAAAAATTCTGAGGTCTATTCCGGCTTCCTGCATCATCCATCTAACCCACCGCGTAATGGTGGGAGAAGAGACTGCCTTAAAGGGTTTCCAGGGGGCAATGAGTACTTGCCGTTCTCCAGGGGGACGGTTCTGTCATCTCCTCATATGCCTTGAGGCATCACACAACACATAGTTTAGGGACTTCTGCAAACTCTGGATAAGAAATAACCCTTGTATGGCATTTTGTTCTCCTGTGTAAAGTGAAGGAGGCACCAGCTGGGGTAAACATTCGACCAGTGACATCTAATGCCCTTACATCAGAGACACGGCGACAAGAAATTAGACAAAGTAACATAGCCAGCTTGGCTGACAGCTCTTTTCTGGAAAGATACTGGTTAGGTTGCCAGGAGAGAAAAAGGTTAAGAACCTGATTGACATCCCAAAGAGAGGAATAACGAGGTTCTGGGGGCAGAGAGAATCTGATACCCCGAAGCAATCTACAGACCAAAGGATGTTCACCCACTGCAGCATTATTAACTGGGACGTGGCCGGCTGGAATGGCCGATCGGAAAGTATTGATAGACCTATAGGCCAATCCTCTCTGAGCCAAATGAGCCAAAAAATTAAGAATATGGACTACATCTGAATCCAAGGGATTGAGATTTCTTTGCATACACCAACTTGACCATCTGCCGCAAGCGGACTTGTACCTCTTGACCATATTGTCTGCCCATGCTCTGGCCATATGGCCCTCAGCTGTCTGCGAAAGGCCTGGGATTTCCCAGCGTGCTCCATAGTCTGCCTCCTGACCTGCGCTGTCACTCTTGTGATCATCGCAAACGGGGAAAAGCATAACCTGTCTCCAGACTCCAGTCTTGAAGGAAAGCAACCGTGGCCAAAGCCAGAGGGTCCGGCCTTCAACTGAAGAAGCGAGGCAGCTGATGGTCTAGCCGCAAAAAGATCTATTGAAAAAGGACCCAAGCGAGAATTGAGGGTTGCAAATACTTCTGTGTCCAGCTTCAAAAGGCTGGCATCCCTGAGATTGCGAGACTGAAAGTCTGCTTCCTGGTTCTCGCAGCCTGGTAGGTATTCTGCCGTGACTGAGACCTGATGCTCTAGGCAATACTGCCAAAAGGCCGCTGCTAGATCTGAAAGAGCCCTTGAGCCAGTGCCCCCTAGATGATTGATGTAACGGACCGACTGTCATGGTGCAGCGAAGAACCAGCAAGGAGTGCATACATGGATTCCGACGGCACGCGCATGCGCAGCAGAGTAGAGCGAGTCAGCGTTCTAGCTGTCCGCTCGTCCGTCCAACCCGGAAGTGCCGCACTCGCCTGGGAAGCGCTGCCGGTTGAGACCGCATTTAACCGTGGTATTCAACCAAAGCAGCACTTCCAGTACAGAATCGGAGAGCGAGCCTTCCGCTTGCCGCCTGACCTCCGCTCCAGCCTTGGAATCCTGAGACTTACTGTATGCCGACGCGCCTTGCGTTACCCTTGCTGGCCGCCTTCCTGACTCCTGCCTTTCCGGCGCCTGAGCGCCTCTGTCCACCTTCGCCTGGCCCCCCTTCCTGACTCCTGCCTTTACGGCGCAGGAGCGCCTAAGCCAGCATTCCCTTGGCCCCCCTTCCTGACTCCTGCCTTTCCGGCGCAGGAGCGCCCCAGCCAGCATTCCCTTGGCCCCCGTCTTGACTCCTGCCGTCCCTTGCTGTATTCAGGGGAACGCCACACCGGAGTGCCCAGAAGTCCCGTGACACGCACAGGGTAGCGTGTTCACGGCATCGTGTGCCCTCCGAAGACCCTAAGAAAGCCACTGCGAAACACACAGGGAAGTTTGTTCGCAGTAGTACTTTAATTTCACCGCGCCGGAGCGCTTTATGTTGAAGACGTACTGCGACACGCACAGGGAAGCGTGAATCGCAGCACCTTTAATTTCACCGCGCTGGAGCGCTTTATGTTGAAGACCTACTGCGACACGCACAGGGAAGTGTGAATCGCAGCACCTTTAATTTCACTGCGCCGGAGCGCTTTATGTTGAAGACCTACTGCGACACGCACAGGGAAGCGTGAATCGCAGCACCTTTAATTTCACCGCGCCGGAGCGCTTTATGTTGGAGACATTGTGACACGCACAGGGAAGCGTGCGAGAAGCTCTACATTTCCTTTCGTCCCTCAGAAGGCCCTCCTCCTTGCACGTCCGCAACGTGCTCCTTGCTGGCGGAAGAAAAGCCTGGACCCACTGCCCTTTCAGGTGACTATGTTCTTGAAACCTTGTGCTGGATGAATGCATAGCATGAGCAAGTAGGTTATAAGCTGATCCCGTTTGTTAATCCATGGGTCCTTTTCTCTTATAGTTGGCGATCCTCCAACACAACCCTCAGGCAACTTAGCTCCTGCCAGACGACATCACTTTCCCTGTCCTTGTCTCCTTCCCCTGGTTCCATCCTCAACTTGGTCAGTGTATCCACCTGCCGAGGTGTGGAGGGGAGCGGTGGAGGTTGTTTGTGTTGTCTCTGCGAGATAACCTCACGAGTATACCAGGTAAGCCTCGTGGGGCCCTGACAGAACTGGAAGCCCACGTTTTAAATCTCGCCTGGGCGACATGGACAACCCCGACGTGACCCTGCAGGATCTCGCAACCATGTTGTCCTGTATTCAGGCAGATAATCAGAGCCTGCGTCAGGACATAACGGCACTACAGAACCAGGTAGCGGTAGGGCAGACCGGGGCTTGGGGCCCAGACCCTGCGGTTAGAACCAAAACCGGGGGTGTGTTGCGCCCTCCCATATTCAACCCGGGAGGCTCCCCAGCCGATGCCCATAGTTCCATCCCGTCCATACAGGTGCTGGCCCCTCACCCAGTACAGCTGGCACCCCCAGAACGTTTTTATGGAGATAGCTCCAAATATAGCATCTTTTTGAACCAATGCCAACTGCACTTCATGGCCCGTGCCTCCGCCTTCCCGGATGATGCCTCTAAAGTCGCGTTTGTCCTATCTTATCTCGGAGGACATGCGGCCCAATGGTCCATTGCACTGGTAGAAAATGACGATCCTATGTTATATAGGTTTCCTGTGTTCAAAGAAACCTTACGAAGGATGTTCGCCCGCCACACGTTCGTGCAGGCCGCAGACAACGAGCTCCTCAACCTAAAACAAGGTTCTTCCGACCTCCTACATTACATCACCACCTTCAACCGGCTCGTAATCGAAGCCAGATGGCCAGAATCCAAACAAATTTCTGTATTCTACAGGGGACTACGAGACGACCTCAAAGATCTCCTTTCACAACACTCCGATCCCCCGGAGGACATCGGATCCTTCATAGACCTAGTGCTCCGGTTAAACTTCAGACTACAGGAACGAAAAAATGAAAAAACCAAAGGCACCGACACCCGATTCCTTCCGTTCCGCGAGAAAAGCAAGATCGGACCCATAAAAAACGATACACCCGAACCCATGCAGATCGGAGGGATTCGTGGCCCTTTAACCCGAGATGAAAAAGAAAAAAGAAGAAACCAGAACCTCTGCCTATACTGTGGCAAAAGCGGTCATTTCGTCAGAGAATGCCCAGTAAAACCGGCCAAAACACGAACCCCTAAACCACACGCCTTGGTCATAAGTCACAGGGAGGAAGCGGGAAACGACGAAACCCAGTAGGCGAAGGGGTTAGTCTACTGGGTTCTTCTTCCATACGGTCCCCCTTCCCCAGTTCTTTTGCCACTATCTGTCACCTAGGTATGGTCATAACGTTACAGTCCCTGCCCGGCCGGAACTGGACAGCCACTGCGCTCATTGACTCCGGCGCCACAGGAAACTTTATCGACACCCAGTATAGGGAAGAACTGGGTATTCCCATGATAACCAAAGATAAACCAGAATGCGTAAAAGCCGTGGATGGTACCGATTTGACGTCTGGAATGATACGTTATCAGACCGAAGATATTAAGATGACGTGTGTGAATGGGCACCAAGAGACCATTGCCTTTGCCGTGATCGACGCTCCCCAATTCAAACTCATTTTGGGCCTCCCATGGCTAGTGACGCACAATCCTCGTATCGATTGGGTAAACCGAATCATGGTATTGGATTCCGCCCATTGCTCCGCCACCTGTTATCCACAAGCTATAGCACCCAGTGATCAAGAAATACAGGTCTGCCAAGTGTCCTTAATAGGTATGGGCGCAGTCACACAAGAAGAAGTGCCGAAGGCATATGCCGACTTGGCCTCGGTATTCGATAAAAAAGGAGCCAACACCCTGCCACCGCACCGTCCTTTCGACTGCAGGATCGACCTAATCCCTGGTTCTACTTTACCTTGTAGCCGTGTTTACTCTCTCACTGAGAAGGAAAACCTCCACTTGCGCACGTATCTGGACGAATACCTGCAAAACGGGTTCATACGCCACTCCAAATCCCCCGTCTCTTCTTCTCTCTTTTTCGTGGCTAAGAAGGAGGGCGATCTAAGAACGTGCATCGATTATAGAGCCATAAACGCCATCACCATCAAGAATCGATATCCATTACCGCTCATACCCAACCTCTTAGACCAAGTGAAAGACGCCACGATTTACACCAAACTGGACCTCCGGGGCGCATACCATCTTGTCAGAGTCCGAGAGGGCGATGAATGGAAGACCGCGTTCCGAACCAAGTACGGCCTTTTCGAATACCAGGTCATGCCCTTCGGTCTCTGCAACGCCCCGGCGGCGTTCCAGTATTTCATCGATGAGGTGCTACGGGAGTTCCTTGACCGTTTCTGTGTCGTATACATAGACGACATCCTGATATTTTCCAACAACATCACAGAACACATATCTCACATACGCGCTGTCTTGCAACAACTACAGCTCTATGGCCTCTATGTCAAGCTGGAAAAAAGCGTGTTCCATACCACCATGGTTGAGTTTCTAGGGCACATTCTAACCCCTGAAGGGGTCCGAATGGACATCAGAAAGGTGGAAGCGATACTGCGATGGCCTTCGCCCAGCTCGGTGAAACAGGTCCAGAGATTCCTTGGGTTCGCCAACTACTACAGAAGGTTCATCTCTAACTTTTCCACCATTGTTACTCCCATCACCAGCCTACTGCGAAAAGGGGTGCAGTTTGGTTGGAACCCAGAAGCCGAAAAGGCATTTCAGACCCTAAAGAAGCGGTTTTCAAGCGCTCCCGTCCTAGGGCACCCCGACCCGGAACAACCCTTTATAGTGGAAGCGGACGCCTCACAGAACGCCTTGGGAGGGATACTGTCACAACGCAATGCAGGAACCGGGTTGTTACATCCCATAGCCTTTTATTCACGGAAACTGTTACCAGCGGAGCGTAACTACACTGTTTCCGACCGTGAACTACTCGCTATCAAAGCGGCCTTTGAGGAATGGCGTCATTACCTCAAGGACGCCCAACACCCAGTGACTATTTACACCGACCACAGAAACCTACAGTTCCTTAGGTCCGCTAGAGCCCTTACGGCTAGGCAGCTAAGGTGGACCCTATTCTTTAACGAATACGACTTCCTTATCACCTACCGACCTGGAAAAGAAAACGCCAAGGCCGATGCTCTGTCCAGACTGGAAGAAACAGAAGGAGACATACCAAGCACTGAAACCGAATCTATCCTTCCTGACCATTGTTTCCTGGGGGTTATCTTGTCCTCTTCCTTCCTTGACTTACTACGTGAGGATCTGAAACAAAAGGAACCCGAAGAATGGATTGGAGACCTGGAAGGGATCACGATCCAGGATGGGCTATTGATCAAAGAAGACCGTTTCTACCTTCCGCTAGAAAAGCAGCAACTACAAGCATTACACATGTGCCACGACCATAACTTGTCCATCCATCCAGGATTCCACAAAACCCTGGACCTCCTGCACAGACATTTCTGGTGGCCTTCCATGGACATGACCGTCCGTTCCTACGTCGATCGTTGCTCCGTCTGTGCACAAGGAAAAATTTGTTCCAGTCCTTCTGTAGGGTTGTTAAACCCCATCCCGGTACCCCCACGTCTCTGGCATACGATCTCCATGGACTTCGTTGTTGAATTCCCGAAGACCAAGACGGGGTATACCACTGTACTCACCATTGTGGATCACCTAACGAAAATGGCACATTTCGTGCCCCTAAAGGCCTTACCATCGGCTAAAGATCTTGCCCTGATCTTCGCTCACAACGTGATCCGATTACACGGTGTGCCCTCGGTGGTAATCACGGATAGGGGCTCCCAATTTATATCCCGGTTCTGGGGTGCAGTGTGTAAACACATGGGCATGGAAACACGCCTCTCATCGGCATACCACCCACAAACAGACGGACAGGCTGAACGAACAAACCAGACCATGGAACAATACCTCCGTTGTCTACTGTTATCCGTTGACCAAGAATGGTCAGAAGTACTATGGATGGTGGAATATGCATATAACAACAGTAAACACGCATCGATAGGAATGTCTCCGTTCTTCTGTCTACAAGGTCAACACCCACGAGCAGAACCATGGGAAAAAACCACAGTCTGCCCAATACCATCAGTTCAGGAACACCATACTTTGTCTGCGCAACCTATGGCAGGATGCCCGGTTCGAACTCGCCAAGGCCAAAGAAAACTACAAACAGCATGCCGATGCCCATAGACAAAAAGAACCAGAGTACCAAAAAGGAGACGAGGTCTGGGTTTCCATAAAAAACCTCAATGTACACGGACCCAAAAAACTACTACCTCACTACATAGGTCCCTTTCCCATAGAAAGAATCATTAACCCAGTGGCAGTAAGACTCACATTGCCTCAGCAGATGAAACTACACCCCGTATTCCATGTGTCTCTCCTGCGTCCTGCCCATCCCAAGACACGGGTTGTCAGTCCCCCTCCTCCCGTCCTGAGAGACGACCACGAGGAATACCAAGTTCAGGCCATCCTAGATTCCCGTAGAACAAGGGGGAGGCTTTTCTATCTGGTGGACTGGAAAGGGTATGGGCCCGAGGAACGATCATGGGAACCTTTATCCCATGTACGCCATGCTCCTCGGTTGGTTCGTGCCTTCCATGTTCGGCATCCACATAAACCTCGTCCTGCCACCCCGGTGTAGGTAGGGATTGTGTCTGGGAGGGGGTACTGTCATGGTGCAGAGAAGAACCAGCAAGGAGTGCATACATGGATTCCGACGGCACGCGCATGCGCAGCAGAGTAGAGCGAGTCAGAGCTCTAGCTGTCCGCTCGTCCGTCCAACCCGGAAGTGCCACACTCGCCTGGAAAGCGCTGCCGGTTGAGACCGCATTTAACCGCGGTATTCAACCAAAGCAGCGCTTCCAGTACAGAATCGGAGAGCGAGCCTTCCGCTTGCCGCCTGACCTCCGCTCCAGTCTTGGAATCCTGAGACTTACTGTTTGCCGACGCACTGTCAGGGCTCCTAGGGGCTCTTGGACAATAGCGGGCACAGTGTTGGGCAGAAGTTATGGGTCAGGAAGAAGAATGCGGGCCAGAGGCAATGGCTGGACCAGGCTGAATCAGAAATGGAACCGAAGAAAGGCCGCCGCTTTCTAATCATCGCAGCGGTCTAGTTTATTTATTCCCCACAGGTGTTCAGAGGCAGCTTGAGGCGCGCGCGCTGGAACCAACGCGCACTTCACTGAGGAAGTTTCAGAGCACGCAGGTTAATTCGTAGGCTCCTCAGATTTAGTCAGAGAGCAACCTCGTCGGGTTTCGCCCGGTTTCTCGTCCGCTACCTCCGTCGGAAGTAGTCAGAAGCAGTCAAGGTTCGCAGCAAGTTTGAGAAGGAGAAGTTTGCTGAGGTAACAGTTTGTGGCGCCTCTTCCCAATTTTACGGCTTCAGCTTGTGAAAGCAACTCGTCGATGGATACCTAACGCTACCAGAACCTGAAGGGAGAAAGAAGTCATAAGCTAAGTCACAAAGAAAATAATAGAATTACTCTGAATAAAATGTAAAATAAAATGTTGTATATAGTTAGAGACTAGACAGTACTTACAAGAAAAAAAAAACCAGATTAACGGCAATATCCTGCTAAGAAGGAAAAGGTCGTCAAAAAAGGAATTCCAGAACAGTTAAGAAAAGTCGTTAGAAAATAGATACTATTAAGAAGAGTCCCTACAGAGACAAAGGCATACACACTCAAGTAAGTGAATTAGATTACCTAAAGAGCAAGAGAGTCCAAGGGGTAAATAGGAAATAAATACATTAAGTGATATCTTGTTGACAGGTAAATTCCAGAGGTGCCTTTTCAAGAAAAAGAAAGAACAGAAAGAGAGATAGTAACAAGACAAAATAGAAGAGAGGCACAGTGCTTGGAGCTAAGGGTAGGTAAGAACAAGGGAGCGGAATAGAATATAGAATTCAGTTAAGTGTAAGAGATTATAACTTAATGCTTGGTTTTTAGATTCTCTCAGTTGACACGCAGTCTGCAGATAGAACGAAGAAGTAAACGAAAGAGAGAAGACAAGCTCCAGGACCAGTCTCTTCTTGTTTATTATTTTATCCACTCCCCCTTCCCCCTTGGGGGTAGATTTGTGGGTCTAGAAATTAAAACTGGACCGCAGAAATATCCTTGAAGGGGAGTTGGGAATCAGCGTCTCTGTTCCTGTGCAAGATTACTGAAAGAATACTCTTGAACCCTTGACAGAGTGAAGTGCCCACGTTTAAAAACTTGCACCTGAGCAGAGATGGCTGAAGGATAACATTTGCAAACCTTAGGAACAGTTTTAGAGACAATACAGAAGGAGTTGGTGGCAGTAAGGGAGGAAAATCAGAGTCTTAGACAGGAGGTGGTCAACTCTAGGAAGGAGACAGCAGAATTAGCTCAGAGGTTAAGACAGCCATTTAGTACAGGACGAGAGACCGGAGACCCTCCTATTGAAGGTCCAAGTAGAATAGCAACACAAGTAATTCATTCTCTGTCCCCAGTCATACTGTTAGCTTCCCCAGAGCGATTTAGCGGAGACCCACAAAAAGCGCAGATATTCATCACTCAGTGCTCACTACACTTCATGTGCCGCCCTTCGATTTTCCCAGATGCACAGTCAAGAGTAGCCTTCGTGTTGTCATACTTAAGCGGAGATGCGGCGTCCTGGTCAATGCCCTTGGTTTCCCGTGATGACCCCCTACTGCATAATTACGAAGCATTCAAACAAGAATTTCTTCGGCTCTTTGACAGACGGAGAATCTCTCAAGCGGTAGATAACGAATTACTTGACTTAAGACAAGGAAACCGAGATCTCGTGGCATACTTGGCACAATTTAACAAACTAGTGGTGGAGACTGACTGGCCTGAGAGTAAAAGAGCAGCAGTCTTCTATAGAGGGCTAAAAGACAAACTCAAAGATGTGTTGGCGCAAATTCCAAATCGACCCACCCAAATTTCAGAGCTGGTAGATCTGGTCTTAGAAATAGACTTCCGCCAAGGAGAGAGAAAAGGAGAAAAGAGAAGAGATTTTAAACCAATAGTTCCAAGATTTGACAGGGCTCGGTCAGAAGGAGTCAAGTTTGCGGACGGACAAGTGGTGTCAGAACCGATGCAAATAGGAACTATAAGGGGTCCTTTGACCAAGGAGGAAAAAGAAAAGAGAAGGACAGGCAATTTATGCATGTACTGCGGCTCCAGTGGACATTTCGTTAGGGGGTGTCCAAAGAAACCAAAGACTTCTTTCAAGCCGAAGGAAAACTTGCAGCACCACCAGTAGCGGGAGTTGGTCCGGTGGATGCTAATCAAAAATCAACTCCAACTGAACATCAAGTAGCAAATACCCTGCAGTCATCGGCCCCACACTTGATTTTGTCAATGGTAATTAAGTTTCGGCAAGTAACATTGACCGAGGTTTCAGTAATGATAGATTCCGGAGCTACTGGAAACTTTTGCGACTTAAAATTTGCAACCAAGGTAGGGTTACGAGCAATACTGAAATCTAGGAGCGAACCCGTCCGGGCGGTGGACGGAACGAATCTTTCCTCCGGACCCATAGTGAGCCATACAGAGAAAGTACAGCTAATTTCCAGTGACGGACACCAAGAAGTGATCCAATTCAATTTAATTGACGCACCCCAGTTTCAACTCATCTTTGGCCTACCCTGGCTTACAGAACACAACCCAACAATCAATTGGAGCTCCAGGACAATAGTAATGGATTCGGAGTATTGTAAGAAGAATTGTTTTGAAGCAAAAGAAACAATCAATGGGTGTAATCCAGCTCATTCTTTGTGTATGACTGCAGTATCTGTTTGCGTCATCAATTCTCAAGAAATTCCACAAGAGTATCGAGATTTTGAGGATGTGTTCAATGAAACGGAAGCAGAACAATTGCCACCACATCGGGTGTATGATTGTAAGATAGACCTGGAACCGGGCTCAAATCTGCCTTGCAGTCGAGTTTATGCCTTAACAGAAAAACAACATCGTCATTTATAAGAATACTTAAACAAATATCTGGAAAATGGTTTCATCAGGCCATCGCAATCTCCAGTGTCTTCGCCTCTATTCTTCGTGCCGAAGAAGGAAGGTGATTTGAGAACTTGTATCGATTATCGCGCAATTAACAGAATCACCAAGAAAAATCGGTACCCGCTTCCACTTATTTCCGTCCTTTTGGATCAGGTGAAAGGAGCACAGATATATACAAAACTCGACCTTAGAGGGGCTTACCATCTTGTCCGAATGCGAGAAGGAGATGAATGGAAGACAGCTTTCAGAACAAGATTTGGGCTATTTGAATACCAAGTTATGCCGTATGGTCTCTGCAACGCTCCGGCTGCTTTCCAACATTTTATTAATGACATCCTCCATGAATACATTGATCAGTGTGCAATAGTCTACATTGACGATATCCTGATTTATTCATCCGACAAGAATAAGCATCGAGGAGAAGTGAGAGGAGTTTTACAGAAGCTCCGAGAAAATAAGCTGTTTGTGAAACTAGAAAAATGTGTGTTCAACGTTTCCCAGGTGGAGTTTTTGGGCTTTGTCCTTTCACCAACCGGAATAAACATGGACGAACGGAAAATCAAGGCAGTGGTCGACTGGAAGTCCCCCGAAAGTGTTAAGGAGGTCCAGAGCTTTATAGGGTTCGCACATTTCTACAGAAGGTTCATAAGTGAATTCTCACGGAAAATACTTCCTCTAACAAAACTACTCAGGAAGGGAGTTCGCTTTGATTGGACAGAAGAAACCGAAGAAGCTTTTAAATCTCTGAAGAAAGACTTTACCACAGCTCCAATACTTTTACATGCAGATCCCTCGGAACCATTTTATGTTGAGACTGATGCCTCCGATTTAGCAGTTGGGGGAGTGCTATCTCAACGACACAAGGAAACAGGTCAGCTGCATCCAGTAGCTTACAGATCGAGAAAACTAACGCCAGCTGAAGTAAATTACACTATAACGGAAAAAGAGTTATTGGCCATTAAAGACGCCTTTAAAGAGTGGCGACACTACCTCATGGGAGCTCAGAATATCGTGACAGTTTTCACAGATCATCGAAATTTAAAATTTCTAAAATCAGCTAAGACACTAACACCAAGACAACTTAGATGGTCATTGTACTTTGCCGATTATGACTTTGTAATCACCTACAGACCTGGGGCACAGAATGGGAAGGCAGATGCCTTGTCCAGACTAGGAACCAATAACCAAAAAAGTAACACGGAAAATCAAGCCATAATTCCAAGTACCAGAATCATTGGCGCCACCACCTCAACTGACCTGAAGAAACAAATAATCGAAATCATGAGTCCAGAAGAAATGCAAGGTTGGGCCGAAGAGGGCGCTGGAAGAGAAATCCAACATCAGTTGCCATATTTTAAAGGAGCCTTGTATTTGCCTACCAAAGAGTTACAAGATCAAGCGCTGTACGAGTGCCATGATGCTCTTTTAGCTGGGCACAAAGGAGAAGCTAAAACCGAAGAATTAATTAAAAGACTTTATTGGTGGCCTCAAATGACCAGGGACTTGGAGCAGTATGTCAGGACCTGTGAAATCTGTGCTCAGGGAAAATCAGAATGGCAGGCTCCTAAGGGGTTGTTACAACCTTTGCCTACACCACCCTTTCCATGGCATACAGTTACGTTAGACCTCATTGTAGATTTACCCCTTAGTCAGGGTTACAACACCATCCTAGTGGTGGTGGACACATTTTCTAAAATGGCACATTTTAGGGCTCTAAAAGGGGTTCCCACAGCTAAGCAACTTGCCAGACACTTCAGTACACAAATTGTGAAGATTAACGGAATTCCGAAGATTGTCATTTCAGATAGGGGTACACAGTTCGTATCCCATTTTTGGAAGGCTTTTCTGGAAGGTCTGGGAATCGAAGCCAGGTATTCAACCAGTTATCACCCAGAGACAGATGGGCAAACAGAGAGGGTGAACCAAGAATTAGAGCAGTACCTAAGGTTGTATCTTTTGAAACAAGAGGGAGAGTGGGCAGATTATTTATGGGCAGCTGAGTTTGCACACAACAATGCCAGGAATGTTTCTACAGGCTATTCCCCATTTTACTTGAACTATGGCCGACACCCAAATTTCACCATAGGGCAGACTGATGTTCTAGTCCCAGCAGTGAAAGACCTAGTATCTCATTTGAAACAAGTCCATCAGACGGTCATACAAAACTTAGAACAGGCTAAGAAAAAATACAAGACCTATGCAGATAAAAAGAGACGAGAGGGTCCTCCCTTAGAGGCAGGAGATTGTGTTTGGTTAAGTACAAAGAACCTAAGGTTAAAAGGTAACAGGAAATTTCAATCAAGATTTATAGGGCCCTATCATATAGAAGAAAAGATGTCTCCGGTTACCTATCGGTTAAAACTACCCACCAAATTGAAGGTTCATCCAGTGTTTCACGTATCATTGTTGAAAAAGGCACCACTAGAACTGCGGAACAACTTGCCTCCGAAACCCATTCCATTAGAATCTGGAACAGAATTTGAAGTCAAGGTGATTTTAGACTCGAAGGAGGTAAAGGGCAAATTGTACTACTTAGTGGACTGGAAGGGCTATGGGCCAGAGGAGCGATCTTGGGAATTGGAGTCAGATGTGCATGCTCCGAGATTGGTAAAATCTTTTCATCAAAGATTTCCTGCAAAGCCACGATTGAGAGGACCTCCTTTGTTGGGGGGTACTGTCAGGGCTCCTAGGGGCGCTTGGACAATAGCGGGCACAGTGTTGGGCAGAAGTTATGGGTCAGGAAGAAGAATGCGGGCCAGAGGCAATGGCTGGACCAGGCTGAATCAGAAATGGAACCGAAGAAAGGCCGCCGCTTTCTAATCATCTCAGCGGTCTAGTTTATTTATTCCCCACAGGTGTTCAGAGGCAGCTTGAGGCGCGCTCGCTGGAACCAACGCGCACTTCACTGAGGAAGTTTTAGAGCACGCAGGTTAATTCGTAGGCTCCTCAGATTTAGTCAGAGAGCAACCTCGTCGGGTTTCGCCCGGTTTCTCGTCCGCTACCTCCGTCGGAAGTAGTCAGAAGCAGTCAAGGTTCGCAGCAAGTTTGAGAAGGAGAAGTTTGCTGAGGTAACAGTTTGTGGCGCCTCTTCCCAATTTTACGGCTTCAGCTGGTGAAAGCAACTCGTCGATGGATACCTAACGCTACCAGAACCTGAAGGGAGAAAGAAGTCATAAGCTAAGTCACAAAGAAAATAATAGAATTACTCTGAATAAAATGTAAAATAAAATATTGTATATAGTTAGAGACTAGACAGTACTTACCAGAAAAAAAATCAGATTAACGGCAATATCCTGCTAAGAAGGAAAAGGTCGTCAAAAAAGGAATTCCAGAACAGTTAAGAAAAGTCGTTAGAAAATAGATACTATTAAGAAGAGTCCCTACAGAGACAAAGGCATACACACTCAAGTAAGTGAATTAGATTACCTAAAGAGCAAGAGAGTTCAAGGGGTAAATAGGAAATAAATACATTAAGTGATATCTTGTTGACAGGTAAATTCCAGAGGTGCCTTTTCAAGAAAAAGAAAGAACAGAAAGAGAGATAGTAACAAGAAAAAATAGAAGAGAGGCACAGTGCTTGGAGCTAAGGGTAGGTAAGAACAAGGGAGCGGAATAGAATATAGAATTCAGTTAAGTGTAAGAGATTATAACTTAATGCTTGGTTTTTAGATTCTCTCAGTTGACACGCAGTCTGCAGATAGAACGAAGAAGTAGACGAAAGAGAGAAGACAAGCTCCAGGACCAGTCTCTTCTTGTTTATTATTTTATCCACTCCCCCTTCCCCCTTGGGGGTAGATTTGTGGGTCTAGAAATTAAAACTGGACCGCAGAAATATCCTTGAAGGGGAGTTGGGAATCAGCGTCTCTGTTCCTGTGCAAGATTACTGAAAGAATACTCTTGAACCCTTGACACGCGCCTTGCGTTACCCTTGCTGGCCGCCTTCCTGACTCCCAGAAGTCCCGTGACACGCACAGGGTAGCGTGTTCATGGCATCGTGTGCCCTCCGTAGACCCTAAGAAAGCCACTGTGAAACACACAGGGAAGTGTGTTCGCAGTAGTACTTTAATTTCACCGCGCCGGAGCGCTTTATGTTGAAGACGTACTGCGACACGCACAGGGAAGCGTGAATCGCAGCACCTTTATTTCACGGCGCCGGAGCGCTTTATGTTGAAGACCTACTGCGACACGCACAGGGAAGCGTGAATCGCAGCACCTTTAATTTCACCGCGCCGGAGCGCTTTATGTTGAAGACCTACTGCGACACGCACAGGGAAGCGTGAATCGCAGCACCTTTAATTTCACCGCGCCGGAGCGCTTTATGTTGGAGACATTGTGACACGCACAGGGAAGCGTGCGAGAAGCTCTACATTTCCTTTCGTCCCTCAGAAGGCCCTCCTCCTTGCACGTCCGCAACGCGCTCCTTGCTGGCAGAAGAAAAGCCTGGACCCACTTGCCTTTCAGGTGACTATGTTCTTGAAACCTTGTGCTGGATGAATGCATAGCATGAGCAAGTAGGTTATAAGCTGAGCCCGTTTGTTAATCCATGGGTCCTTTTCTCTTATAGTTGGCGATCCTCCAACACAACCCTCAGACAACTTAGCTCCTGCCAGACGACATCACTTTCCCTGTCCTTGTCTCCTTCCCCTGGTTCCATCCTCAACTCGGTCAGTGTATCCACCTGCCGAGGTGTGGAGGGGAGCGGTGGAGGTTGTTCGTGTCGTCTCTGCGAGATAACCTCACGAGTATACCAGGTAAGCCTCGTGGGGCCCTGACACCGACATTGTCCATCTTCAGTAGAACACACGACTGAATAGAATCTTTTGTCCAACGACGCACTGCGAAAGAACCCGCTAAAAGTTCTAGACAGTTTATGTGTAAACGTTGTTCTTCTGGCAACCCTAAGCCTCCCGTGGACACTGCGCCGCATATTGCCCCCCAGCTGGTCCTGCTGATATTGGACTCTATAACTAAATCTGGCATTGAACTGAAAATCGCTTGGCCATTCCAAGTCTCCATGTGACATAGCCACCAACCAAGCTCTTCTCGAGCCTCTGCGGAGAGAGACACCTTGTGAGAGTACGGGCAACCCCTGCGGAGATGGGATGCCTTTAGACGTTGAAGGGCCCTGTAGTGCAAGGGGCCCGGGAAGATGGCCTGGATCAATGAAGAGAGCAGGCCTACTACACGAGCAATCTGTCTGAGAGTCACCTGATGTTAGGACAGAGTCTGCCTCAACTCGTGACGGATCTTCGCTATTTTCCTGGATGGAAGACTCAAGGTGGAGGAGGTGGAGTCTATTATGAATCCCAAAAACGTTACTGACTGAGAAGGTGTCTAGAGTGACTTTCTCTCATTTATGACAAAACCAAGGCTCTGTAAGAGATTCACAGCCATGTGAAGGTGCGAAAGTAGTCTCTGGGAACAGGAATCCATGAGAACTAGATCGTCTAAATAGACCATTAGTCGCACTGCTCCCAAATTTCTTTGAGGAAAAAACAGAGGGGCTCATTTATGAGCCCCTGCGTCACTTTTGCGCTGCCGGTGCGTCAGTTTTTGTGACGCACCAGTGGCATAAAACATGCGCCATGTTGCGCCATATTTACAAAGTGACGCATCTAGGTAGATGCGTCACTTTGTAAACCCCTGCGCCACATTATACCTGCGCCAGGTATAATGTATGCAAGGGGGGCGTTTTGACGCAAAGAAGGGTCGTAGAAGTGACGCAGTGAAATCTACGAGATTTCACTGCGCCACTTCTAGGGTGCAAATGCGTCAATTTCTTGCGCCTGCCTCACAGCAGGCGTAAGACTGACGCAGGCCCTTTCACATGGGGCTTGCCCCATGTGAAAGGACACATTGCTGGAGTTGCGTCACTTTTGTGACACACTCCAGCGATGCGTCACTTTTGCGCCTACAGATACGTCAGAAATACTGACGTATCTGTGACTCCTTGCGACATGATGCGTCATACTGTAAATATGACGCATCACTGGAGTCGCAGGGAGGGCGCAGTGAAAAGTGGCGCATCACTGTTTTCACGCAGCGATGCGCTACTTTTCATAAATGAGGCCCAGAGTACTTATCTTGGCTGCACAGCAACGAGGAAAGAGGACCATGACACAGAGAGAAGGAACTATAAGGGACAAGCTCCATGCTGAGTGGTGGACATTGCTGTTGTCATTGGTTATTTAAACTACATTTGTTTCCCGATGTACCATTGGAAAAGTAGTTTTGTTAAAGTTTACATGGCTGCTGTTGTAATAAAGAGTAAAGACAGAAGGCATAATCCTCTCCTCCAGTCCTGACATAGAATTCAGTTCACTTCTGTGGTTATGAAGCATTTTCTTGACAAGTGTGGTATTAAACATTCTCGTACACCTCTAATTCAGTGGCAAAGCGGAAAGACTTAAGAAAGGGTTCGTTGTATGTGTTCAGAGTGCCCTTAGATCAAGAAAAGATTGTTTGTAAGCTATTAGGGAATTGGTGTGGGCTTATCACACCACATCACATTGCATTACTTGAGAAACTTTGTTTAAAATAATGAGAGGGGGAAAACTGATCTCTGGTCTCTCACTGTATTGGATGGTGGATGTAATGAGTCACAAGGTTGATGTTCAGGTTTCCAGCAACAGTGCAGAGTGCAATAGTGATGAGAGAAATTGACACAGTATGTTCCTGATTGCATGTCAAGCAAGAAGAAGAGTTTCAATTTGTGTGGCTGCCTGAGTACGCATTAAAGATCCTTTGTAGTTGAGAAAAGGGCTGTCCAAATTCAGAGAACCATTTTAAATTATTGTGGTGCGAGTTAATGCTGTACGTACATCAAAAGGTCAGTGGTGGAACGCATCATGTGTGGCCAACTCTGGTTTACAGGTTTGGGACAATAACAGTATGAATCGCAGTGTGGACTACACTGAGGAAGATGGTGTGGTCCTGGATGAAAGACACATAGAAACTTCTAGACGCAATCAAGATCTACAAGTTTGCTGGAATAATTGTTCAAGGAAGGTCCCCAGCAGATTTCTGGAGTAAATTCTAGCATGTGATGTTTTCGGTGCTCTTGTTGTCTAGAGTTGTTTAGGTTGTTTTCATTGTCTTAGAAAAATGTTGTACAATTTATTTCCCCAGGGACGTCTTCCTTGTGTCTTTTTAACTTTTTGTTTTTGTTTGTTTTTTCTTTGTGTGACGTGAAGATGGGTGGCATTTTCACATGCAATGCTTGTGTAGAATCTCAGTAGTGTAGTTCATTGGTTAGCAAGAGGCTCCGGGGGCTTTTACAACAGCTTACTTGATATCTTCATAGTTTTATATGGTTGCATGACGGAACCACTCGTGTTTACCACGCATGCCTTTACAACACAGGCAATACAATGAACGGGACATTCACATGTTCCTTTACCAGGCAAGTTGTTACAACGACTTGCTTTAGGGAAGCGCTGGACTTTGGAAGAGTATAATTTACTATTCCAACTTCAGTATGTGCAACGGTAGGGAAGGTGTTGGTCTTAAAATCCAACATTAGTCCTACAACACGATCCCTAAAGCAAGTCGTTGTAACAACTTGCGTGGTAAAACAACGTGTGGTAACGATGCATTCATTGTATTGCCCAAGTTGTAAAGGCACTGCATGGTTCTGGCTGCGTGGTAAAGCCTGTTTCCCATTTAATATATATTCTTTAGAAGAACATCTTTTGGATCAGGATCTCATCTTTACTTGCACTCTCCCAGTCCTCTTTGATTCCTGCCATCACCAGACTTACTGACCACCTGTTCCCCCTCTTTCCCAATGTGTGCGGCCACATTGTGCCTCGCCTCAGTCCTTTCCATGTTGGAGGTTGACACTTTGAAGAACCTGCCCCACCAAACTGGAATACTTGATCTAAACAAGGTGTACTGCCGCTCAGAGGCTCCTGCCCTCCCTGCATTGTTGTTCTCGCACCACCCTGTGCCATCCCTCTCCATGAACTCGTGTATTTGGATCCAGTCTCTATCTACTATTGGGTGAATACACGATAGCCTCAGATACTTAAATCACTTGGCTGTTTATAATTTTTGATTGTTTTAGTAATATATATGATTGTTAGAATGCTGTTGATTGAGTGTGTATGCAATTTTGGAACCTTGAATGTGTGTTATTTGTTGGAATGCTTTGTGTGGGACCTATGTATATATGTCTATTATGTATTATTCATCTATTTGTGTTTTTCACTCTGTGAACCTTGATAGAATTCAATGAACCATAATGATAATAATAATAATAATAAAATATACATTTTATAACAATGTCATCTTTGGAATTATTGTGATTATGTTCTACTGTCAGCCCAGTGTTGTCTAATATTGTCTGACCCTATTTGGGCACTGTATATATCCTATATATAGGCAGGTTGATGTCCTTAATAGTAGTCTGGCCATCCCTCTCCATGGCCTCCAACCTGAGCTTTTGTTGCAATACTGACTGTCACTGTGCATAAGTACTTCATCCTGCTCTTCTTTCTACGTGGGCAGGCTGCTGTGCACTACACCCCAAATATCATCTGCTTTGGACTGCAGCTGGGGCCCGCATTGGTCCCACGCACAACTGCCGTCTGCTTGGATGCCTCGTCCCCAGAGGCCCTTGGCCCTGTACTTCTAGGGTCCATTTTTCTCAATTTTGCAACTGACAATGTCTAACTGATACCAGTTTGTTGATATGGGCCCGTCCAGGCCACAAATGATCCTTATCACCTATGGAGTCGCCCAGGACTCCATACTGTCTCCTGTCATCTTCGACCTATAAACACAGAAGTTTGGTGCTCTACTCACAGATAACAGTATTAGGAGTCACAAACATGTAAATGAACCATAACTCTTCTTGAAAGTCTCCTCTTCTTCAGATATCCAATGTTTCAAACACTGCTTCCACATCATCCAGACCAGAATGTCTAGCACCTACCTGAAGCTCAACCCAACTAAAACAGAATTCCTTTTTTATTTCCCAAGAACAATAAACAATACACAGTGCAAACCTGAGCATTGACAACTCTGAACCTAAACTTTTACCGAAAGCCAAGTCACTTACAACCTCGCGCTCGAGGAACATATAGCAAAAAAAAAAAAAAAAAAAGAAGAGAATCTGGTACCAGTTCTGTCTTCTAAAGACTGTCAAACCCAGTAACTTAAGAACTGCTGTCGAAGCCCTCAAACTCTTGTACTTGGATGGTGGCATTGACCTACACATTGCTTCCCAGGCTTCACAGTGGCACTCCTTAGGGGCATTCTACTTTCTGCAGCACATCTCATCTAGGGCCTGAAAAAATATGGTCACCTCAGTCCCATCCTCATGGTTTATACACTTTTCAAAACCAACTGCATAATTTAAAAAGCTGTGACGACCACCACCCACTGCTTATCTTGCACACAAGCTCAACATCTCTGATGGAACTTGGCACAGCCGCAGCCAGGACACCATCTGATTGCAGATTAAGAAGTGTAAAAAAAATCAAGACAGCAGCCAAGACAGTATTCTTAGCCGGTAGGAGTGTTCTGCATTGAAGGGTCTAAGAATGTTTTGTTTGGATTGTAAAATGAATGGGAACTGTTTGGGGAGGAGATTGCTGGTTGAGGTCATTTTACCTACTTCCTCATTAAAACCTTCACTAAACCACTTCAGGATTTACTGTGTCATCATTATTACATGGACCTTTTACATTAATGCACCAAGGATCTGGGCCAACAACTCTGTATCCATCACAACCACCATTACACTGCTCCAATTTAGGAAAAAGTTGAAGACTCACCTCTTTAAAGAGCACCCCATAGCAGAGCATTGACCATCCACAACCCAGTTTCCTTTCCTCTTACTTGTTAACTATATACTTGTCTTTGACCATGTTCAGTTCCCTGCTGCCTTCTGGGTAGGTTTGCGCTATAGAAATACACTATGCATACACACATACATACACTTTTACTTCAGTGCCCCCACTGATTTCCTTATGGATGGACTGTGACACCTCACCATCTGGGTCCAGACCGCTTGCCCTTCAAGTCTTTATGGGGGCCTCCTACTCCTCTACTGTAGGGCCCCTGATCCTCCTTCTGCAAAGAGGGTACAGTAAGGCTAAAACTGCTGTGGGGACCCCAATGGTCGCAATCTTTATGTAGATACCCTCCTCTCTGTGCAGGCCTTGCCAAGCCCTGCTGTGGAGAACAAGCATCTCAAGGGCAGTGTGGCTATAGAAATATACTTACCCATTTTTGTCTTTAAGTTGCAGTGGTATTGCTTTTTCTCATACTATGTTAATGGGATATGGTTACAATACTATGAATGTAGACACAGGGAACGGGCCTGATTTAGAGTTGAGAGTGTTAATAGAGTAGTCTCAGACAGGAGCTGATATATGCCTGTTTGCTTGACTTGAAGTGATGTCACTTTGATAGTCTCATGGGGCCGTATTACAGAAAGTGCACTAGGGGCGCAACGGGAGTTTGCACCCGCTTTGCTCATCCCTGGGGCACTTTGGTATTACATAAGGGGCCGCTGGCGCTTGTGCCACCCCTTCTGAAATATCAATAGCGTTAGCACATTTAAAGCACCAGCGCTATCTTCAGAGCATGGTCCCTCATTTGCATGGGGGCGTGCTCCATGCAAATGATAGAATCCCTTTGCCACTGTGCCCGCGCTGTAGTACAGACACGGGCGCAGAGATAAAGACACTCTCAGGAGGGGGGAACAACCTTTACAACGCAACTATTACAATGCACTACACTTACAACTCAACTTTTACAACTAAACATCCACTACAATGCATTCCATTACATCGCATGACACTACAACGCATTTTTAAACACTACCTTTACAACGCATTCCATTACATCGCATACTACCTTTACAACGCATACCATTACAACGCATAATATTACATTGCATTTAAGGTAAGTATTACTATTCTTACTCCAGGGGGTGCAACAGTAGGGTAAGTATTGGCTACTGTTGCACCCCCTGGAGTTAGAATAGTAATTTTTACCCCTATACTATCCAATACTTACCTTAAATGCAATGTAATATTATGCGTTGTAATGGTATGCGTTGTAAAGGTAGTATGCGATGTAATGGAATGCGTTGTAAAGGTAGTTTTTTAAAATGCGTTGTAGTGTCATGCGATGTAATGGAATGCGTTGTAGTGGATGTTGCGTTGTAAAAATTGCGTTGTAAGTGCATGCGTTGTAAAAGTATGCGTTGTAACGTCATACATCCCTCAGGAGGTGTACTGACAGTGCACCACCTAAAAGTGCGCCCTCTGATAGCAGCCCTCTGGAGGGGGAAAAGGGGGTTCCATGGACACTCCCAGACATCCCCTTGCAGGCGGGTGCAGTCACCTGCACAGTGAAACTCGGAGCGGTTGCTTCAAAACCACTTAGTATTTCACAGGAATGTGCTGCCTTCAGGGCAGCACAAGTTTGCGGCTGTCCTGTTATTAGGGCGCACTTTCTGTGTTTGTGCCTGGCGCACCGCTTTTGAGGTGCGCCAGTCGAAAACAGGGAAAGTGCGCCCTAATACATAATGTGGCCCATGATGTCTACATAACTGTATGTAGACCTAGTATGCCATATAGAAACTTTGTTTTCTGTGTACATGTTAAAAAAGTCTTGGACAAGCTTCTCTTTTGTTGAGTGTCTGAGGAGCCAGGCAGGCTTCGATAGTTTGCTTGAGTCGTTTTCTGCAGTGGGTGTGAGGGGCTTTTAATAAGTGTTTGTATGTGTTAGGTGCAGATTGAGAGAGTGGTTTTGGAAATGACTACTAGTAGGTCTGAAAGAGGACTAAGGTCATTGGTTGTGATATAATACATTGGAGACAGACTCCATTATCCATTGAGTAGAGTGTATTTATTTCTGTGGTACTACGGTAGCACTGGTAAACTACCCGCATCATTCTGATGACAACGGCTGGTAGAATAGCCTCGCTTGCAGTGTGCAGCCATTACAAGAGATTTGGGATGAAGTGAGCATTCCCATAAGAACGTTAAATTGAGTGTATTGTATTTTTATACTGGTTTTGAGTAGCATTTTATACACCTTTTTCACTAAAAGAAAATATGTGTAATTTTCCTGCCATGACCTGATTTGGGTGTCATTGATAACATGGAGGGCTCTGGGTGGAGTAAGTAGTGATGGATGTTGTCCTGAGAAAAACAAAATGTGATGCTTGATTAAATCTCAGCCACTGAGAATTATTCTGAGACACACTCCAGTTGAGTTTTACTTTTTGCTTACCATGCCACTTCAGAATCAGACTACAAACAAATCAGTGTCAGCCTTGCCCCAGAAAGGCCCATTGTCCCTGAATTTGTCCTGTGGCATCACTTTTTTAATGTGAAGCTTGAGTGGTATGGAACAGTGAGCTACAGCAGGTGTGGCTTCCTCCGTGCGCTTCGGCATCACAGATAGTGGCTACTGGCGTTCCACAGGGGCCATCCCTTAGTCCCCTCCTTTTTAACATCTATGTTACTCCGCTTGTTCATCTGGCCCAATCTTTGGGGGCTAAGGTGATGGCCTACGCGGACGATACTCAATTGCTGATTTCTTGGGGACGAGACGAGGACTCTGTCCTCCCTGCTCAACAGTGTCTTTCCTCGGTTTTTCACTGGCTCGCTCAAGCTCAGCTTAAATGCAACGAGGAGAAATCGGAGATCCTCCTGTATGGCACCTTCCCGGACGACTTCAGAAGAAGATTATGGCCTCCTGGGTTTCCACTTCCTTGTTCTAAGGGTGACTCTGTCAAGAACCTTGGGATCTGGTTTAGCGAGAACCTGATCTTTCCCTCGCAGATAAAGAAGTTAACGGGCTCCTGTTTCAGTACTCTCAGGTCTTTGAGGAAGTTCCTTCCTCTTTTGCCCAGAACTGCAAAGGAAACTGTGGTTCGTGCGCTAATCCTCTCGCGCCTTGATTATGCCAATGCATTGTATGCTGGTATTCCGGGTTACCTGTTGGATAAACTGCAGGTGATCCAAAATGCTGCCGCCCGTCTTCTGCTGGGCCTTTCAAGCAGATGCAGTGTGCGTTCATACTTGCGATTGTTGCATTGACTTCCTGTCAAGGCCCGCATAAAATTCTAAATTTTATCCATCGCTCATAAAGCCCTGTATGGTTTGGGCCCTATTTATTTACAGAACAGGCTGGCCTTTTATACCCCGGTACGACAGCTGCGCTCGTCTTCTCAACTCTTGGCAGAGACTCCTCATTCCTGAACCTGCAGGAAGGAGACCGACACCCTGGAATGAGGAAAGTGGAGATAGGGCCCATTTAATATTCTGAGGGTTTTCGGTTCACATGGATCTTCTGATTAGTCTTCCAGAGCACTGCTGATTGGTGGATGGTAGGATTGAGCGGGCAGGACTCCACAGTGTTGTGAAAGGTGGCCCATGGGCGAGGCCTGCTCATTTGTCTTTCCTTGATACTCCTTCAATTGAACTGTTTCTGCCTCTGTTGTGGGAAGTTCAGTATGAAGTTAAGCCTGCTGTGTGATGAATAACTCTACTCAAACTCTGTCTGAAGAGCAGCCGAGAGAGGCACTTGAAAGAAGAAGAAAGTCAAATGGGTTCTGCAGTTGGATGCAGTGAATCCATAACTTCTATCTGCCAGTTGTGTATAAAGTGTGATCCAAACTACCCCACTTTGTTCCAGTTCCAAGGCCTCTATGACCAAGGAATGGAGTGCTCCACACAGTACTTAGAAGACTGCTGTGTAACCAAGGCTGGTGTCTGCCTGACTCCCTGTCTCCCAGAGGGGAGGGGATATCACCTGAAGTATGAATTTCTTGCTGGAGGATCTTTGTACCTGTCCGAAAGTGCCTAGAAGCCCGCCTACCTGAAGAGAGAGAGAAAGAACCTGCCTGAACCTGCCTGATCCTGCAAGATGATCAACTTTCCAGAAAGGAGCAAGGTCAAGTGTGTCCTGGTGGCTGTGGGGTGCCGTCAAGAAGCAGTCTAAGTGAGAGCTGTGTAGGGCTCTTGTGCCAGATGCCACACCTAAATCAAAACCAACCACACTCTCTTGTCAGTTTGTGGGTAGATCCGTAATCCTGTGACAACATGATTGCATATTGTGTGTCTGGTAACAGCCCATGTGGGTCTTCATCTGCTGAATTACTGCAGCAGTCAAACTGTTGAGCGGCTAGTGTGAGACTGCCTTTGCTGATTTGCCAACGGCCTGTGGATGGATACATGAACCAAGGTGCTTAAGGCTGGCTTTCCACAACTAGCTGGTGCTCCAGCTCCCACCAAACACTCCAGCAAGGGGATCGTACCCCCCTCATCTTCACTTACTAAAGCAAGAAGCGAAAAATATGCTGCGGAATGGGGCAATAGAAAGGGTTCCAGTAGCACAAAGAAGGAAAAGCTTCTATTCCCGCTTCTTCCTGATATGCATAAAATCGGGAGAATGGAGACCTATTTTAGACCTCAGATGTCTGATCAAATTCCTCAATAACCAATCCTTCAGAATGATTAAACCCTCGGACATCCTTTGGTGTATCAACAGCGAGGTCTACATGACATCAGTGGATTTTGAGGACGCTTATTTCCACGTTCCTATACATCCCAGACACAGAAAATATTTCAGTTTCACAGTGGCTGGTACCCACTATCAGTTCCGAGTCCTACCTTTCAGCCTCAAATCCACTCCACGCATCTTTACCAAGTTTCTGGCCCCAGTAGCAGCTGCATTGCGGAATCAGGGTAATCAAGTGCTGTCATATTTAGACGATTGGCTCCTGAAAGCACCATCGGCTTCTATAGCGGTTGCAGCTACAAGAGATTGCATGGATCTGTTCCGCAGATTAGACCTGTCTGTAACTCAATGAAAATCATTGGTGTTCCCAAGTCAAACAATGGTTTTCCTAGGGGCCAACATGGAAACCATTCGCAGCAAAGCTTTCCTCTCACAAGAAGGGCAGGAATGGTTGCAAACCGTGGCTATCAAACTGTCAAAAAAAAAGTACACGTCTGTGAGGACATACAAATCTCTCCTAGGCATGCTCTCCTCAGCAATCAACCTAGTGCCACTAGCTCGTCTTCACATGAGGACATTGCAAGAGGAACTACAGCATCAATGGATTCAAACTATGGGATCCTTCGACGACGTGATAACTATAACTCCAAGCATGATAGAGGCGTTCGAATGGTGGACTTTGAAGTCACATCTCTCAAAGGGCCTTTCATTTCTGCCCTTGCTTCCAAAATTCATAGTCACCACCGATGCATCCATGGAAGGCTGGGTAGGTCACCTTCAACACCTTCAGATTCAGAGAAAATGATCTTTTTCACAGCGTCGGATGCATATCAACAGGCTAGAGTTGAAGGCCATCTTTCTCTCCCCGCAAGCTTTCCTCCCTCGAATAAAAGCTTCATCGGTGTTGGTGCGGATGGACAACACCACAAGCATGTTCTATATCAATATGTTATGTTATGTTACGTTCATTTCCATAGCGCACGACTCACCCGGGGGCATCTCAGCGCTTGCCTAGAAATTTGACCTGAGAGCTGAAAGTCGGGACACAGTTAAAACAAGAGTGCTTTTAGTTGTTTCCTAAAGGTGCTGTATATGGAGATTTTGCCTAGGGACACCGGTAGCTTATTCCAGTATCTTGGCACCAGATACGAGAATGCTTTTCCCCCGGGGTGACTCAAACGTATACGCGGCACCTGTAGAAGGCCAAGTGAGGTGGATCTGAGGTTTCTGTTAGGTATATGTTTAATGAGTGTCTTTTGTAGATAGTAGGGGCCTCTGCCCTTCAGCGCATTGTAGGTGAGACAACAGATTATAAAAAATGATCTCATTCTTACCAGTAGCCAATGCAGGTCTCTCAGCAGGGAAGCGGTTCAGTATTATTCTGGCCTCCGTATTCTGGTTCACTTGCAGTTTATTTAGCAGGATCTCTCCCACTTCCGCCAGCAGAGCATTGCCGTAGTCTAATCGGCTAATGACCATGGCTTGGACTAGGGTTCTACGATGATTTGTGGGAATGTAAGGAAGGATTTTGCGGAGTAGACACAAACTATAATAGCAGGAGCTAGTAGTGGCAGCAATGTGGTCTTTCATGGTTAGTGACTGATCTAATTTTAGGCCTAGACTTTTAACACACTGTTTGAAAACAGGAGCTGCTCCCAATTGTGAGGGCCACCATTCATCCGACCAACTAGCTGTGGCTTATCCCATTAGCATAACCTCGGTTTTTCTGGGATTCAACTGGAGACATTTCTGTGTCATCCAGCTAGAGATTACAAGCATTCCTCTGGAAGACTGCAATTTCTCTGCTTCTATATCAGGGCCAATAGTAAACATAAGCTGTGATGAGTACAGGCCCCAGCTAGGCCCGCAAAACACAAGGGTTCGCCCTCCTATGTACGGAAACTAGAAGGAAGTTGGCACGGAAACTGCAAATACAAAGACAGAGTTTATTAACCCTTAAGGGTGGTCCTACAACCTACACAACACTCTTCAGTATTGCATGGGGTAGCACAAGGAACTTGCGTACACGGTCCCCTTTTATACACAACAGAGGGGCTCATAAGTGGGTGGATACAACATAGAACGAAATTCATTACCATTTAAGGACATTTTAGATACAGGATCAATATATGGGCGGAGTTAACAATTTCCTGAGCCCGCGAAAACATGGTCAAACAAGGACTGATTGATAACAGATGTGGTCAAGTCTGGGCATGCGCCAGAGTGACAAAGGAGCTATTTATAGGCTGTTGCTAAGCAGATTACAAGAGTAAGAAGCGAAGAGGTAGGACTCTTCTCATGCAAAGCACGTGGAGACATGGCAATACAAAATAGAGTCCGGACATTAGTCAACATAAGACAAGAAACACGGTTTTACTGTAGAGAATTCATGTCTTCAGTGAATGCTTAATCATATTGCTGTTTTAGTTTTCAACAGACGACCCTTTCAGCATTTCCTGAAGACATTCGGCTTATTAGGATAATCATCATATATGTCAATCTTCATCATCTCTTCCACCTCCTTGTTTAAGTTTTTCTGATAGGTGACGTTGGCAATAGCTCTCTTATCAGGAATACAAAATGACATACATAAAGAACAGAGTAAGGGACCACACTGAACACAGATGCAGCAGGAAAACAGAACTGCTACAATAATACAGAGACCAGTTAAGACTTTCCATCCCCCATGTAGTGATCAGTGCCCAAAACCATCCAGAAAAGGTCCAAGTACCATTTTCTGTATGGATCTCAGCTGCAATTTTATGCAATTTATTAATAGCATTATAGACTGATGGCGTGTGGTCAGGAATAAATACACAACAACTACTTCCGATAATTCTACATGCTCCACCCCTGACTGCTAACATAACATCTAATACCATACGATTCTGTAACGCAACAATTCTAGTAATTTGCAATTCTTCTGTAAGATTCCCAAGAGCAGCAGCAGTTTGATTCGTTACAGCTTCTACAACTCTTGTTAATCGTCGAACCTTCCTACTATTCAGGGCAGCTCCAACAAAGAAAAACAATCCTAAATTAAAATCAACATACTGCTGTAAGCTAGTGTCAGTTTGGTCAACATCATCAATAGATAGAGTACGTTTATACCTATTTACAGTTACATTGTTCAATAACTTCAAGTCTTTATGATAGGATGCAGGTGCTAAGAATACAGGGGGTAACAGGAACGCTACATAACATACTCTGGATCAGCCGGCGGGTAAGCGGTAATAACCTTTATTCCCACATACGAAGTACGTATTATGGGAAGCTAAAAAAGTACTATTATTTAATCCATCTATATTCAAAACAATAATACAATCACTAACACCAACAGGAATATGACCGACACTCTGGACACACAGGTCCGCTTGAGCTTGTGCCACTTGAATGACAAATTTCTCATTTCCAACAATGTCTCTGGTGTTCGTGAAGATTTAGGGGGTTGATTCATTATCTGGTCGATATTCTTCCCACCCCATATTGTCCCATTAGCTTGTGGATAGCCTTCTTTATCTTGATGACATTCCTTATTAAGTCTAAAAAGTAGTCGTCCCACTGTAGGTTTCCGTGTGGCAAAAAGCAAAGTGTACCATGCTCTACAAGAGCCATTATGAGAGAAAGGAAGAGGTATGAACGGCGTTCCTCCTTTCTTCTGATGAGCTGGCATCATACCACATATCCAACAGTTCGTAGCATTTGTAGAAACATGGGTATGATGCAACATCTGGATAAAAGTATTATTCAAATAAGACTGACGATGCTTCAATTCTTGATACGGAAGGGTGTAAAAGTAGTGCTCCTCAGGCACTGGAGTAGTCAAAACAAGCAATTCACGGGCAGGAGTCACATCCTCAACAAACCACGTGGTTATACCAACAATAGCTACAATGATAATAAAACTTGTCACACAAAAAATCTTCTTCTTCTCCATTTTGTAATAAAAGTCAATATCTTCCTGAAACTAAAAGGTTGTCAGAACTCTTCCCCTTAGGCAGCCGTTGATTTCCTCACCAGCGGGCCAAGACGGGTGTCGCTACACTAATGCAGGGCTGATCCCCCCCCCCCTTGCCTCATTGGCTCTCCGTTTCACTAACCTAAGGGCCGTTCTGACAACGTGTCCTGATACTGGAGAAAAATCACTTCCTCGGTCTGAGATGATATCTTCTTGCTCCAGGAATCGCTTGGTCCGGGAAGAGCTCCTCAGTGTCGTTCGGTCCCACAGCACGGCCTTTCTCTGCAGTCAGGATTTCTCGATGGTCAGTCAATACAGCAGGCTCCACTAATCCAGGTGGCACTTTACGACAGTGCAGGGAGTGGATCCAGTTCTTCCGATTGGAGACTCGCACAGCTGTCCTCGTTGCGAGCAAGATTTGCTCAGGACCAACCCATCTTGGCTCCAGACTGTTCGTCCTTTCAAACACCTTGAGCATAACATAGTCTCCAGGCCGGAGATTATGTCCTTCACCTGTGGACCGATCAGGGAGCGCTTCTCAAACCTGTTGATGAATAGAAACCAAATTATCAGTTAACTGTGCCAGATAGTCATTCATCATTACACAAGGTACATCATACACTGACTTCGGTTTCGGTGGACCCCAAATATTCATTGGGCGTCCGAATACGATCTCATATGGCGTGAGACCAGTCCGAGAATGCGGTATCGATCTAATTGACAATAATGCCAGCGGTAAAGCGTCTGGCCAAGTCAAAGAAGTTGAAGCTTGGATCTTAGCGATCTTAAGCTTCAAAGTACCGTTATATTTCTCAACCAATCCCCCAGACTGAGGGTGAAACACTGCATGAAACTTCTGGGTAATTCCCAGTCCTTTCAAGACATACTTGATAACGTCTGCTATAAAATGAGGTCCGTTATCACTCCACAACAATCTACAAACACCATATCGAGGGAAGAACTCCTTCAATAGCATCTTGGCTGTAGTCATTGCAGTATTGTCTTTCGTAGGGTATGCCTCAACCCACTTACTGAAGGCACAAACCACTACTAGAACATACTTCAGATTATTACAGCGTTCAAGCTGAATGTAATCCATCTGTAAAACCTCAAAGGGTGCAGTAGGTGTTGCAAATCCTCCTGCTGGGGTTCGTGTGCCCTTGCCTGGGTTATACTTCAGGCAAATCATGCAAGTCTGCACTACCCTCTTTGCCGTGCTAGCGATCTCCGGATGCTCCCAAACTCACGTGAGTAATTTTACAATTGCGGAAGCTCCAACATGCGCTAGCCCATGTGCCATCTGAACCATAGGTTGTACGAAAGCTGTGGGTAACTTCCATTTATCCATCTGCTTATTTCTCCAACACCCTTCATCATCCAATTCTCCATCATTGGACCACTGCTCCCGTTCCTTATCGGAAGCGGTCCTCTGTATCTCTAGCATTTCTCTCCTAGCATCGTGCCATCTTTCTGCCTGTGACTTCACCACATACATTGCAGTAGAGTCAGGCTGCATCGCAGTCCCTCGTGCCACCCGGTCTGCCAAAGCATTCCCTTTTCCAACTTTATCGACCACCTTTTTATGGGCACTACATTTAACTATAGCAATCTTCTTTGGGAATGTTAATGCAGTCAAAAGGTTGTGAACTAACTCTCCATACATTATCTGTGCTCCATGTGATGTCAGAAACCCTCTCTCCTTCCAGAGTAGGCCAAAATCGTGCGCTACTCCGAAGTCATAGCGGCTATCTGTATAAACATTCACACACAATCCTGTACTGAGCTCACATGCTCGTGTTAATGCTATCAGTTCCGCTGCTTGAGCTGATTTCTGCGGTATGCGTGCTGTCTCCACTATTGTTTGTAATGTGGTAATTGCATACGCTGCTGAAGTCGTACCATCTGGTAGCTTCAGGCATGATCCGTCCACCCATAGTTCTCCATCTACATCTGTAAAGGGCGTATCCTGGAGATCAATACGACCCTCTGTCTGTTCCCCAGTCACGAGAATACAGTCATGTGCTTTTTGTGCTTCAGACTGAGCTCCGGGAACGGCAACAATGTGGCTGGATTTAACGTTGCACACCTCTTCAACGTAATATGAGGAGCCAAAAGCGTCAATTCATATCCCGTTAAACGAGCACTGGTCAAATGCTGCGTCTTTGTCTGATTAAGCAAGGCATCAACAGCATGGGGAACTAATACCAACAGCTTATGAGATAACACAATTCCCTCGCTTTGGCGTATTGACACAGCTGCCGCCGCAACCGAGCGAAAACAACCAGGCAATGCTCGGGCAACAGGATCAAGTATGGCCGAAAAATATGCACAAGGGCGCTGCTTGTCGCCGTGCATCTGCACTAAAACTGATAATGCACATCCATCTCTCTCATGTACATACAATGTAAAGGGCTTCGTATAATCAGGGGTACCTAACACTGGTGCTGAACAGAGAGCTTGTCGCAATTGCTGAAAGGCAATTTCACACTCATTTGACCAGGGAAGAGGAATTGGGGTATCTTTTGTCAAAAGTGCTAACAATGGTTTAACTATATATGAAAACCTCAATATCCATTGCCTACAAAAAGAAGCAAGACCCAAAAATGCACGCACGTCCTTCTGTGTGGAAGGTACTGGCGTGTCCAGAATTGCTTGAATACGATCTGGTGTGAGTGCACGCCCCTCCTTAGACAAAAGGTGACCCAAGTAAGTCACCTTTGGTCTACAGAATTGCAATTTCTTCTTCGACACTTTGTGGTTGTGAGATGCCAAAAAGGAAAGCAAAGATAACGTGCACTTCTCACATAGCTCAGAAGTGTCGGTGGCCAACAAGATGTCGTCGACATATTGTACAAGGGCTACACCATCAGGCAGAACAAAGGAATCCAATTGTCTTTCAATGCTTGGCTGTAAATGCTAGGACTCTCTGTATAACCCTGAGGAACTCTACAAAATCTATAAGACCGATTATTCAAAGTGAAGCCGAAAAGGTACCAGCTATCAGGATGAATAGGAATTGAAAAGAAAGCATTTTTCAAATCGATAACCGAGAATGTGGTCGCCGTTGGCGGGACCAAAGTAAGCAACGTCGTAATATCAGAAACCACTGGATACTGAGGTATCACTATCTTATTCACCTCCCTTAAGTCAATAATAAAACGATAAACCCTAGTGTCTTTCTTCAAAATGGGTAGGATAGGACTGTTGCAGACATTGTATGGGACTTCCTCCACTACTCCCACCTTAATCAAATCCTGGACAATCTGTATGAGTGCCTCCTCCCCCTCCTGGGAAAACAATATTGAGGGAGGCGTGGCATCACAGCACCCTCCTTAACACTAATGTGTACAGGTGGAATCATCATCTGTCCCACATCAGTATCCGAAGTGGCCCACAAAGTACGAGGGAGAGAAGCTAATACAGTATCCTCTGCAACCACACACATCCGTTCTGCCATGGGGTGATTATCATTTAATATCACACGCACTCCAGTAGGGGAGCAGCGGATCGTAGCTCTAAAGTGCTTAAGCATATCAAGACCCATAATGTTGTCAGGCGTGTTCGGAGCAAGCAAAAACGGACAGGGTGCAGAAAGTTGATCAACATGAAATGCAAGGGGTTGGGATAGAGGGCTTCGAGAGAGTGTACCATCAAATCCTACCGATGTAACCATTAAGCCAGATGGGGGAGCCCTCGGAACCAATTGTTTGGACAGCGCACTGCGAGTAGCTCCTGTATCAACTAGGAACCGATCAGTAGAACCCAGAACATTTGCTGTAACATAAGGACCCTTCTGATCAACTGGCACTTCAACTGATTCCAACCCCCATGGAATCATGGTACCCAGGGCGGTCATTCCCAGACATTTGATACTGATTTTGCCGATCAAATACATTATGTCTATCTCGTTGCTGCACGTTAGGATCAAATCGAGCACGATCATTGGAATTCCCTCTGAAGTTCGAAAAGCCCCCTCTACCTCTCGGTGGTCCCTGACCACGTCCCTGACGAGATGCATATAATACCGGACAATCCCTGGCCCAATGACCCAACTGTTTGCAATACGCACATTGATTTCTATTAATATCCGACCGACCCGAAGGGGAACCATAAAATCCTCCTCTACCTCTCTCAACACCCCGACGAGGCGGGCCATACACTTGTGCTAACATCACCTTAGTTTTCAAATCCTTCGATTTCTTCTCCTCATGACCCTTCGCTTCTTGTTTCTGACGCCCATAATACTGGGCCATAGTCAGGAGGGATGCCGGAGACGAGGTGGACCAAGAGCTTTCACTCGCTTTTAATCGAGCTGCTACTCCCGGTAATAAATTCGCCACATACTTATCAACAAAAAGATGTCGACCCGTATCATCCGTAAGTGACTGACCACTGAAATCATGAAATGTTTCCTCAAAGCGCGTAAAGAAGTCTGAAACTGATTCATCAACCTTCTGTTTACACGAGGCTAACATATTCCAGTCAATCTTTTTAGGGGGAATAATCGTTTTCAATTTAGTCAAGATAGCAGCTGGAAGATCTAAAATAAGCAGGGGCGGTTTTTGCGCTGGCTTTCTCTCCCTATCCTCATCCTCAATCTCAGACCATTTGGCCTTAAAAACGGCTTGATCATCCACCTTCCGCACAGATCGCCACATATCCGGTGGTAAAATGAGCCCAAAGAACAAATCTATATCTGCTAAAGTCCTAGTACAAGAATTCAAGGCCCCTTCGACCTCCTCATAAAAGGCTGCTGGATTCTTGCGGGGGTCAGGCAATGCATTCTTCAATGCCATAACATCAGTCCTATGCCAGGGAGTATAAACCCAATTATACACGAAATATCCCCTAGCATCGGGGGAAGACATGTCTGAACTAGTTCCCGCTCCTTTAGGAGGAACATACAAAGGTGCTGCCTCTCGCATCGGTTTAGCATGCACTGGTTCACTCTTATCTGAATGGGAGGTAGACGACTGTTGTCCGTCCGCCTGCGAATGCAACCGCTCCTCCTCTCTCTGTTGGCGCGCTTTTTCTCTCAGCCGAAGCATCTCGTCCCGTAGCGCAAACAGCCGACGAACCGCATCAGGTACCTGGGAAGAAGATAAAGCACCCGTTCGTAATGCTTTAGAATCAGATACTACATCCTTGGGTTCAAGAACATCAGAATATTTCCGAAAAGCATCTACCACTTCGTCAGAAAACGTTTCGGCAAAATATAACTTTTCCCTTTCCTGCCATCCCTCCAAGGACGGCAATAATTCTACCAGAGTTATCTTATTGTTGAGCGCCCGCAAAGAAAGCCTCCGAAGCTCACCCATACGCTCAGTCGATAACATGGACCGCGCGGCTACCTTATCCAGAACCGATCCAGAATCCTGTGGCCTCGGGGCAGACGCGCCAACATAAGGGGGCAGAGAGCGATCTAATAAATAAAAATCATCTTCAAGATTAGTAAGGACAGGATAAAGTGGCTGGCGGACAGCATATTGACCCGATACTTGCAACCTATGCTCTTTCTCTTGTCTCTCCGCCAGTTCTCTTTCCTCCCGACGCTTCGCTTCCTGCGCTCTCACATGATCATTTTTCTGTTGCTCTTTATCAATCAGCGCTTTCTCACGTTTCTCCCGCTCACGCACTTCCTTCACCCATAACCGCACACATTCAAACATGTCTTGCCTAGCACGCCGTTTACACATACACTGTTCCACATACTCAATCTTACGCATATCAAACGATCCATACAAAGGCCATCGTAACTCAGGATCCTTTTTGGTGTATTTCCTCCACACTGTGCTGTACATTATAGAGGAAAGACCATGCTTCACATACATATCCCTATTAGGAGTCCCCTCAGGGGGGGCTGGAGCAGATTCCTCAAGATTTAACCGGTTTCCAAAGCAGCAGCACCACTTACGGAGTGTGCTAAAAGCAGGCATGCTAAAAAATAATGCAAAATATGCAGTATTATCAAAAATGGCACTTAAACGTTGCGCCGTTCAAATTTAAACAACTCCGGAGAAATATCTCCACATTACCTGCCTATATGTGTTGTAACGCATATATTCCCACAGTAATCAATACAAAATATGACCGGTCATCACAAATCAAACTCAAATAGCCAACCCAGGCTTCAAAACTCGGAGCAAGTACCGTACAACGGTTCTTACCAATCAAGAGCGTCCAGATTCCAACTGCCAAGTTCCGAAATTCGCCCAAACGGCTATCACGCGGCAAACCGACAGAAGAGGTCTCAGTCGATGACCGGCGCCACCCAGATGGTCAGTTCGGAAGGGAAGGAAGAAAACCTCGGGATGCCAGGACTAAAAGACGCCGCTGGCAGTGATCACATCCCTGGCCAAATTCCTCACCTTCGTCACGACCAATCCTTCGAGCATCCGAGTCGCCGATGAGCCCCACGTGACGGGCGCCAATTGATGAGTACAGGCCCCAGCTAGGCCCGCAAAACACAAGGGTTCGCCCTCCTATGTACGGAAACTAGAAGGAAGTTGGCACGGAAACTGCAAATACAAAGACAGAGTTTATTAACCCTTAAGGGTGGTCCTACAACCTACACAACACTCTTCAGTATTGCATGGGGTAGCACAAGGAACTTGCGTACACGGTCCCCTTTTATACACAACAGAGGGGCTCATAATTGGGTGGATACAACATAGAACGAAATTCATTACCATTTATGGACATTTTAGATACAGGATCAATATATGGGCGGAGTTAACAATTTCCTGAGCCCGCGAAAACATGGTCAAACAAGGACTGATTGATAACAGATGTGGTCAAGTCTGGGCATGCGCCAGAGTGACAAAGGAGCTATTTATAGACTGTTGCTAAGCAGATTACAAGAGCAAGAAGCAAAGAGGTAGGACTCTTCTCATGCAAAGCACGTGGCAATACAAAATGGAGTCCGGACATTAGTCAACATAAGACAAGAAACACGGTTTTACTGTAGAGAATTCATGTCTTCAGTGAATGCTTAATCATATCGCTGTTTTAGTTTTCAACAGCTAAGTATCATCAGCATATGTGATGATCTCAAAGCCTAGCTGTTCTGCAATTTTTGCCAATGGAGCCATATAAATGTTAAACAAAGTCGGGCTTAGGCAGGAGCTCAGGGGTACGTCTCTGTCTAGACTGATTTTTTCTGACAAATAAGGCCCTAGCATAATAGTTTGCGTTCTGCCCGACATAATGTTCTGCAGCCATTTCAAGGCTGTCTCTTGAATACTACATGAAACTAGTCTCTCCGCGAGCACTAAATGTGAGATGGTGTCAAACGCAGCGGAAAGATCTAGAAGGATCAGTATTACTGATCCTCCTATGTCTATTTTCTGTCTAAGCGAGTCCGTTACTGCTAAAATAGCAGTTTCGGTACTGAAGCCCGGTCGGAAACCGGATTGTGATGGATCGAGAATTTCATTGGACTCCAGGTATAGACTTAGTTGCCTGTTAATTATACTTTCCAGCAACTTGCCCAATAAAGGTAGTACAGAAATAGGGCGATAGTTGCTGAGTTCTCGGGGATCTGCAGTTGGTTTCTTCAATATTGGGCATACAAACGCTTCCTTACATGTTCTTAAAATGGTGCCTGATTGTATTGAGTAGGTATACATATTTAAAATAGCTGGAGCGCAACAAGTGGCTAGGAGAGCCATTGTCTTTGGAGGACAAAGATCTTGAGGTGAGCCGGATTTTGCAGAGGAGAGTGCATTGGAGACTTCCTCAAGCGTGGTTAGTTCGAAGCCGTCTAAGGTACTTCCTGCCACTTTTTCTAAGCACTCTGGTCTAATAGCGGCTTCAGGCTCTTGTGAAGTTATCCATGAAAAGTTAGCATAAATATTCATTATCTTTTCTTGAAAATAACTTGCTAAAGAGTTGCAGAAATCTTGGGTTTCCATAGGCGATTGTCTACAGACTTGAGGGGATGCGAAGTCTTTTACTATATTAAAGCGGGCCTTTGGGGCATTACTGGCAATTTCGATTTTATCAGTAATAAATTGACGTCTGGTTGATTTTAAATTTAAATGATAGGCAGACAGGGATTGTTTATACCGTAGTCTGCTTTGCGGATCTTTACTAACTCGCCAAAGTCTCTCCAATCTCTTGCATTTAGATTTTTCAATCTTTAGCTCCGAGGTGTACCAGGGGGCTGATGGTCGACGATGGATAGGAACATAGGTTTTTGGGGGGATCACAGAATCCAAGGCTTTCACAAAGGCAATACTAAATTCTTCCAGCGTCATGTGGTCTTCCGTGTCCTTCTTTGATATTTCCAATTGAAAAATCTTATTAAAGGCTTCAACAGAAAGATTTCGCCAAGATCTATGCCCTACTTGTTTTTTTTCTACACTTGTGTCCAAACTCTTTGGGCACGCCTGTTGGATAGAGAATCAAATCATTGAGTGGTCAGACCAAGTGAGAGGCTTTGGGAGGTTGCAAGTTAGATGATCAATGTTAGAAAAAGTAGGTCCAGCTAGTGGCCCGCTAGATGAGTTGGGCCTGTCACTCTTTGGGTGTGTCCAATCATGTCAAGGGTGGAGAAGAGTTTATTAACCTCAGGGTTCATATGATTTTCACCATGAAAATTAAAATCCCCCAACAAAAGAAATGTATTTGAGGAGAGCACGTGTATAGCAATTAATTCTGTCAATTGGTCCGTAAAATTAGTCTTCATTCCTGGGGGACGGTATATTAGTGCTCCGTTCCAACTATCTGTGGGTGATGTAATAATCTTGAAAATTCCCAGTTCTATGCTTTCGTTGCTTAGAGTAGTAATCCAATTCACCGAAAGATGATTTTTAAAAGCTATGGCTATCCCGCCTCCTGTTTTTCTCTCCCTATCCAGATGTAAAAATGTATAATTCTCTGGAATGGCCATCTTTATCAGTGGGTAGTTGGTCGAGTTTATCCAAGTTTCTGTGAGGCAACGTATGTCTGGGGAGTGAGATGAGATCATATCCCAGATTTCAAAAGGGTGTTTTGCTAGTGATCTCACATTACATAGTAAGCTCTTTAGCCCCCTCGTATCTTGCTCCTTATTCTTTTTAAGTTCTCGGGACCTGCTATCATCAGATCACTTTGGAATAAACAGTGTCAACAAACAAGGAGGGACAAAACCCTTGACTCTGTCTCAGGATGCTCAACAGCTCTGGAGCTGGCTGGCACTCCACAGAATATCCCTAAGAGCGGAACATGTTCCAGGACTGTGGAATACTATTGCAGACGCCCTCAGCAGGACCAAAGACAACTGCCATGAGTGGGAGCTCGAACAAGACCAATTGGACAGGGTCCTCTCTCATTGGGAAAACCAGCGCTGGACCTGTTTGCGACCCACACACACTCAAAATGCCGGTTCATCACAACCAGATTCACTCTCCCAAACTCTCAGGGGAATTCCCTTTCAATGCGTTGGTCAGGAATTTATGCTTACGCCTTTCCTCTCATTCCACTGATACCCAAGGTCCTGACAAAGATGAAAAAGGAACATTGCCGACTTCTTCTGATAGCCCCCACATGGCCCAGGCAGCACTGGTTCATGGAACTTCTCCGCCACTCAGAAGCCCAACCCATCCGTCTACTACCGACACCAACCCTGTTGACCAGGAACCAAGGTCAAATGTGTCACCCGGATCCAGCGTCTCTTTGTTTGCATGCATGGCGCCTGAATTCTTTCAATTTAAGGATTTGACAATTGTGCAAGAGTGTAAAGACATTATCGCCAGATCTCGTGCGGACAGCACAAACAAAACAGAAAGATTAAAATGGAAATGATTCTGCCTCCAATGTTTCCAAAGCAAGGTTGCATCCGTATCTATATTATTATTATTATTATTTGAATTTGTAGGGTGCACAGCTACCCCTAGGGGTTTCCCGGCGCAAGCCAGGTCAGAGGTCAGAGTAAACAGAAGTTTTTAGGAGTTGAATAGCTAGGTTATCAGACTTTTGCTGAAAAGGCTGTAGGCAGTCTCCTTGTGTAGGGAAAGCAGAAGGGAATTCCACAAGGTAGGACCCAAATAAGAGAAATAACGGTCGCGCATGCAGGAGAGTTTGAATTTCGGAATCGAAAACCCGAAGAAGTCGCACAGGTTGATGCTTCTTCACTAACTTTTGTAAGTATGAATTGGTCACTCCAGTTTTGATTTTGAACATGAGCTTTAAAATTTAATACGGTTCCCCATCGACAACCAAATAAGGCCACGAAGGAAGCTGGCGACGGATAAAAACTACAGCACCAGACTCAATAATCTGGCCGCCACGTTCTGTACTACCTGGAGTCTTTCGAGTAAGGCTTTATTTAAGCCCAAGTACAGAGCATTGCCATAATCCAGCCTAGAAGTAATAAGGGCATGGACTACCATTTTTTGGGAAAAGAGGGGGACCATCCATTTGATTTTTTCAACCATTTTAGAATGGTGAAATAGATAGCAGAAATCCGCGTAACTTCCTGGTTCATAGACAAGTGCTCGTCAATAATGAAACCCAAGTTACGGGTGTGGTGTGCCGGCTGGGGCAGTGCTCCCCATTCAGAGGGCCAATGTTGAGGACCCCACAGATCATTGCTTTTCCCTAAGATCATAACCTCAGTCCTGTCTCCATTCAGTTTGAGCAAGTTGTCTTGCATCCAAGAAGCAACCTTGCATAGACCCGATCGGAGAACTGAAGGTTCTGGCCCCTTGACCGAGGAGAGGGAGAAAATGATCTGAGTGTCATCCGCATACGAGAAGAGGAAAAGACCCCCTCTTCTACAATATCAGCCAGGGGGCGAACATACATGTTAAATAGAAAGGGGCTCAGCACCGACCCTTGAGGGACTCCATAAGGGGCCGGGTAGGATGTAGAGTTCACTGCCGGCGAGTGTTGGACTTGGCCCTTCTGGCAGGTTCACCCCTAAACTTTTTGCTTTTACTGGTGACCTGGTGGTAGTGATATTTGGTTTCTGCGCACTTTCCCTGTGTCCCAGAGTAAAGTGCGTGCGCACTCTGAGTGCATGGGGTGAGATAGGCCTGCCCTCCCATAGGAATGCATGGGGAATGTATGTGTCCCTGGTAGTTCCTGGTGCGTGGGGTGTGCAGGGTCGAGTCTGGTATGTGCGGACTCGTGTGATGGAATGCTGCGCAATGATGTATGCAGCGTGTATGTGTCTAGTGTGGAAGTGCCACTTCTAGACATGGCTGTGTGTGTGCTGTAAAGGTGCTGACACGTGATTGGCTGGAGCTGGCTGGTGAGCCTGGCTCCAGGAGTCTGGATGGGTCTGCCCCAGTGGTGAGTGTTGAGATCAGCATGTGTGATGTGAGGGAGTGGTGCACCTGGGTCCTGTGAATAGGGCTGGGATTTCCCCACACAATGCTGGCTCCGCCCCCTGTGGTGCGACTGATGACCCTAGCCCTGCCAGTGAATAGAGTGAGGGGCTGAGCACATCAAGGGTGCTCCCCAACCAGCTGCGACTGGTTTTCCCCCTCACCCTGAACCAAGAACAAAGGGAAAAGGTGTATAAAAATGGGGCTGTGTCCCCACAGAGGCCTTCTCTTCCAGGATCCTGCCTGAGGGGGCTGCTGCTGTTACTGGAAGTTCGGGCTGGACTGTTCCCTTGTGGCACAGGGTCAAGACTGATTTGCATATGGCCATGTCTGAACTGGGGTGGTGTGGTGAGCAAAATAACGATGGATTAAACCCAGATCTGTGACTGGGGGTGAGTGTTTTGCCATTGTGCAACATTCCGTCCATCATCTTGTGTGTTTTGCTGTTCACCCTATGTGGGAAGGGTATACCCAGACGTGGGTCCCGTGCTCACTACGCCACTGGAGTCAAGCTATCCTGGCTGATGACGGCTGATAGCCAGAAACCGGTCCTAGGATGCTTGATTCCGGTCCAGGGAAGACATGGCTTCGCAGTTCGGGCTGGACTGTTCCCTTGAGGCACAGGATCAAGACTGATTTGCATATGGCCATGTCTGAACTGGGGTGGTGTGGTGAGCAAAATAACGATGGATTAAACCCAGATCTGTGACTGGGGGTGAGTGTTTTGCCATTGTGCAACATTCCGTCCATCATCTTGTGTGTTTTGCTGTTACTGGGCCAGAGGACCGCCACTTGGACTATCTCCCTGCCTGGAGGTCCAGTGAGCTGGCTCTGGGCCCAGCCTTGCCCTCCCCCCCCCTGCTCGGCGGCTCGAGCGGGAGCCTACCCCGCTGACTAGGGAATTAATATCCCTAGCGGGTGCCCACCCCGCCAGGGACCTTGCCGTTCGTTTAATTGCTCGAGCGGGAGCCTACCCCGCTTAATTAATTATTATTCTAAAAGCAGGTGCCCACCCTGCATCTGTGCCGTGTGTAGGCCAGTTTTATTATTACGAGGGAGCCCACCCCTCTTACTGCCGGAAAAATTACCGCTGCTGCCCGGTCCGGGCTTAGACAGGAAGTCAGGCAGTCCTTGTTGGGACGTGGGCGGGGCCTCGTTCTGAAACAGGAAGTAGACGGGAGCCCACCCCGCGTTCCTGTGCTGGAAGAGGAAGCCAGCGTCGGCACCCGGGGCCCCCGGAAGCGAGGGAGAGCCAAGTGGAGCACCGAGAAGAGCCCGGGTGAAGTGCGAGAGCAGCGCGAGGCTCCCATCTGCGAGGGAAGCCCCACGCCGCATGAGAAGTGCTGCCTGTCCTGCCGAGAGAAGAGCAGGGAGAAGAGCACGCGTGCAGCTGCAGGAGTCCCGGTGAGTGGGGCTCCAATCTGATCTCGTTGGGGGCATTGTTGGTTCCTAGAGCCCCGAGAAGGCTCCAACGACGGGGCCAGCCTTGGTTGTGTCAGAGCGCTAGTGCGCTCCTATGGGGGCCCGCATTGGTTGTTTCCCGAGCCCTGTGAGGCTCCAAGGTAGAGGGGCATTCTTTGCTTATGGTGATCAGAGCGGCCCCGGAAGGCAGCGGGCCGCTCCAACGTTTTGAGGGCACCATTCTTTTCGAGCCCACGAGGCTCCAACGGGGCACATTTGTTAAGAGCCTAGAAGACTCCAACGCCACATTGTTTGTTTAGAGCCCACGAGGCTCCAACGTTGTCCCAGGGCATATTTATGTTCTAGAGCCCACGAGGCTCCCACGCTGTTTTGGGGACATTCCAGAGCCCAGGGAGGGCTCAAAAGGAGCAGTAGTGCCCCGGCTCATTTTCCCAGCTGCCCAGCACTTAGTGGCCAGCTGCAACGTTTAGGTTGTGGCCTTTACGCTTTGGCTGGTGCAGCCTACGCAGTCTAGCCCTGACTCTGCTGGACAAAGGGCGTTTGAGCCCCTGAGAGGCCAGGTTGGCCTAGGGGACAGGTCTAGGTGATCTGTGCGCTATTTGTCATTATTCCCAATGTGATTTATGTGCCAATGTGATTGGGTGTTAGGAAATGTACTGTGTATAGCATGTTTTGCGCACCCTGTGTCTTATACCTCTAAATGTGGTCATTTCTGCCTAGGAGGTTGTTTTACCTGTTTAGGTTGATGTTAGGGAGATTGTACTTCCCTGTGCGATGTATGCCCCTAGTATAGTTATACTTAGGTGGTTAGGTCTAATGCCTTAGACTAATGAGTAATTGCATAATGTGTTTATGCCCCTGTGATAGATGCAGGATAGGTTTTATACCTGATGCTAGTGTGATGACGCTGAGGTCATTATTGCACCAGTAGTTACTGGTTGTGCTCTACAGTATACTTTGTGTTTCCATTGGTATATGTTCTACATTTACTACTGGTGATTTGTGCTCATTCTGACAGTGGTCCATGTGGCCCTGTCCCGTGTAAATAGTCCCTTGTAAAATTCTGCCCAGTGCCAGTTGGCACAGTGTAAATTGTGTGAATGTTATCTAATGTGTTTTGGTATAATACAAAGGCTATTTTCATATATAACCTTGTGTGGAGTTTCTTTTGTGGTGGGCCTTGGGTGTTGTTGCTGTGTGCGCGCGCAAACGCTTTACACATTGCCTCCGGGATAAGCCTGACTGCTCGTGCCAGGCTACCAAGGGGGTGAGCAGGGGTTATCTTTGGCGTGTAACTCCCCAGCCCTGACTAGAGTGGTGGTTTCTGCCTGGCTTTGGCGCAAGCCCTAGCCAACCAGAAATCCCATTTCTAACAGCGAGAAACCCTGAAAGGTTCGATCAGCTAAAAAAGAGCCCCTCCACTGTAAAGCTACACCAGTTATGCCCACCCCTTGCAAGGCTTTTACCAGGATGGGGTGAGACACTGTGTTGAATGCAGCGCTGAGGTCTAATAGAATAAGGGCTGCCGTCTCACCTGCGTCCAGTTTCAGTCTTATCATTTCTGTGACTCCAAGGAGAGTAGATTCAGTAGAAAAAACGGCTCTAATGCCTGATTGAGAAACATGTAGGACATTCTGGGATGCCACAAACGTGGTCAACTGTCTGTTTACAGGTTGTTCCAAGATTTTGACAAAGACTGGAAGCAGCAAAATGGGCTGGAAGTTGGATGGTTTAGCAGGGTCAGCATTTGCTTATTTAACCCCTTCCCCGCTTATGACGGAACCACTCCGTCATGAGCCACAGGTGCCGTGTGCTCATGACGGAGTGGTTCCGTCATGCCACGACCGTTGGCGGCCGCTCCGCCCACGCGGCGCTGTTTCCCCGCCTGTGCGGGGGGACAATGCAACTGGGCGGAGTCATGACGGAACCACTCCGTCATGAGCACAGCTCAACCGTGGCTCATGACGGAGCGGCTCCGTCATGAGCACAGCGCCACCGCGCTGCCCCCAAATCCCCCCCAGCGCTGCGGCGGAATATCCGCCGCAGCCAAGGGGTTAAGGAGTTGAATGACCATGGCGTGTTTCCATTCCTGAGGAACAATGCCCACCGATAAGGAGGCATTCAGAAGATCCATAGAAGTAGAGAGAATGGATGCATCCAATTGTTTAATCACCTGAAAAGGGAGAGCATCACAAGGGAACACTGATTTCATGCTTGGCACTAAATGGCCAAAGGAGTTTGTTTCCAGGGTGGTCCACTAATCAATCCTTTCAACCCCAGAACAAATACTACAGTAGTTACTGTCTTTCGCTAAAACTGGGCTGGTATATTCTTCAATTAAAGTTCACCTCGTATAGACGCTCCCCAAAACGTCTATCTCTTTGCTCTACCAGAATGGTACAGCAATTCAATGAAAGGCTTATTTCGTACTCATCCACCCGTTAAAGCCCCGCCCCCTGAGTGGCACTTGAAAGTAGTCCTATCCCAATTGATGAAGCAACCCTTTGAACCCATCCATAGGGCCGATATCAAGTATCCGACGTGGAAAGTAGCTCTCTTGCTAACATCAGGTAGAAGGGTTAGCGAAATACATGCCTTCACCATAAAACATCCTTTCCTTCGTTTTACAGATAAAAAGGTTATCCTCAGGACAAATACCAAATTCATCCCTAAGGTCCCATCACAGTTTCATTTAAACAAACCTGTCATTCTCAGGACTTTCTTCCCGGATCCTTCTAAACCTGCAGAACGTACACTACACACTCTAGACATCAAAAGATGGCTTAAATGTTACCTGCAAAAGACTAAATCTATCCACAAGACAAATCAATTGTTCTTAGCATATGGACCAGGTTGTCGGGGCACTGCGGTGTCTAAAACTAACATTGCAAGATGGAGAGCAGTCACAGTCCAATGTTGCCACGATAAAGCAGGCAGGCTTTTGTCAAGGACAGTAAAAGCTCACTTCACAAGGGCAGTCTCTATATCGGCATCCTTGTCCGCTGGAGTTCCATTGGAAACAATTTGCAAAAACTGCGACATTGAAAACAACGCATACATTCACGCAGCACTACTGCCTGGAATCGACACAACGTGCTGATGCAGCAGTGGGACAAGCTGTTTTGTGTAATTTATTTCAGTGAGATGAGCTTTTTTAATTAGGGGATTTATTTTCTATTATCTGTATTGATTTGTTTTAAAAAATGCATCTATATTGTTTATAACAGTTGGTATACTGTTCATTTCACGTCAACACCTTTATATGCAGCTACTTTTACACCAGTATTTCTGTAATAATATACTTTTGTGTATATATTTTGAAATATTACTGGCACTACCCACCATCCACTAAGGGTGCTTCTTTATTGTACATTACTGCTTGCTATTCTGATTCAGGCATGTGAATCTATGAAAGATACCCGAATACTGGATAAGAAATAAGTTGCGTACCTGTAACTGCAGTTATCCAGTATCGGTATCTTTCAGAGATTCACATGGAACCCACCCTCCTCCCCGGAGAGGCTCCCCTTACATTCCAGTATTACTATCCACACGTGTGCTGGAAAATTTGAGGGACTCAGCCTCTCTTGGGGAAGTTTCTAGAGGGTACTGGTTACTGGTTGGTTGTATTCAAGTTTGGTCCTTTTTTAGAAAAGGAGATAGATAGGCTATTAAATGCACGGTTTCCTCCGTGATTGTCTATGAAGTTCTTTTATTACTGCTGTATTTATATTGCCCTGGGACCCCCACTTCGAGGACGGGGAATGATTCAAGCATGTGAATCTATGAAAGATACCAATACTGGAGAACTGCACTTACAGGTAAGTAACTTATTTCTTCCCTTGGTTTTTGCTGTTTCCATGTGTGCTGCCTTGTGCAGCACACATATAAACAGAAAATTGCTTATGATTGTTTATGTCCAGGAAGGTGCCCCTTCCTGCACATAAACAATCATTTAAAAAAAAAAAAATGCAATTTTGCAACTTATATGTGTGCAGCATTAAGCAGCACACATAGAAGTTACAAAACGGCATTTTAAGATTGTTTATGTGCAGGAAGGGGGACCTTCCTGCACATAAACAATTTTCCCCTCAACACAGTCACCCTTGCACTATGGTGTAGTGCAAGGGTGCCTACGTTGGCGCTAGGCAGCTAAAGCTAGCGCCAGTGCAGAGGGAAACGCAGGGCAGCAATATATTCTAGTAAATATGGTGCAGCCATGTGTTTCTAAAGTAAGGAAGCGTGTCGTTACCCTTCTTGGCTTAACGACACTTCGTCACTTTATTGTAAATATGCTTCAGAGAGTCTTAAGGTCAGGCAGACCCTTTTGTGACACTTTTGTCATGAAGTCCCGCCCGCGGAGGACCCAAAGAGTATCCTCTAAGCTCTGCATGTATATATCTATATGGGAAACTGAGCATACTTGCAAACTGGTGGTGACTGCACTGCACTTAGGCCCTAATAATACTACTCCTGAATAAAGCATAGAAATGGGAGGGGTGGGGGCACCAGGGAAGAGAGTCTGGGAGCAGCAATGTCTATAGTTTCGTCCAAGGCATATATGAAATATAGGCACGCACTCACTCGATTGGAAACCTGCTCTGCAGCCCCGCTTTGACGGTGCTGGCAAAGCCTTTTGTGAAGTTGGATTTAAGTCCTAAGAATTCGACTAAGAAGGTGTACTTGGCCAATTAGGCGCTCTAACTATGTTTCCCAGTCACCTTCTGCATCGCTGTGCTATTAAGTACGTACGTAATTTGTTGCATCATGAAATAAACAATGAAGTTCTACATTCGTAACTAAGCACAAATAAGACACAATGATGAAAAAAATATTCCAAATCTAAAAGTCATTTGACAGCCTCGATGTTTTGCAAATCAAACTTCATCACCGAGAGCATGATGCATCATTATTGACATCAAATCAGTAATAACCGTTAAGAAAGTGAAGCATTTCAATTCAGCTTTGATTCCCTTCCTTAATTCCCCTAATAAAATTAATTAATACCAAAAAGCTGTTAACAAAATATTTCATGCCCAAGGAGCTGCTGTGCCATGCCTCTTCACAGTATGTAAAAGACAAGCATTTGCAATGCAATAGGTCTCGCATTATAAAAGTGTGAGCAGTTTGCATTGCTAATAATAATGCAACACTAGCTATTGGCATTGTAAATGATAATGGCAATTATTTATGTGTTTGTTTTATAAAATAGATAAAAAAGGCATGGTCATGAACAATGCCAATAGCTTTAACTCGTGTAACTGCGAGACCTATTGCATTGCAAATGGTTGTTAAACATAAATCGTCTGGAGGAGGGGCGCGCTCCCCAAATTCCCTTGAGATGTTTGAGGCTCTCACAAAGCTCACTACAGTTCGGGGCTCCTATTACACTCGTGGTTCTTAATTCGGAGGGAGGTGTGCAGTAGAGATGGAGGGAGAAAGGGTGGTGTGAGGTGGAGAAAAGGAGAGTTGGAGAAAGCATGGAGTTAGTAGAACACTAGGAAAATTGAGACTTGAAGAGCGGACGAGCCAGTTGAACAGGAGGAGGAAAATAAAAGGTGACATAAAAAAAAGCAGAAAAAATTCACAGAAACTAGAGGCAGAGGTCAGCGGCAAGATGCGGAGAAAAGGCGGGGGAGGAGCTATAGGTAAACTAGTGTGGGGGGAGGGGGTGGAGAAGATAGGATTAATTTTCAGAGAGTCTTGAGTCATGTCTGAGTTTGGTTAAGGAACACATTGATTGGAAAATACAATTTATTTCAATACTGTTATTTTTCACCTTTTAACGATGTTTAAACTGCAGGAAAGCAATGCTGGGGAAGGGGGGGGGTCGAGGGTTCTTATAACGTTAATGGCTGTGACTCATGGCTCGGAAATCTGCGCGAGGCTGTCAACTGCAATACACGGGCTTATGTGGTCAGTCTGACGGATGGAGCCCGGCCTGCCCTGCGAGGTTGAGCCCCATCCATATCCCGAGTAACAAGGACGTGATAACAAGCAGGAAGTGGGATAAGGGAGGGGGTGGCAAATGGTGTGCACTTTCGCCGATAGGGTTCAAATGAGAAATGTCAACAACGCGAGGGGGACGGGGTCCATGCTTTTGGTGTGCACGTGAACGTCTGCTCCTGCGGTGGGGCCCCGCTCTGGAGTTTCTTGTAAAGACGCCTTGGAACATTACACCACATGTTGCAGAGTCTGACCGGAGGGTCAGCCACATATCTGTGTCATCAAAACACATCAATCCCTCTAATGTAAAACGCGATTTGAAAGCGCAAACAAATGAGAAACGGGGGCTATGGGTAGAATGGATTTTGGTGGCCCTTCTGGCCAAACATGTGTATGGTTGGGAATTACATTGTACGCTTCCCCTCGACCATTCTTCTTTAATGACTTCACACCTCTTCAGGTACGGATACGCGCTGACTAGATGTAACACGCTTCTAGGCTCCTACGCGGTCCGAATATTGCAAAGGGTACCCACATTTACAGCAATTGATATCCCAATGTGACGTACGGTGGGCGTGTGATGTATATTGCACGTTGCTATATATATTTGCTGCCTAAAAAACCAGGCTATGGGCGCTAACTAAAGCTGACACTGTTTTCAAACTCATTATAAATGCCAATAATTCTTTAAGTATTTCCAGCAAGGATCTCTTTAAATACGGGCTGCACAGCCTGACTACTTGCGCCGACATTAACTACCAACCCATTTCGGGAATGGTAACAAATAAAGGATTTAGACAGTACATTAAGAGGAAAAAAAATTCAAAAAACACAGGCACACATATATACTCGAGAATGAATTAAGTGCCCAGATGTCGAGTTTACTGGATTTGTAGTACGTCACATCCTTGGTGAGGGTTGCCATGTATACACTGTGTGTGGGCGAAGCTTGAGATGGAAAACTAGAAGTACCGGTACTCTGTTTCAGAGTACCTACTTTTTTTTGAGAAGTGCCTGTATTTTCAAACTAAAAGTATTAAGCCTCTCTTGAGAAGCGCAGCTACTGCCCGTCTCAAAATAGAAAAGTGCCGGGACTCGGTACCGGACAGTACCGGCCCATTTAAAGCACTGTGGGCGCAGTTTGCAATGCTGGTCGAGACCTAATGAATGTGTCAGCCTGTAACGTAATTGGTGCTCATGGCGTGCTTCAGTGGAATGCAGCTTTGTGTGGCTGTGTGTGTTTCATTGCAATTTAACACCAATGTGGAAAGGGCAACACATTTTATTAGGAAGATGTCTGCCACATGTTAATAAGTGCTGGGACTCGGTACCGGACAGTACTGGCCCATTTAAAGCACTGGTATGGGCGCAGTTTGCAATGCTGGTCGAGACCTAATGACTGTGTCAGCCTGTAACGTAACTGGTGCTCATGTAAAGCGCTCTGATACCTTCGGGAGTAGTTCGCGCTATATAAAACTCCACAAGATAAAAAAAAAAATCAGTTTCTAGGAATTAAATGCCCAGATGTCGAGTTTACTGGATTTGTAGTACATCACATCCTTGCCAGAAAAGGTTGGTAAATGTGTTTCTCTATATCACATATATACTCGAACAAATTAAATGCCCAGATGTCGAGTTTACTGGATTTGTAGTATGTCACATCCTTGGTGAGGGTTGCCATGTATACACTGTGTGTGGGCGAAGCTTGAGATGGAAAACTAGAAGTACCGGTACTCTGTTTCAGAGTACCTACTTTTTTTTGAGAAGTGCCTGTATTTTCAAATTAAAAGTATTAAGCCTCTCTTGAGAAGCGCAGCTACTGCCGGTCTCAAAATAGAAAAGTGCCGGGACTCGGTACCGGACAGTACCGGCCCATTTAAAGCACTGGTGTGGGCGCAGTTTGCAATGCTGGTCGAGACCTAATGACTGTGTCAGCCTATAATGTAACTGGTGCTCATGTAAAGCGCTCTGATAGTAGTTTGCGCTATATAAAACTCCACAAGATAAAAAAAAAAATCAGTTTCTAGGAATTAAATGCCCAGATGTCGAGTTTACTGGATTTGTAGTACGTCACATCCACACGTGCTGAAGACAAAGTTGAATGGAAGCACAAGCGATTATCCTTACCGTTTGTCTGATCGTGCCTTTACATTTATTTACATGCGTTAGAGGACACGCGCTGTAGATGATATGAAATGAAAGTACAAGCGATAATCCTTCACGCTTGGCTGCATGCTGTTAGTTGAAGATGGGTAAGACTTCCCTTAAAATCGGAACAAGCGCGTATGAATCAAGGCTCAGCAAAATAAAAGAAAATCAAAGGCGGTAAAAGGCTTGAAAAGTTTGTAGCGGCGAAAGTGAAAGTAATCGAGCAGAGCATCAAAGGGCTGGGTGAGAAGGGAGGGGGGAATGCAAGGGTCAAAGCGGCTAAAGTGAAAGAATTCTATAGAGAAGGGAGGGGGGAGTGGGAGCAGCTGTGCACGTGCATGTGATCGTGCACTCAAGGTTTAGGCCAGCCAAAAGACTGTGGGTAGCACTTTGAAAATCCCACATACAAAATGTCTCTTCGAGCCTTTGGCTCAGCGAGACCTAAAAAAGCCTCAGCCACGTGTCAACGTCATCATTCAATATAGCAGAAGAATCTGATGACGCAATGATCAATCATCATTCATTCATTCATCAGTACTGCCTCCATCAACTGCACAGAGCCTCTTAAGTTAAACAAGCCTATCCTGCCTGCACACAATTGCGAATCGCCAGTCTAATGAAAGATGAACTTCTCTGTTCAGGTTGTAACCCTTTGCAACAACAAATAACGTGTCAAATGTCTCATTGTTGTGTTTACAAAATTTACATATATGGGTCAGTGTTGAATTTGTCCAGATTTGCCAAACTACCCCAAACTGAAAAGGCTAAACCATAGCTTCATAAGTTTGCAAACATTAGAAAGTGGATCTAGCATACACCACTGCAACTTTCATTAATCTAACAGTTTATTACTAAATTGGAATATTTTTTACAGTCAAATGTATTAAGATCCAAAACATAGGGTTGGGTTTTTAGCTGGCTAGACAAAAAGCCTTGTGTCAATCCTGAATGCCATCCATGTCTGTGATAGACATGAAGGCCCAGATGTACACAGCTTCCCGTTTGCATTTCATAAATAACGACTCCATAGGAATCGCTATTTAAGAAATGCAAAAGGATATGTACTAAATTTGCGATTCCCTAATAGTGATTCCTACAAAGTAGGAATCGTGGAGCGTGGCTTGGGTAATCCTCATGGCAGATGTCTTTTAGACGCACTCCTTCCCACCAAACCCAAAATCCGACAAAATCCGCCTTCATTCCCCATCGGAAGGACTGAAAGACAGTTAGTCCTAAGGCAGAACCTCTGGTTTGGTGCCAGGGTGCCAGGTACACTTTGGTGCCAGGGAGGTGGCACATCAGGGCAACAAGAGAAACCGTGGCCTGGTTGCCTGGTTGCCGAGGCCTGCGCTGCCCTGGGGCTGCTCAGTGGGCGTGGGAGGCGAGAGCTAAAAGCGTGGCCTGGGCCGGGTGGATGCTGGGAAATGTGTCACCCGACCAGACTCCTAGAGGTGAGATCGCAAGATCTGGAGCACTGAGGAGGTGCAGCTGATCTGCGGTCCCGCTCATCGCAGCCTCGACGCGGTGGGGCTGCCGCTGGTAGAGTCGGCCTGCCGACGGCCCCCGAAGGTCCCACGAGTGAGGAGGGCACCTCGCCGGTAAGCTAAACCCAGACCATATTGTCTGCAGAATCGGACGAGGCTCTCCGCCCCCTGAAGACTTGAGCGGGGGCCTGACACCTTCCTTGAACGGCGGCCTGGTGGACGCAGGGTGGGTCTGTGGCGTGGGACCAGATCCTGCGACACCGAATGTGAAGCGGTGTTCCGCTCCTCCCGAGGTGCGGTGGATGCTTGGGGCCAGATCTTAGACTAGGTGGGTGCCTCATCAGCAGCTTCTGTCCTGACCACATTGCCCATAAAATAGGACGGGGCCCTCTGACCTTGATGACTCAGACAGGGGCCCAGTACCTCCTTTGATTCATGGCCTGGCTGAGTGCGAGACCAGCTCCTAGCACATCAAGTGTGCAACAGGGCTTTGCTCCTTCTGAGGTTTGGTGGGAGACTGGGGCTAGATCCTGGACTGGATCTCTGTTGTGGGGACACCCGAAGCCCTGCTTGGCTAGGTGATATTCATAGACCCCCCACCCTCCTAAATACACTAAGGAGGGACTGGCAATCCCGGAGCCTGCATCAGCCTGTAGACACACAGGTGGGAGCTGTGGGCTGGGGGTCCGGCGAGTATGGTCCTATTAGGAGGTCAGCTTGGCAGTCCATCCTGGGCTGCGGAGGCAGCCGAGCTAGGCCGGGTGCGGCTTGTGGCTGGGGCGGCCTGTTTCCGTGAGGTCTCACACTGATACCTAAACGGACCTGTTATGGGGTCACTCCTGTTGTGCGGCAGAGAGATAGGCAACGCTCAGCCCTGGGCCACATTCCCAACAGTCATGATCCCGGACAACGCTGCCCTGCCCGCTGCGATAACCCAGGCCTGTGACACACTAGACGCAAAAATCAGTGCTGTCGGCTCAGAAGTCTCCTTCCTAGGACAAGACCTCAGAAAAGCCATTGACCGCATTACTGAAGCTGAAACCATGGTGTCATCCTTTGAGGATAAGGGCGCAACTTTGCAACAGAAGGTCAACAAACTCACAGTAGTGGCGCAGGAGCTGGCCTTTCGAGTGGAGGAAGCAGAGGGCCACTCCCGGAGAAACAATCTATGCCTTATTGGATTTCCAGAGGGCTGTGAAGGCACCCCTAAGGAATGCTTCCTCACGCAATTGCTGAAATCCATCTTGCCAGAAGACTCCCTGTTCCCATGCTTCATCGTGGAGTGGGCCCACCGGGCACTGACAAGGAAGTCTTCCCTGGAAGAACGCGCCCGACCGGTCACAGCCAAACTATGAACCGGGACACTATTCTCCAATTCGCCTGGGATCACAGGGATAAATTACTTTACAACTCCCATGCCATCCTGTGCTTCCCCGACTACACCCGACTTGTTCAGGAACAATGACAGTCATTTGCTGCATCTAAGCGCCGGCTCCGTGTTCTAAACATTCAGTACATGCTATTATATCCAGCACAAACTAGAGTCATCTATAAATCGAAATTTTTATTCTTTGATACTCCGGAGGAGACTCTCGCATAGACTGAGGAAGTTGTTCACCTTAAGCCGCACACCCCGCCTCCACTGGAATCCGACTCCTCACAAGGCACTCATAGAAATCATCTGAAAAAGTCCACTCGAAGAGACGGCACAGATCGAGATCCAACTGGTGCTCCCAGACACAGGGCGAGGAGTCCTGACCACAGTGGAGTCATTGCTGACACCCTGCCACAGGCTCCTGATACAGACATTCATCTGTCCAGACGACATGGTCCGCACGTGGAACACTACCAGGCTCGGGGGTCTCTTATTGGCACCTCCTACATGCCCTGAACAATTATTGTTAATGACATTAGGAAGTTGGGGAACCATTGACGGCAGCATCCCGGGGTCCCCTGTTGGGGCCCCAGGAGTCCCATAGCCGCGACAGATACTTCATGTTGGTGGAAGTATTGGGGTGAGGGGAGGGTAATGTATTTGGTTATAAAAATGTTTACACAGTTTAGACACAGTCACACAGATATAGTTGTTTCTCCGCACACACTCCGCATCTGGCATCCCCCCTGACATATAGATGGCCAGGAATACCACCAACTCTCTATTCAGGAAGGCTTAACATCATGACTTGGAATGTATGTGGGGTCCTGGACAAAATCAAGGGGGGGGGGCAGTCCTAAGGCAAGCCAAACGACCGGAGGCAGATATCCCCCTCCTGCAAGAAACGCACATGATGGGCAACAAAGCACCATGCCTCGCCCGCTGCGGATACGACCAAGTCTATCCTTTGGAGTTTATTCGTGGGTCATGTGGTATAGTTATCTTTATACATCATGGGGTTCCCTACAGCCTCTCCAAAATCTGGTCTGACCCCGGTGGGCGATACACTATTGTAACGGGTACACTGTATGGGGAAATACTGACAATGGCAGCTTTTATGCCCCACCTCCCCTAGGACAAACTTTTGTTGATAGGGTCACCCGCCTTTGGAGGGGACTCCCGGACGGTATTTCAGTAATGGGTGGTGACTGGAATGATTCTACAGCGACCATTGATCGTTGGCGGGAGAGAGGCCTGGGTCCCCAAAGCGGAGAATCTAAACTGCACCACCTGGCCTCTAGTTTGGGGTGGTCAGACACATGGCGAGCGTACCACCCCACTTTCCTCTCAGCAGTACACGGATCACTTTCCAGATTAGACTATTTATTGCTGCCTCTTACCTATATCCACAGGGCCTCGTCTGTCTCCATTCTGCCCCGGGGTCTCTCAGACCATTCCCCTGACACACTAAAGTTGCTTATAGGGTCTCACAAAACCCTCTTCAGGTGGCGTATTTCACCTTGGCACCTGTGTGACTCAACATACCAAACCACCCTTCGGCAGGAGATTACAAATTATTTAGACTCTAATATCAACACTGCCCCCTCATACACAATATTATGGGAGGCCCTCAAGCTCACAATCCGAGGTATTGATATCATCTACCGCGCAGGGGAAAAGCACCGCCGCCTTGTACAGGTGGTGGACTTGGAGAATCGCCAGCCCTCACTAGAGGCCAAGGTGAGGGAGGGTAAGGGTCCCGAAGCAAAGTGCTGCCTCCTCCTTGCACAACAACAATTGCACCAGTTACTCACTAATGAAGCCCAAGACGTGTGGCAAGCGACCCAATGCAGAATTCATCAGTAGGGGGATAAATCGAGCAAGATGCTACATCGCCTTTGTCAGGCAGCACAGTCACCCGCTCAGGTGCCCGTACTGTGAAACACGAAAGGGACCCTATGTTCCACCCCAAGCTCCGTCGCTCAAGCGTTTGCATCCTACTACTCGTCCCTATATGCTAAAAAGGAAATTATGTCATCAGATCCAATTAGAGAATTCCTAAGGGATACACCACCTAAAGCACAACCTGATCAAATCCATGACCAACTCGATACACCAATGACATTAGAAGAACTGGGCATGGTACTGTCGGGCATACGCACTGGGTCCTAATGGATTCCCAAGTGTATTTTTTACGATCTCATATGTCCCTACTGGGTCCACACCTCCTTAATGTACTCCATGAAGCCTTGGAAAAACGCATTCTTCCCCCGGACTGGCGTCATGCTGAAATTGTGGTGTTGCTCAAACCTGGGCGCCCTCCCAAGGAACCCTCCTCGTACCACCCAATTTCTCTTTTAAACTTTGAATCTAAACTTCTGGGCAAGGCGCTCGCAGATCGCCTGCAAGCACATATCCACAAGCTCGTTCAACCGGACCAAGCAGGCTTCATGCCTTACAGATCCACCCGACACAACATCAGGCGAGTCCATAATGCTATTGAGAAAGCTCCAGAACTCGGTCGCCCTGCGACCCTTTTGCTAGCCGACACTGATAAGGCATTTGACTCCCTCAGTTGGGACTACCTTTTTCAGCTCGAGCATTTAATTTTGGGACGCGCTTTCTCTCATATATACAACTCCTCTACACTGATCTCTTAGCCTCTGTCCGGGTGGTGGGAGTGCGATCAGGGCACTGTCCAATTGACTGGGGTACAAGACAGGGCTGCCCACTTTACCCACTGCTATTTGTTTTGGCTATAGAACCAATAACAACATGGGTAAGGCAAGACCCCTTGGTGCGGGGATATGATTGGTCAGCAGAGGCATGCAACGGGATTGCATTATATGTAGACAATGTGTTGTTTTTCCTCACAGACCCCAGATTCTCTGGCCAAAGAATCCTACAGATACTCCGTATGTTTGGGGAAACTTCGGGTCTTAGAACTAACCCGGCGAAGTCGGTGTTGTTCCTAGTTTGCGGAGACCAGGGAAGAGGTACATGAGCGACTCAATTGTCCAACGCCACAGAGGGTTTCAATACTTAGGCATATTTATCTCACCAAGCCCTATGATATCTTTGTCCCATAACATCCGTCCACTGCTTTCCCCTCTCCGAGACGAAATGAAGGGTTGGTCACCCCTGCCCCTATCCCTGTATGGGCGGTCTGCCATTTTCAAAATGGTTTCTCTACCACGCATATTATACTGTCTTCAAAATTATTCTTATGATATCCCACATTCCTGTTTGCAAATGGGTTACCACCAACTTGAAATTGGTGGTATCTACAAATGTTTTTTGACCGCATTCCTACATCCCAGTGTGACTTGCTACTAGGAAGGGACGCCCTTAACATGACCCATCCTAATGGCGAGTCGGTAGTAGGTTTCCGACTCGCAAAATAGGGTCGGTACATGCCAAAAAGCATTTTACCAATCGCAAACAGCCCATGTTTGCGAATGTTAAAATGTTTTGTACATCTGCCAGAAAAAGCCATGGGTTCCTCTGGGCTTAGGCCCCCCCAGAAGCACCCCAAATATCCTAGAGCACATGTAAGTGCACAGGCATATGTGCGCTTCATGTCACATTAAAAAATGCATTGTACATGGTTACCATCAACTTCAAGTCGATGGTAATAGCGTAGCCTAAATGCCCGATTCGCATTTAGGAAATGCTACATACATTGGTAGAAGTCACAATTTGCAATCATGTTTGGTCCTCTGTACATCTGAAAAGACCATTTAGCATTTCTTTTTCTTTTGTGTTCAATATATTTTTTTTTTTTTTTTTTTTTTTTTTGAAAACCTTTATTGACATTTCAAGCAATTACACATATGGGCCTACAACCCCCGGGGCCGGCCGCTAAACAATCAGAATAACAGAAAGCAGGGCTATCACAGTCAGTACCTCGGGGAGCAAAATCTCGACACTAGCATACTCCCAGTCTCTGACCAGCCCAGGTAGGAGACCAGGATAATAAAGGTTTACATTTTATAATAGAAGAGGATGGAAGGATCAGGTGCCAAACAGTTTCCCAGCAGCGAAAAATGGCAGGCAGAACGATGAACGTAAACAATACACAGCAGTCTATCTAAGCAATGGCGCTGAAACAGTAAGTTCAGGATGTGGAGGAATGACACGGCCATTTGCGCCTGCAACCCCCTGCCCCAAGACCCAGGAAACTCCACGGAAATTATGGCACTCCGGAAACAGCAGTGATTAACAACAAAGGAGTACTACCATGCTGATCCCAGAAAAAGACAAAGAAGAGTAAGAGAAGAAAAGGAGGCCATAGAAAAAGGAGGTGAAAGACTAAAGGATCCCCCCCCCCAACCCCCCACCCTGCACCTCTGCAGATGAGTACGGCCCCCCCCCCCCAGCAGTGTGCCTGTCGCCCCGGAACCAGACCCGAAATATAGAAGAACAGTGAAAAGAAGTGGGAAAGGAGCCCCCACCAGACGGGGGGGTAGAGAGAGTATTAATAAACTGGAGGAGGGCCTGCAAAACACGCCCCCGGTTTCTCCCTCCCGCACCACACGGTTTCCCATAAAGCATACAATAAAGAACACAAAATCGACCCTGTCAAAGAGGAGTAAGGAGCATTACGCACTTGGTACACTAACAATTATGCCATGAGAGCACACAACTCCCGAGCCCGCCCGCCTAGTAGGTGACCACCTCGGAAGGGTCAGCATCATCCTTGGCCACTCTTTGCAAACCCACCCATGCATTCCCCCCATCCCAGTGCCATGTCCAATGTTACCAGGAAGAGAAGTGTCCAATAAAACTCAGGAAGCGACACACACAGGTAGGGTAGAGGGCTCTGAAGATCGACACAGTCAGCTCTAGGGAGGATCGTCTTTCCCGATGCCGAGCCAGGATTTACGCTGCACACCAGGCCCAGGAAGGCGGAATCTGCCAGGGCGGGCGACCGTTGCTTGGACGTTGCCTGGGTCGTCGGAGACCGCGCGCGGGACAAGGCCACCCCCCCCCCCGCTCAGGTCCGAAACCTCCGGGACAGACCAAATCCACAGCCAGCTGATCGCACGTTAATATACTGTCCGGAGAGTCCAGGTGTGCACTATTCACAGGGGCGGCCACGACACTGTCCCCCCCGTGCGCGGCGTGAGAAGTCCCAGTGTACCTGGGGATAGGCAGGCGGCAACTGTTCCGACGCTGATGTCACTCCATCGAGCTTGCTCCCCAACACCCAGGCTCCGTGAATCAGGGTGGAGTGAAGGGCACCGAGAGCCTCGAGAAGGTCACCGTACCCCAGTACAGCTCCCGGCGCTCGCTCCGCTACGCTCCTCAGAGTCACACCCTCCCAATCCTGCTGCGACCCAGTGTACAGGATGGTGGACTCTGGCATACCAAAATGGCCGCTGGGTAGGTCCATCCCAGATCGGGACCGGGGCTCAGACACAAGCGCCTCGGGTTCCATGGCACTGGTAACTGGGTTCCGAGGGCAGGCAAGCAATGTGTCCGGTGCGTGGTCACGGGCCACAGTCGTCCCCACCACGGACCAGCGCCCGCGAAGATCCGGGAGCAGCCCGCAAGAATCGGGACAAGTTACGGGCGGCGTCCGGGCCGCTCACCGGCGAAGGCCGAAGCAATCACCGGAGAGTCCTGTAGTTGCCACCTCAGGCACGCACTCGTTCAGCTACGCTTAGTGGTAGGAGCGACCACGGCGAAGCGCAGTCCGACATTCGCACCACTCCGGCAGTCCGACCCCACCCAGTCACCAAAGGCCGTTGTTGTTGCACTGCCGCCCGGCCACGGCGTTCACTCGAGATCCTGGCTCCGGGGCTGCACAGGCCGCAAACTTCAGACGGACATTTCTCCGGCGGTACCGCTGCCAGAAACTTCGGGGTCACACGGCCGGTTGCCGCTCGCGTTCACCAACACGGGTAGATAGCGCAGGCTAAGGATCTCGTGCAGGATATCTGTGCGGGGTGTGGAGGTTCACGGAGCCGGGAGCCTACGCTGCCGTCCCGGTCGCCATCTTGCCTCCTCCCCATGTGTTCAATATATTTTATTAAATTTTCATAATAGGCACAAAAACAAGAGACAATACATAAAATATTACCGAAAAAATACCCAATTACAATTGAAAGATAATGAAAAAAGCTAGTCATTAAGATACAATGGGTAAATACAATAAACATAATATATATACCAAGAAAAACAAAAATGGGGAAAGAAAAGGAGCAAAAATAAAACTACACAGAAATTAGAAGAAAATGAAGCTACTATAATATAAAAACTAGATTAATGTAATAAGAATTAACTACTGAAATAAATACGTACTTAAGAAGATAAATATACATCAACAGGTTTCCAAAAAGAATGATAAGAAATAGAATTATGATTAATGCCATTCAAAGATAATTGCGCTCCTCTTCTAGTAAAGTTACCCATGACCACCAAACATGAACAGATAAAAATGAAACGTCTTTCCAACAAGTTGTAATGGATTTAAAAGCTGCTGATAATAGAAAATTCCTGTTTGCAAATGGGTTACCACCAACTTGAAATTGGTGGTATCTACAAATGTTTTTTGACCGCATTCCTACATCCCAGTGTGACTTGCTACTAGGAAGGGACGCCCTTAACATGACCCATCCTAATGGCGAGTCGGTAGTAGGTTTCCGACTCGCAAAATAGGGTCGGTACATGCCAAAAAGCATTTTACCAATCGCAAACAGCCCATGTTTGCGAATGTTAAAATGTTTTGTACATCTGCCAGAAAAAGCCATGGGTTCCTCTGGGCTTAGGCCCCCCCAGAAGCACCCCAAATATCCTAGAGCACATGTAAGTGCACAGGCATATGTGCGCTTCATGTCACATTAAAAAATGCATTGTACATGGTTACCATCAACTTCAAGTCGATGGTAATAGCGTAGCCTAAATGCCCGATTCGCATTTAGGAAATGCTACATACATTGGTAGAAGTCACAATTTGCAATCATGTTTGGTCCTCTGTACATCTGAAAAGACCATTTAGCATTTCTTTTTCTTTTGTGTTCAATATATTTTTTTTTTTTTTTTTTTTTTTTTTGAAAACCTTTATTGACATTTCAAGCAATTACACATATGGGCCTACAACCCCCGGGGCCGGCCGCTAAACAATCAGAATAACAGAAAGCAGGGCTATCACAGTCAGTACCTCGGGGAGCAAGATCTCGACACTAGCATACTCCCAGTCTCTGAACAGCCCAGGTAGGAGACCAGGATAATAAAGGTTTACATTTTATAATAGAAGAGGATGGAAGGATCAGGTGCCAAACAGTTTCCCAGCAGCGAAAAATGGCAGGCAGAACGATGAACGTAAACAATACACAGCAGTCTATCTAAGCAATGGCGCTGAAACAGTAAGTTCAGGATGTGGAGGAATGACACGGCCATTTGCGCCTGCAACCCCCTGCCCCAAGACCCAGGAAACTCCACGGAAATTATGGCACTCCGGAAACAGCAGTGATTAACAACAAAGGAGTACTACCATGCTGATCCCAGAAAAAGACAAAGAAGAGTAAGAGAAGAAAAGGAGGCCATAGAAAAAGGAGGTGAAAGACTAAAGGATCCCCCCCCCAACCCCCCACCCTGCACCTCTGCAGATGAGTACGGCCCCCCCCCCCAGCAGTGTGCCTGTCGCCCCGGAACCAGACCCGAAATATAGAAGAACAGAGAAAAGAAGTGGGAAAGGAGCCCCCACCAGACGGGGGGGTAGAGAGAGTATTAATAAACTGGAGGAGGGCCTGCAAAACACGCCCCCGGTTTCTCCCTCCCGCACCACACGGTTTCCCATAAAGCATACAATAAAGAACACAAAATCGACCCTGTCAAAGAGGAGTAAGGAGCATTACGCACTTGGTACACTAACAATTATGCCATGAGAGCACACAACTCCCGAGCCCGCCCGCCTAGTAGGTGACCACCTCGGAAGGGTCAGCATCATCCTTGGCCACTCTTTGCAAACCCACCCATGCATTCCCCCCATCCCAGTGCCATGTCCAATGTTACCAGGAAGAGAAGTGTCCAATAAAACTCAGGAAGCGACACACACAGGTAGGGTAGAGGGCTCTGAAGATCGACACAGTCAGCTCTAGGGAGGATCGTCTTTCCCGATGCCGAGCCAGGATTTACGCTGCACACCAGGCCCAGGAAGGCGGAATCAGCCAGGGCGGGCGACCGTTGCTTGGACGTTGCCTGGGTCGTCGGAGACCGCGCGCGGGACAAGGCCACCCCCCCCCCGCTCAGGTCCGAAACCTCCGGGACAGACCAAATCCACAGCCAGCTGATCGCACGTTAATATACTGTCCGGAGAGTCCAGGTGTGCACTATTCACAGGGGCGGCCACGACACTGTCCCCCCCGTGCGCGGCGTGAGAAGTCCCAGTGTACCTGGGGATAGGCAGGCGGCAACTGTTCCGACGCTGATGTCACTCCATCGAGCTTGCTCCCCAACACCCAGGCTCCGTGAATCAGGGTGGAGTGAAGGGCACCGAGAGCCTCGAGAAGGTCACCGTACCCCAGTACAGCTCCCGGCGCTCGCTCCGCTACGCTCCTCAGAGTCACACCCTCCCAATCCTGCTGCGACCCAGTGTACAGGATGGTGGACTCTGGCATACCAAAATGGCCGCTGGGTAGGTCCATCCCAGATCGGGACCGGGGCTCAGACACAAGCGCCTCGGGTTCCATGGCACTGGTAACTGGGTTCCGAGGGCAGGCAAGCAATGTGTCCGGTGCGTGGTCACGGGCCACAGTCGTCCCCACCACGGACCAGCGCCCGCGAAGATCCGGGAGCAGCCCGCAAGAATCGGGACAAGTTACGGGCGGCGTCCGGGCCGCTCACCGGCGAAGGCCGAAGCAATCACCGGAGAGTCCTGTAGTTGCCACCTCAGGCACGCACTCGTTCAGCTACGCTTAGTGGTAGGAGCGACCACGGCGAAGCGCAGTCCGACATTCGCACCACTCCGGCAGTCCGACCCCACCCAGTCACCAAAGGCCGTTGTTGTTGCACTGCCGCCCGGCCACGGCGTTCACTCGAGATCCTGGCTCCGGGGCTGCACAGGCCGCAAACTTCAGACGGACATTTCTCCGGCGGTACCGCTGCCAGAAACTTCGGGGTCACACGGCCGGTTGCCGCTCGCGTTCACCAACACGGGTAGATAGCGCAGGCTAAGGATCTCGTGCAGGATATCTGTGCGGGGTGCGGAGGTTCACGGAGCCGGGAGCCTACGCTGCCGTCCCGGTCGCCATCTTGGCTCCTCCCCATGTGTTCAATATATTTTATTAAATTTTCATAATAGGCACAAAAACAAGAGACAATACATAAAATATTACCGAAAAAATACCCAATTACAATTGAAAGATAATGAAAAAAGCTAGTCATTAAGATACAATGGGTAAATACAATAAACATAATATATATACCAAGAAAAACAAAAATGGGGAAAGAAAAGGAGCAAAAATAAAACTACACAGAAATTAGAAGAAAATGAAGCTACTACAATATAAAAACTAGATTAATGTAATAAGAATTAACTACTGAAATAAATACGTACTTAAGAAGATAAATATACATCAACAGGTTTCCAAAAAGAATGATAAGAAATAGAATTATGATTAATGCCATTCAAAGATAATTGCGCTCCTCTTCTAGTAAAGTTACCCATGACCACCAAACATGAACAGATAAAAATGAAACGTCTTTCCAACAAGTTGTAATGGATTTAAAAGCTGCTGATAATAGAAAATTGAAAAGTTTACCTTCCAAATCATTTAGATTTTGCAAGAGAACAACAGATTTGCAGATTAACAGTTTAAATGAGATATCATCATGAATAGTAAGTACTAAGAAAAAAGAGAAAGAAGAAGATTACGAAGGGGAGACATAAATAAAGAAAGAGAATGAAAAATAGTGGCTCCAGAAACAAGTGGAAAGGAGGGAATAGATAAAAAAGAAAACAAACAAAACATGAAAAAATTACAAACATGAAACATTAATGACAGGAATGAAACGCACACACGCTTTACAAGCATGACCGGAACCGTTGGAGCCCTATGATAAAATAAACCATTCATTTGTCAGAATATACGTAATAGCAATATTCAAGTAGCAGAGTCATGAGTATCCATTGAGTGCTGTAAATGTTGATCCAGAAAGAGTCTTAGTTCTTGAGGACGATGGAAAGATTTAGAGAAGTTATCTTTCCAAATACGCATTGTGGATGGATCAAAAAGTCCATATTTGAAACCAAGACTTCTTAGTTGAGGACGAAGAGGAGTGAATTCCTTGCGAATTGCAACAGTCTCCTTAGCAAAATCTTGGTGGATAAATATTGTATTTCCATTGACTATCAAGGAAGGAAGTTCTTGTGCTGCTTTTCTAATTAAGACCAAATGTTGGTGACGGAGAACTTTAAAGATCATTTGTCGAGGCTTTGTGTGATGAGGGTTGCGATGAGAAGGAATCCTGTGTGACTTATCAATTTCGAATTTTTCTGGAAATTTGGGGGCAGATTTATGTTGCACTTGCGCCACTTTTGCGCCGCCGTTGCGTCACTTTTGTGACGCAGCAGCGGCGCAAATCCTGCGACATGGTGCGGGGTATTTACAACGTGACGCATCTGGGAGATGCGTCACGTTGTAAAGCCCTGCGCCACATGTAGGCGTTCCAGGGCAGGTGGGGGCGTTCCGGCGCAGGAACGCCTCCTAAAAGTGGCTGAGTGAAATCTACAAGATTTCACTCAGTCACTTTTAGGCCCATGCTGCGTCAAAACCCTGCGGCTGCTTGAAGCAGGCGTAAGGATTGACGCAGCATTGTAAAGATAGGGCCCCCCAGATCATTGCTGGAGCTGCGTCGCGCTTGCAACGCAACTCCAGCAATGCGCCACTTTTCGGCACAGATGCGTCACGCATCTCTGCCGTTTTTGCCCCATGGTGCGCCGCATTATAAATGCGGCGCATCCATGGTGGCGCAGCTGTGGCGCATAATAACTGGCGCATCCCTGCTGATATGCAGGGATGCGCCAGTCGTCATAAATCTGCCCCTTGATGTTTAGGAGGCCATGAATCAAATGTTCTAAATATAATCTGCAACTAGAACCTTCAACATCTTCCGGTAAATTGAAAATGCGTAAGTTATATTGTCTGTTACGATTTTCCATATCTAAAAGGAGCGCAGAGGTAGGTGAAATTTTCGCCACAAGTGGAGTAAAAGCTTCTATTTTAACTTTATTATCTTGTTTTTTAATTGAATTATCAGAGATTTTCATTGACAAACTAGCCATATCTTTGTGTACGTTTTTAATCTCTGATGCAATTGTATCAGTATTAGCATGAAGTGCCTGAATTTCATCAAGAATCAAAGTTATAGAAGGTTCGGTTGACTCCACCACTTTAGATTTGACAGGAGGAGGTGAAACTTGCTGTCTCCTTTTATTATGAAGAGAATGAATATTTTTGTTTTCCATTTTCTCGTAGAAAGAATTAAATTTGTATAGCAATGTGACGTATAGGAGAAGATAAAGTATTGTCTGAGAAAAAGCCTGAAAATGATTGGTGCAGCAGCTAAAATAGGCTGTGGGAGTGGTTAGGCCCAAGCCAGGCCCTCTCTTGAGCTCTTACTCCGCCCCCCTGACAGACAAGCTGGGCAATACCTTGATGCAGAGCTGGGTGCTGGAGCCTGAAGGTAGAAAACACTGCTTCCGCAGGCCAAAAACACTGGAAACACTTCACAGCACAGGTAATGGCTTTATACACACAGCGACCTCTAAATGGACATATTTCAGACAGAAATTCGTCGTTATTATGCTAAAAACGGGCGAAAACGTGCTGGAGCTCACCGGAAGGCAGCTATCTTCAATCGCGTCTCCGATTTAGCATTTCTTAACCAGCAGAAATAGTGATTCGGCCCGTTGAGAAATGCTAATTGGCTTCGTACATCTGGGCCTTAGTGGCAGTGAAAGAATCAACCTGCCTTGTAGAAGGGACTGTAGACTGGCCATCTGTGGACTGCAAATTATATTTCAGGACACAAAAAGTTAATTGCCACCATAGGGATTAGTGCTGTCCCCACACTTCTGTGCACCGCAAGAGCAAAGAGAAACAAAAGTTATTTGTCATTTCTATTTTTGCCTCCTGCTTTACAAGAACGAAATGTTGATAAAATGCAATTGGGCATTTACGTTTTATATTTTTCTTCACTCCCTAGGTGAATCTGGAGGAGCAGTTTACATCACAAAGACATTTCGAAATTACCAGGTTTGTGTCTGGCTTGAAAATTGTGCTTTGCCAGAGGCGCCCATTCCTGTCCATGAGAGGAGTGGGTCCCCTTTCATTGCTCCTCCCTTTCATTTCTTCCCCTGGCCCTGGATGTTAGCATTTAAAGTAGCCATGCTTTTTCAGTCCCTAGTGTGCACGAGAGGTCAGTATCCTGCTCCACTCTCACCTGGTCATCTCTTTCAAGAAATGTCTTCACCCGACAAAACTGAGGGCCAGATGTACGACCATTGATGTTTGCGACTCACAAATTGCACTAAATTGTGTGTCGCAAACATCAATGTACAACTTTGTCAGAGACTTTGTTTGCATATTAATGAGGCTGTCGCAATTTGCGACCCAATTGGGAATGGCTGACACTCCCAGTGATGGTGGCTTGCTGGAGTCAGTCATTTTTTAAAATGCAGCCTGTTTTCCTTAAAGGAAAACAGGATGCATTTTTTAAAAAAAACACGTTTTTGTTTCAATTTTTAAGGGCAGGTAGTGGTCCCTGGGACCACTGCCGGCTCTAAAAAAAATGTTTGCACCCCATTCACAAAGGGAAAGGGATCCCCTGGCGACCCCTTCCCGTTTGCTAATGGTTTACCACCCTCTTGAAGAGGGTGGTAAACTAAAAGTGTTTTGTGATCTCAAATGCGGTCGCAAAATATTCTTACATAGGGTTCGGAGTTGCTATTAGGAAGGGAACGCCCCTTCCTAATAGCGAATCGCAAACCCTATTTTGTGAGTCGCTATTACATTAGCGACTCGCCAAATATGGTTGGTACATGTGCAACCGTTATTTGCGGTCGCAAAAGGGAAAAATGCCCCTCTGCGACCGTAAAAAACGTCATACATCTGGCCCAAAACCTAGTCTTACATGCCTTTAGCATTTCCGGTCACCTCATCTGTGGTCATCCTTGAAAAGATATTGGAGCCTTGAGGAATGGTTAGCTCAACTGGCCAGGATAGAACAGACTCTAAAAGCTGACGTAGCTTCTTCAGGGCACTCTACCTCCGAACTAGGTGATTGTTGATTTGTCGTTTTCATGGATAAGCACTCCCAATGGATGCAAGAGCATACAAGCTCGACTCAGCCCCAACAGTCAAGGCATATTGTGCTATCTGCTTCATGTATTCTCACCCCCGCCACCACCCTTTGCTGGCATTGGCAAGTCTCAAATGACCATCCAAAGACCTGGCAGACCCCTGTTTCTCCCACAAACCTCCCTGGCAGGTAATACCTGGAGGAACTTGTATGAGAAGCTATCTGGGTATAAGCACAGTGTGCGTTGTACTAATTACTGACGCAAAGTGTAAAACTGAGGGCATACACTGGCCCCTTAACGGCACAGAGCCTCGCTTCCATATTGATGCCATATAGTGGAGTCAGAACAAGGGTGTACCAGAATTCCATATGCAGCATTGTAGGACGGATTTATTCTAGACTTGAGCATCAACATTTTTTGCTTAAGCTTGTTCTTGTTTCAGTTGAAAACATTTTGAGGATCATGATTGTTGCATATTTATGTGAAAGAACAGCACATTTGGACAAGATCAGGATATGGAGCCTTGTGGCATCAGATTGACATTATTCTAGGGAAATATTATCAACATTTGTATTTGCTGTCCCTGTGCGCACTGCAAAGCACACACGTCTGTTTTAGATGATCTGCCTGCTTTCAGACTTACGTCTACTAAACTTAGCAACTAGATACGGAATCGGTTTCGCTACTCGACGTCCACAAAACGAATGAATCTTATCTCAACTTTACAATGAGAGGAACATTACCTAAACCATTAGGCCACATTACGAGGTTTTACATGTGGCTGGTGGCAAAGATGGCATGCTGTTCTGGTAGTTAAATTGAGGAACATGCTAGTGACGAACTTAGGATGACTAAAGTGAGATCTACGCTAGTTATGAGTGAGAAGTGTAGTATGTGTAGGAAACTAGTTGAGAAGTGGGTCAGTCAATCAATCAATCAGGAGTTTATATGGCGCGGCTCCTCACCCATGAGGGTCTCACAGTGTTGAGTGGGTGGGGGGCTGCTGATCTGTCTGGGAGCAGGGGTTCAATCGAAGAGCCAGGTCTTGAGATCCTTTCTGAATTGGGTCAGTGACGGGGATTGCTTGAGGTGGAGAAGCAGGGTATTCCAGATCATGGCGGCGAGATGGGAGAAAGATCTTCCTCCGGTTTTGGTCTTGTGGATCCGTCGGAGGGTGGCCAGAGTCAGTTGGGCGGAGCAAAGATGTCTGGAGGGTACGTGGAATGAGAAGGGGTGGTTCAGATATGCAGATCCTGTGTTGTGGAGAGGTTTGTAGGCTTGTGTGAGGAGCTTGAAGGTGATACTTTTGTTGACTGGAAGCCAGTGGAGTTCTCGAAGGTGTTTGGTAATGTGGCTGCAGCGGGGGATGTTGAGGACCAGTCTGGCTGTGGCGTTTTGAACATTCTGTAGTTTCTTGATGCGTCTCTGGGTGACGCTCGTGTTAGCGGCTTAGTTGAGATGTTTATTTCCATTAAAAAATCTCAACCAGGTGTCTAGACTAAAGAAACATTCAAGGTGATAAACATCACTGAAACAACAGATAAACTTGACGTGTTGTCCACTGACAAAGTTGATACATGGTCTTGGAGCCAAGTAAAAATAAAGTTTAGTAGTTAAACAGTGAAGCATTGCTTAGGGTCAGATGTGGTTAGAGAAGCGAGCTAGTTGTTAAATTACCAAGTGCTGTAGTGGCCAAGTTGAAATGGTGTCTAATAGAGAAGTGTAGATTTGCTTTAGTGACCAAGGTAAGATGTGCTCTGTTGACTAAGGCTAGACGAGTGAATGATTTGTTAATCTGCCATGTGCTCGTGGCCATGTTACTAGTTAGATTAAAAGGTGAATTATTGATTAAGTCGCGATGTGGTTAGAAAAGTGAGCTATTGGTTAAATTGCCATGCAGCCTAGTAGCCAAATTGAAATGTTGTTTAATGTATAAGTTGAGGCGTGGTCTAGTGAACAAGTTAAGATATCATTCTGTTGCCCCAATCTAGTGAAGTGATCTATTGGTTACACGGCAACGTGGTGTAGCAGCTGAAATGTGATCTAGTGGTTAAGGAGCAGATTTACAAGCCCCTTGCAACACTTTTGTGTCACTGTTGCGTCGCTTGTGTGACAGCGCGGCGGCTTAAACAATACGGCCAATTTACAATGTGACGCATCTAGGGAGATGAGTCACGCTGTAAAGCCCTGCGTCACATTTTACCTGCATCAGGTATCATGTATGCAGGGTGGGCGTTCCCACGCAGGAAAGCCTTGTAGAAGTGATGCAGTGAAATCTACAAGATTTCATTGCGCCAACTTCTAAGACACCACAGCGTCAAACCCTTACGCTTGCTGGAAGCAGGCGTAAGGAGTGCTGCAGTACAATAAGTATTGGCCTCAACATGCATTTCTGGAGTTGAGTCGTGCTTGCGACACAACTCCAGCAATGCTTGACTTTTGGGCCAACCGATGCGTCGGAATTTCTGACACATCTGTCAATCCTTGCGCCATGGTGCGCCGTATATGTAAATACGGCGCATCCTTGGTGGCGCAAGGGTATCGCAGGCTGGTGCAGGGAAACTGACGCATCTCTACAGATGCATCAGTTTCTTGTAAATCTTCCCGGCTTACTCAAACACTTGAGTTGCAATCCTAGCTTCCAAACAGTTTTTTTCTGCGCCAATCAATTTGATGCCAGTTGCTCCAGTTCCCCTATCTGTCTGTATTGAGGGCCCTTTGAAATCTAAGTAAATTAATTTGAATTTATGAAGAGCTCTATGCCCTAAGGCGTCAAGGCGCTGCCATCAGAAAGAAACAGCCACAAGAAGAGGATTTATGAGAGGGAATTCAACCAAGAAGGCCATATGGGCAGAAAGCCTAGCAATATGGATAGGGGGAATATTCCCCAACTTGTCAGCTGCAACAGAAAAGGTGAGGCCAACCCGTCTCATTTTTCGAGCCCTTGGAACAATCACCTTTTTCAAGGAAGAGAATCTCCGCTGCCTTTTAGGGGAGTACCATTGAGAAGCTAGCCTCAAGGCAAGAGATTCCTCTGGTGCAGTGCCCAATGGACCATGCATAAATCTTTAAACATCACCCGCTTCCTCATCGGAAGCCAGTGAAGAGAGCGCAAGCCCTCCCTCACTGACTGATGCTTGGGAATGTTCAGGATCAAACGGGCAGCAGCGTTTTGAATCATCTGAAGTTGACTCAGTGAGATTTTATTGCTATTCAAGTAAAGGGCATTACAGAAGTCTAGTCTAGAGGTACCTAACACAAAGACTACTGTAGTTCTGTGTTCCACAAGATTAAAAGAAAAGATTTTTTTCAAACTTTTAATAATTCAATAACGAGCACTTGTAGTCCTATTAACCTGAGTATGGAAAGTGAGCGCCTTATCAAAGATTACTCCAAGATTTGTAACAAAGGCAACAGATCTGAGCACCACAGCTCTGACCAGACCGAATGCTGAGGGCCAAACACCAGGATCGCAGTCGTCTCCGAATGAATTTTCAGCCAGTCTTCCTTCATCCAGGTCCCAATGTTCACCAAGCAAAGTTTAAAGTTTTCTGACACTGAAATCATATAGTCAGATAAGGAGACAAAAATCTGAGTATTATCAGCATATGACAACACTTGGAAACCAAATGACCTAACCAGAGCTGCCAACGGTGCCACATACAAATTAAACTAAGTCGGGCTGAGCGAGGCGGCTGAAGGGCTCAGTAAATCCAGTGCGGTATCCCACCACCAGCCTGCCACAAACGTTGTACCGGGCGAGAGGGAGATACCATGTGAAATGCTGCTGACAGATCAAGTATGGCTAGGATGGCGGTGTCACCCAGGTCCACATGATAACGAATGTTGTCTGCTGCAGCAACTAGGGCTGATTCAGAGCTATGTTCTCTACAGAAACCATTCTGTGAGGTGAAGGGTCCAACAGATTCTGTTTCAAAATAAACTCAACCAAAGTCTGATTAATGTGCCTTTCAAAACATTTGCCAGGACAGGCAGAAGGGAAATAGGTCGCAGATCTATTAAATCATCAGGTTCCCCATTCAGCTTCCTTTTGGTAGGAATTACAATAGCTTCTTGGAGAAACTCCTGTAGGAACTATCCAACTGTAGACTGTAGACTGCCTCAAGAAGGTAGTAATCAGATCAGGCCCCAGCTGAGGCACTTGGGGGAGGTGGGGGGGGGGGGAGACCAATCCTCTGGGGAACCTGATTTCAAATGCATAAGATCTTCATCTACGTATAGGATATGGGAGGAAAGGTAAACAATGCTGATGTAAAGCTCCAGCTAGAGAGCCACCTATGGATTTATTTGTTATGTTATGCAACAAAGGAATCCATTCTTGCTTATAAATGTATGTAACTAAGCAAGGGCATTTATGCAACACATGTACTGGGTACTGCCACTCACTGAGAGACCCACTGGAGAGGAGGTGGACACTAAATGTTGATCTGTGTATTGATTCTATTTGTAGACAACAACTGTGTTCATACAGGTGCAGTTAGGATGGTGAAAGCTGTGGTGACGCCAGATCGTTCGAAAGCTCCCTTTCTGTCATCAAGTCATTTTTCTTTGCTTTTCAGCTAGGTGCTATCAGCTGGGGCGTATATGATGCCTGTGAGCAAGATTCAGAGAGAAGACCACCCCCTAAGAATAATCGTGTGCCTCGTGATTTCCACATCAGCCTCTTCGAGGTGCATCCATGGCTAAAATACCAACTGAAGGATGACCTACCATTTCTTGATGATGTAGAGGCGAACCACAAGTGTCAGGAACACTAAAGAATTCTTTATACGTAACAAATGTGATGGCAGAATGGAGATAACATGCGTTAGTAGCATTCCCTGGGTATTTTCTATTTTGGTTTGGCTGTAGGATTTTAGGAGCCTAACCAATGCTTGTTTAATTATTTACAACACACTTTATTAGATTGTGTGCATGGCTACCTTTTCATTACTGTTTCAGGTGTCAATTTGGTTGGCATAAAATATACAATTACATTTTTATAAAGTTATTTCATATCTTTTCACTTCCTGAAATGTGGTATACTGCATGCATTATGTTAGGTTACTGAACACCTTCATGCATGTAGCAGCTTTGTTTTCTGCAACAAAGTTCAAAGTTCAGAATTGGGAGCTACTGTTTCTAAGGGTGTTGAGCCTCATTTGTCAAAGGACAGCTCTCCAGTTGGACTTACAGAAAAGTCTTCTGTCTGTCTGATATGACCCTCAAAGTTCATTCTAGAGAAAAATTGAATGTATAACAAGTCTGGAGTCTGACCGATAAGTACTTCTTCTGAATATAAGCTTTCAGTGACCTCACTTATATGTTTTGGAGCTTTACCCATTAGCCTATAGCCCTTTTGAATGTCCAAGTAAAATGGTGTAGCCCATCTATTATGCATATAGAGACTTAACATTTGACAGAATGTTTCCAGTGACCTCCAGTGACCATCTCGCATATCAAATCACTGGGATGAAAAGAACGCTCTCTCATTGCTAATAAACATTTAAAAAATACAGCATCTTGGTTTTTTTTTCTTGCATGAAGTGGAGGTTGGCGAGATGCCTAGTGTTGGGGTGGATGCTCTTTCCTTTACACCATGTACACATCCTATTTACTGTAATGTAGCAGAATATGCCAAGATAACCAATAGGCAAATCAAATACATTTGGAGGCCACAACTATGTAAGGAAGGGCACTGGAAGTTATCAGTTAGTATAGAACTACCCAGTGCTGCACAATTACCTATGTTTTAACCTCAAATCTGTTTAGTGACGCCTTGTATCCACGTCTGTCCTCCGGAAGAACATCTCTGTGGTCCCCTCTCTAGGGATGAAAAGCATAAAGCATCCCCCTACAACCTCTGCCAGCTGTTACCCCCTCACACACCACTGTGAGAAAATGGGGTGCATTATATGGTGTGGCTGTGCGACCTCACTGTGTAAATACACTTACCAGCTTTAGGACCATTATGTTCTATTTGTCAAACCTTCAGCTCAACCTTGGGTAGTTGTGGCTCTGAGCTGTATTTAAACAACTTCAAACCAATTGAAGAAGACATTGACAAGACACCAAAGAAATCCAATACCAATTTATAAAAATAGACTATAGTTTTTATGTATTTTAGATACCACATCAAAAAAGATCTGCCGGGGGTTCTGGAGATCTAGAATTTACAAGGTATAGTAAATCAAAGCTGTTCACTCAACCGCAAACATGCATTAGCAATTTCAACAAATGTAACACTTTGAAACCTTTTCACCAAAAAGTTCAGGCTAGCAGTAATGCGGTCACTTTAGGTGACCAACTCCAACAGGTAGCCAGTCAGAGGGACAATCAAGGTCCTTAGACACAGATACCTCTGCAGGTGAAGCAGTCCGTTCCAGGCACCTTTATCCTTTGCATGGTTTTCTTATGTTTACAAACGTATGCAATAAGATGGGTTATTTTACGGGCGATCAAAGGGCAGGCAGCTGTACCAACCTATGCTGCCCCGCCCACCTGATCAGCCAAGCACTGTGGGGAACCCAATCAGTGCTACACCTTTTGGTTGATCCTCCTCCGGATCACATGACCAGTTGGTCCCTTCTTACTCATGCCCTTTTCAGGGCGGAGCGTAGCAGGGCAAACCCCCGCTTGGTCAGGCCCCCAACCGCCCAAAGGACTAACGGGGCGCCGTCGCGGTTTTCCAGGAACCTGCCCTGAGGCTCCTGGTCTATGGCTCTGGCACCCCTATTGTGCCGCGCAGAGGTACCCTTCCTGTACCCGTCTGCCGCAGAGGTACCCTTACTGTACCAGTCTGCTTCCAGATCGCCCTGTAACTCCGTCACAGCTCTGGAGGCGGCCCCGTCTGCCGCCAGAGCCCCCCACCAAACAGCTCTTTTCTCACCTGCAGCCTGCTTTCCAGGGCCTCCTGCATGTCCAGTGGAACGTGTCCATGCCCACCTGTGACAAATGCAACCCATGTTTGTCAACTTAACCGTAGAAGTATGCCTGGATGGCCCGTGCCACCAAGACAGCTGTATTCTCACTTGCCACCTCTTATTTCCAGGGCCCCCTGCAAGGCCAAGAGTAAAAAATCCATTCCCAATGGTGACAATGAACCCCATCTTTATCAAAGTAGCCCTTAACATTAGCCTGGATCAGCTCGTGTCTGATGAAACCCAGACCCCTCTGGTCTGCGAACTTACACCATGAACTGTTCACTCTTTCCGGGATGTTCAACGGACTCCTCTGACTTAGCGCCCATACCACACACTGCGGGGAATAATCTCAGACCGCCAGAACTCCCATTGACCTATGTATTTGCTGATCTCTCCTAAGTCAGCTTTCATGGCTTGTAAGAGTGACCATCTCCCCATGTTAATGAGGTTGTTGTCCCTTAGGTGTATCACTAAGAAATTGGGGGGACCCCCCCTTGGGCCAATCTCTGAGTAAGGGTGTACCCCTGCACTTGCCATGCATCCCTTATTCCTTTTGGGAATTTCGCCTGCTCAGCTCCCTCTGTTCTTCTTGTGCTACACTCCCTGGGGGATTAGTATGTTCCTCGCCTACTTGCTCGGAAATAGTGATGGTCCCTCGAGGGGTGAAAGGTCCGGGCCTTATCCCTGAAGCTTGTCCATCCAGAAATCTACAGGAAATCTACAGCATTGCTTTGCTCTGCCATAAAGGAACACCCAGACTAGCAGAGTGACCCACAGACCTGCATTGTACACCTATTTGGCAAGCTTGTAGATCCACTGTGATATCCTCCTTGAGTCAAATTACCCCTAGGCAAAACCTCTGGTCCTGTGATGCAACAATAGCTCCAAACCCCACAATACGGTGGTCACAGGAAACCCCTGCCTGAAGTATGTGCCCAGTGCGGCTGCACCACTGTATGGCCCGCCCCGCCTACCACCATGAGGCTGTGTAGTGCACCCGGCTAAGCCATTGTGTTGCTTTCCACTTGTTAGCAAACACACCCACCTCTGGGGAATGTGAGCGTCTGATCCACAGGAGCGACGAGAATGTTCCCACACTCCCTAACCCTGTCCACAATAGAGTGAATTAACAACACCCTCAAAGTAGAAAGGCAAAGGGAGATGTGGGGACTCAAAACGGGGGAGGACAAGCTTCGAGTCCCCCAGCTGGTTTCCTTCAAGGGCAGGCGTCAGGAAGAATCTGAGAGGAGACAAAGAGGATGTTAGTAAGACCACCCTGTCTTTCTTACTCCGTATACTACTCTTAAACTACATAAGTTGGTGTACTGCAATTCTCCCCTATCTCTTACCAGCTGGACATCTCACGGAGCTCTGAATAATTCAAAAGGCAGCAGGGCAATGTTTCCATACCAGTGGTGGCTTCAGGCGGGTACTAAGTAATGATACTCCATGAGAAAAAGAAGGTGAAGTACTCCTGAAATGGGGGGAAGGCAATTCTAAACGGGGCGAGGATAGAAGGAGGAGCACCCTTCTATGAGTACCCAAATCACAAGGAACTATGCAGCGCACACCGCGCGTTTACAAACACTGCAGCACATACAAGGGACTTCCAAGTATCACCACTTTCGTTAAGGCGCACCGCGCGTTTACTGCAGCGACACAAACAAAGGATACTAATGTATTGCCGCTACCACCAGCGCGCACCGCGCGTTTAAATTGCCGGGGTCCAAATTAAAGGTAGGTATGCCACTAGCACTACCGATACGCGCACCGCGCGTCTATTAGCAAATAAATGTCTCACAAAAGAAACACACGCATTCGTGTGACTATATATCCGGCAACTGACAATATCTGAGTATCTAAGATGGCGGAGAGGGGGGTTACCAAACTTGCCACAACTCTACAAGGTCCGGAGGGTACTACAAGGGGGAAAGGAAGGAGGCGAACCCAGGGAAGGTAGCGGGAAGCTTCCTAATGCATCAGCAACCACAGCGGTGTTAACAATGCTTACCGCACCAATTTACGGGATCAAAGCAGGAGTGAAGTCAAAAGCGGAGCAATCCTCTCGCTAGACAACACGAACCAACTTCACTCGACCTTCTACAGGGAAACAACAAGCACACTTGCGAGGGTAATCAGGAATACAAAGGGAGTAGACCAGCCAGGAAACAGGATCCGAGGAACTGAAAGCCAAGCACTGGCTTCTTGACAACGCCCCTTATTTAAAGGAGGGAGAGTATACAAAGTCCGCCTCTTTCCTCCACAAGCAGGGAACGTCTGCAAAGAGCATGCCTTCGATGATTAAGCTTTATTGTTCCTAAGCAGCCAAGAGGTCAGACACGAAGCCCGATGTGTAACACCACTCATGTGCAAAATCACTGGCCCAACCGGTATTACTCTGGCTCCAACCCAATTGCTAGCACACAACCACTGGAACTGCCCAAAACGGGGTGGGGGGGAGCCAATATGGCAGCAACAGGACTAAGGCAAGGCAAACCACAAGTTTGAACCCTTTGAGGCATCCCTGAAATACTCCCCGCTGAAAGAGGGTGCGGGATGTCACTGATCAAGCAAAGGAGGTGGGTCTGGCCCAAGTCTCCGAGCCCAGAACCCCCCCAAGACAATTCACCAAAGTTATTGCTCTCACGGACCTGAGCACAAAAAGTCGCACTGGCCAGTCCTTAGACCAATGGACCCCTAACCCCAAACAAGGTGCCCACACCACAACAACTCTGAAATTGCCATTATGGTCTCCCTGCATTCACAAAACAAGACTGCTGGGGGTGCACGCCACTAACTTCACCGACCCCAAGAGACAGGACAGGACGTGATTATGCGCAAACTGCGCGACAATCTACCAACCACATGTGGCACACCTCGCTTGCATATGTACCCCAAACCTCTGTGGTTGCAGCAAGCCAGGACTATTGATTTTGACAATGGTTGTTGGCTGTCTATGGTAAATAAGCAACAACTATGGCCTTGTTGTAAGAGTATTGACCAGGTAAGTACTACACAATTGACACTACACTTCCAAGCCAGTCCTATTTGCTTTCCCAATGCTAGTTGGATTTTAAGCTAATTAAGGCCCACCATGGCTTTGGTGGAGTAGCATAGTGACACTGCTACGATCCGAAAAGGTGGGACTGTGAAAGAAGTGAAGTGACTCACCCCCCAACTGGCCCTGATCTCACAGGATGAAATTACTGATGCTGCCTGCAGGCAGCGAAGTGCGGCTCAGCACGGTGCAGAGTATACAACAACAGAGCACCCAAACCCCTGTGATCCTGCACGGGGATCCGGTCATTCGACCTCGGGCATAAGCGAAGGCGGCTTTAGTTAAACAGCAGTCCTCACAAACCCCAAAACTTCGCAATCAAACACCAGCAAAGCTGACAGCATGAGGTAAGAGGCGAGTAAAGGTCTACAGGGGAAGAGACTAACCAATCTGCCCTAACGAGCCCACTCCCTTACCGGCAATTCAGAAACTCGTCCCGCAAAGCTAAGCGCACACATAAATCACCTGCCAATGCGAGCAGACCAAGCAATCGCCGCTCCCTAAGCCATCAGAGCTGTCGATGGTAGGCATTTTTTCTCCCTTATCACAATTAAGAGGACCTCAAAATAAATGACCTTGTACACAACCTGTTCCTAATTTGATAAACTATAATGTTGTTCGTTTATAATTGGAACCCAGGTCACCCGAAGAATTAATGTTTGTAAATTAACATTGAAACCCTCACTTTAAATAATACTTGTCAATGCCTGATATACTAAGCTGAAAAAGTTCTGCAAGTTAATTAAATATTTTATGAATTATGAAGAGACCATCATATTTTACCCATTTACTGCACAATGTCTTTAAATTAAAGATGTTCTTAAAGTTGAGCAGAGCTGGGCTCGCTAATTACTTCCTTTCTTTAACACCAATTGACATTTAAATAAATGTTTGCCCCCTTTATCTAGCATCTTTTTATTGCTAGTGCTGAGGAGTAAACATCAGCCAGAGCTTTTCAACGGACATAGTTGGGCTTTGACGGGAACACAAGGGAAGCTGTGGTACCCTTAGATACTCTTCTGTTATTGCAAAAGTCAACACCACCCTTTGACCACCTAAAACACTTGCATTGACACTACACACCTCCTTCCCTATTTGTCCTACACCAACTGACACTAATACAGTAGCTAGACAATGCGCCATAAATAGGCAAAGATTTCCCTCCTTCGGTCGGAAGAACCAGAAAACGTTGATTTTATTGAACAGCTTCCAATAGTCTAAGCCCTCAGTCGGCCGTTCCGGTCATTAACCACATCCTCTCCGCTCGTGTATAGCGGCCTGCAGCACAGGACAAGCCTCACGGCCAGGCATAAAAACCGCCTTAAGACGCCCCGCGCTGCTGAGATGCTCCCATCCAGTCACACCGCAGAGACCGGCCTAACTCTGCCCGGGATGAGCCGAGAGCCAAGGTAAGGTGCCCCCTGGACATCTCAGATAGGACCCTCAAATTGTCTAGCGGCGCTAGAACGCCAGCAGCTGAATAGCAGAGGCCGCACTACATGACTGCCTCCCCTAAAACCTGAGGCATAAGTGCATACAGCCTGACCAAATACGTGACCTGTGGCCCTTGGCTGGATAATCCCCACGGAGGGTGGCAAAACCCATGATTTGCCTTCCCAAACACAGAGAACCGAACAATGCCAGACTTGTGTTACAAACAGACGAGTGTTCTTGAAATACATGCTGTGACAACTCCTCTGTGTGCCCTCACGCAGCGATAAGACGCGTGCTAACCCATTCAACAGACTGCTCACTCGACGTCGGCAATGGACAGTGCAGCAAAGCCTTTGCCAATAAGCTGATTTAAGAGTCAGAAATGATTTCCTTGTCACTGTCGGCATGATCATTCTCGCTTCTGAGGCTCATGAATAAGAATGCCGGGGAAGAGCAGGTGTGCCACTCTTTTCTGTTCCACCACTGCATTGCGCTCAGCCATGCATGCCACAAGCACACAGAGGCAGGGCAGCCAACCCCAAAGGCGCTGCCAGGGGCCTCTAGAATAATCAAGCTCAATAACATTACAGGGCCCAACTCACCAAAACATGAAGCGTCGCTCCATTAAAAGCCGTCCCACATCGCCAGACGCCACCAGCGACTCCTATTCACCCTATGTCGAGCCAGACTGCTCAGCCCTACCCCGCCACCACGTCAAGTACTCATTAGTCTGAAATGCATCCTGGAGCCTCCCCATCGGCACAGCGGAATGCTAGGCAATCCTACCCGAATAAGTCCCAGAAGCTAAGCCATACAGTGCCTCGGGGAGAGCCGCGGCCTGGTGCCCAGCGTCCATGAAGGCATGAATTTTTCTGGCAATCTCTTGTTAGGAACATCTAAATGACTGCACACAAACCAGTGCCACCGATTTAGGCAAGAAACAAATCCCAATACCAAACATTTGGGTGCAAGAAATATGCCCCATAGCATGTAAATGCAAGAACGGTTTGGACTGAAATGTAAATGCCCAACACCAGCAAAAGTAATTAACGTCTGAGCGCATCTAGCATGCTCGAAGATGTCCAACAGTTTAGTATGGCTTGGGTGCACGCAGATGCCAAGTGATTAGGTGGGTGGGCCTGGGATCGGCATGTACTAACCTCAGCGCCAAGACACCACGGCAATCGCGCGCTTTACAAATGTTTCAGTCAGTCAGTGATCTGAGGAAGGCTTGTCGCGTGCTCTGGCACAGAGCACGGGAGCCTCACAGGACAGGAAATACTAGGAGCGAGGGAAGCGTGTCGAAAAGTGAAGTCACATGTGTCACCACCTGGCCCCCCCTTCACAGTTTATGTATAGAAAAGGACAATTGCAGAGTAAGCCGCTCCCTGGACCCAGGTCAAAAGGCAGACCCACGGCCACTACACTGAAAATGCCAACACTGATCAGCAGGACAGTGGCAGCACACTGACAGAACAGAGTTTATTTTAGTAGGACAGTGACCGCACTCCAAGATCAGTTTAATTTTTAGTAGGACAGTGTCTGCATTCTGACAGAGCAGAGTTATTTTAGTAGGATAGTGTAAGCACTCTAATAGATCAACTGTACCTTTAGTAGGGCAGAGCCAGCCGCACTATGACAGATCAGGTTTTCTTTTAGTAGGACAGGGATGCACTATAAGCAGGGCCAAAAGAATTATGCGATTTTTTGTTGATTATCACATAATTATAGATTTGTCGCATTTGCCCCATAATCCATCGTCTAACACATAATCTGCAGATATAACAAAAAACATTTTGTATCTAGGTCAAATGGTTCAAAAGTTACTAAACAATGCAGCAACACGTGTTGCCGCTCAGGGGCAGCCCTTTTCAAAGCTGGACTGGTCACCTTTCTGTTGCTTATTGCTTTATTGTTTTTCAAACTTGTACTATTGAGGTGCAACCAATGCCCAGGCAGAGCTAATACGTGTAAAAATGACAAAATGAGGATGTAGTACTGTTACAAAATGTGCTACATTATGCTGCATAGTTTGCCTTTCCTTGCCGCATAATTGACTCTACCCTGCTTATAATTTGGTCCTCTCCTGCCGCATAATTCCAGTGGCACTGACTATAAGATCAGCTTTACTTTTAGTAGGAAATTGCCAGCACAAACAGACCAACTTTACTTTTCGTAGACAGGGAAGCACTCTACCATATCAGTTTTAAATTTAGTAGGACAGGGCAGCACTCTAAAAGCAGCTTACTTTAGTAGGACAGTGCAGCACGTGTGCAGGCTGATATACTTTGCTTGGGACAGCACCAGGCCTTGCACTGTTTGGGGGATAGGCCCTGTTCTTTGTGTGTGGCTGCTAGATCACTGACATGAACTTTTCACCTGGGCTGTTACACATTTAACAGGACAGTGTCGGCACTTCTGTGCAGGGCTGCCACAACTTTATATAGGAAGGCACTGTGGTTCTCAGCTGGTCTGCTGCACTTGGGATGGGCAGTACTGACACACGTCAGCAAGGATACAGCCCTTGTAATGGGAAGGTATCAGCACTCCTGAGCACTGGTGCTTCATTTTTAATGAAACCCTACCGGCACTTCACAGAAGCACTTCTGCACTTTGAATAGGGCACGAGCGACAGCGCCCTGCAAGGCTGCAATGCTTGTAATGTGAAGGTACCACCACTTCCCCATGAGGCAGCAAAACCTTTAAAATGGGATAGTACCAGTGCTTCTGAGCAAGGTAGCTCCGTAATAGGACAGTACTGCCACTAGGACAGTGCTACCACTTCTCATGGCTACTAAAATTTACATTCAAAATCCTGGCAGTTCTGTGCCGGACTTTGGATTGGTATAGTGAGATTGCCAACAAGGGATTTTGCTTGTGGTCACTTAGTTCTATTTCTTTATAGTTGAATTTGAAAGTGTACTTTAAATCAATTATACACGTGACATAAATGTTTGTCAAAAACTTATCAAAGATAAAAGGTACACACACGGGATTTGTTTTTTGTGAATAAAACACAAGTCTTTTTATATATCAATCAGAATCAAAACAAGGGGGATACAAAAGGAACAATAAGTTTCAGGCAATATAGCATGAAGGATGGGTTAACTCAAATCCACATTTCATCAAAAAACATCTATTTCCAGATGGTTTTAACAGAGATTAATTTCATGAATGAAAAGAAATCAACTGTAATTGTCAAATAATGCGGAATTAGATGATGGTGTCGACGTTTCGGTCTTGGTGGCAGAAGTCCGTTAGACCATCTTCAGGACAGTTAATAATTGCACAAAAAACCCCTATGTGGACATAATACAAACAATTACATTAATGAACACATAACAATTAAAAAAAATGTCATTCTAGACAACCCGTGTGTGGAGAGTGGTCTCTTTATAATGATTTAATCAAACAACTGATTTAATACTGCATAGCAGCGAAATTAAATTAAATATGGAAGTTTACCATATTCGAGAGAGATGGATGCCCATTTAGAGATCAGAAAATCAAAAGTTTTACCATAGATATGGTTGTTGTCATGATTAAAGGATCCTATAGAGCTCATCTTTACTTTCATCTATTGCAGGTTATAAAAATTTATAAACAGCAAAAAATTCAATCAACATAGAAATGATTGCTTACTTTGTGAATTCAGAAAAACACGCAGCTTGATTTTCGTGTTTGTATATTTTTGCCAAGGCGTATTAGATGAATCTATAGCCAAAATTAAAAAACACTCTATTAAGTATACATCCTACAAAATTAATAAAGGACAGCAGAGGAAAATGGGTCGTTGAAGTGACTCCTACCTAATTGTTGACAGAATAATTCATACGGGGAAATTCAAACGGGAGAGATCCTCGTTGCTTCTGATATCCTTTTCAAAACTTTATACTGTAAACATAGAGAGTAAACACCGTTTGGCTCGTGTGTTACTTCTGTTTAAATTCAACCGACTCGACATCAAAGTTTAATCCAAGATAACTATCAGAGTATTATCTACTGCTCAAGTGATTCGGTTAGGTGAGTCATGAACACGACTCCCTCACTGCGAATCTAGGCTCGTAATGGTCTAAGTCTCTTGATTGGAACTTGGAGTATCCAAAGTTATCGATGCCTCGCTGGTGACAACCATCTATATAAATATTTCATCACTCAAGTCTATGGTGTAGAAGTATTTAGTGATATGGACACTCAACTGACGGAGAATCATTAAAGGGAGGCAATTCGATAAGGGCAGGTATGCATCTTGCATTTTACTTCGATGCGAGAAGGCGAATAAACTCAGATTAGTTAATTAGATTTGGTGTAGAAACACACTATTTGTGAAGCATCACTTGTGTATTGTGGCCCACTTCGGATGACTATATGTTACTCGACACAGCGACTGATTTTAGATAAACAAGTTAAAACGGTGAGACAACGCTGAATTACGCCGAATAGTTGAGAGCACACCCCTTCAGTCTAACGTAAAGCATCATGTCTTACGTCTAAGCTTGAAATAGTGGGGACACTGATAGTCAAAGTACAAATGATATCCCGAAAAACATTTCAGATTGGTGCTGCCTCTTGTGAACCCGCTTTATGTTAAAGAGCAAAGACTATCTCTAGCTGTCATAGCGGTCTACTTACATTTAAAATTAGCGATCAGGCTCGAAAAACTCCGCCACAGTCGGGAACGCCTAATCTGACCGGACTAGATCACCTGTTTTTAAAGCTACCTTATTAGGGGGCGGACCTGTTGTGAATTAGGGCCGGTGATTGAATACACTAAGTAAACGCGGCGGCCATCATTTAGATGCATGAACCTAAATAAACACGGGTAGATTGCATTTCTACATGCTTTTAACAATCCCCTTAGGTTTGTACATTGCTGGTTTTCAGGAAAAAATATCGTATTTCGAACCCGATAATTAATCATGATGCTCCTGTAGGGTAGAGTATGTCTAATCTACCGTATTCAAGGATATGGCTCACAATTGTACTGGACCTACGTATGGATGGCGGCCATCTTGGACTGCACTACAGTCATTGAATCATATTAGAATTTAAATAAAGTTCTATGAATTCAAAAAAGGGCTAAAGGAAACTTTTTAATCTCAATACGTTATCACATTGCAGGGGAAGTTAAACTAAGGCTATATATATGGTCATAATATAGCCAATGGGTCAAGGAAGCTATGGGTCCTTTTTATTGAAACAAATCCGTTCCGAAAACTATTAGCCTGACTTTGGCAGATATATCATATTCAAACCACTGAATATCGCAATCTGGAGGAATCAACATAACATATTCCTTAAACATCACAGTTCAACGGCTTTAAACAATTAATGCATTATAATATTCTTAGTGTAACACAGATTTGGTACTACAAATGTGTAACATATGCTATACAAGACATAATATTTTTGCATTTTAACATCTCGTGGTTATCTCGACAGAAGTGCATTATATTATGCATTGTACTATTCTCGATGTAACATAGATTTGTTACTAAGAGCATGTGACATGTGTTATACAAGACATAAGATTTTCACATTTTTACATCTCGTGGTAATCCCGGCATAAGTAATCAATTACATTGCTCAGATAATCGAAAACATATGTATTACAAATTAACTTATAGTGCTCAGCATGAACATATTTTAACATAAATTGAAAACGATCTAGAAACTGTTGTCGTTGGCAATATTAAAGAGCTAAGGTGATGCTTATAAAAAGGGTCTTCCATATTAATTCTACTATGGAGATAGTCAGATGTTACCTTAGTTATTGTAGTTGATACATAATATCAAGGCGAGTGTGTTAAACACCTAAATATAAGTGAATGAACTTAAAAGTACAGATCTTAGGAACAGAGTCATAATTATAGATCATATTGATTATTGTGACAACCATCATGGGAAAAAAGGTATCTGTTTTATGCCAGGCAAGATAAAGTGTGCCATTCGGTAGCTGAATTCAGACCTTGTTTGATATTGTCCGTACGACAAATCCAGCGATTCTCTCTCATTGTGAGTATATGGTCAACATTTGTTTGTCTAATTGTGGGTTTTACTACCTCTATGACCCACCAGAGCATGTCTTTTTCAGTGTGTTTCATTTTGGTGTAATGGTCTACTAGGGGTGCATTCTCAACCTTGCATCTGATTCTCGACTGATGTTGCAAGATTCGCTTTTTGACCATTTGCGTTGTTTTCCCTATGTATTTCAAGCCACACGGGCATTGGATACAATAGACCACATTGCTCGTGTTGCAATTAGAAAAACATCTCACTTTGAAGTTTCCACCATTCAATTCAAATGATTTAAGATTAACTGTGCTTGCACAAGCTGCACAGTTACTGCATTTAAAGTGACCGATAATCGGTGATAGCTGTCGCATGTTGTCCACTATATTTTGATCTTGAGTCTTGTAAGCATGAACTAACCGGTCCTTGAGATTGGGACCTCTTTTGAAAGAGAACAGCGGTTCCTTTGATAGTTCAGGAAGTGAGGCTAAAAGTGTCCAATGTTTTTTAACAATTTTTTTGATCTTATTTGTGGCTGTGCCGAAAGTGGTGACACAGACCAATTGGGGTTGGTCATTTTTTTCTTTTACTTCCAACAAAGCATTGCGATCATTGTACCAAGCTCTTTTGAGGGATTTCTTAAGTAGCTTGTTTGGATAGCCACGGGAATGTAGCTTATCTTTCAGTTTTTTTGCTTCTGAAAAATAGTCAGCTCTTTTGGAACAGTTCCTCCGAAGAAGGAGGAACTGTCCAAAAGGGAGTCCATCCTTCAACGACTGCGGATGATGACTTTCGTACTTTAATAGGGTGTTCCGCGCAGTCGGTTTGGTAAAGAGAGTGGTGTACAATTTATTGTCCGTGTCTACTCTGATCGAAATGTCTAGGAAATTCATATATTGGTTGTTACATTCTAATGTGAACTTCAAATTGGGATTCCTTGAATTTAACCAGTCATGGAAATTGGTCAATAATTCTTTGGATCCTTTCCAGATTAGGAAAACATCGTCAATATATCTAAGCCAACACGAGATGTTGGCTGTGTAGGGATTAGATATGTTGTGAATATGTTGCATTTCGAAGTTGGACACATAGATGTTCGCTATATCTGGGGCATAAACTGCCCCCATCGCAACACCCTTTAGTTGTTGGTAAAATGTCTTTTCAAAAAGAAAGAAATTTTCACAAAGAGAAATCCTGATGCATTCCAAAATGAACTCTGTTGGTACTGCATGAGGTCTTGGTCTGTTGTTTAATAGATCTTCTATAATCTCAAGTACATCTGTCTGTGGGATGTTAGTGTACAGACTTTCTATGTCCATTGAGACTAGGAATTCACAGAGTGGATCAAAGGGATGGTTTTCTACAACATTGATAACTGCTGTTGTGTCCCTGATGTAGGTGGGAGTTTCCGTGGCATAAGGCCGGATGAAGAAGTCAGCATATTGTGCTAATGGCTTAAGGATTGAGTTACATCCGGAGACGATTGGTCTACCGGGAGGTGTACTAACGTCCTTATGCACCTTCGGTAAGATGTATATTACCGGCACTGTCGGAGTTTTGTTAATCAAAAATGCTGCTTCTTTAGCACTTAGCCAACCGCCATCAAAACCTTTTCTGCTGAGTTCACTTATAGATTTTTCTAGGCGTGGAGTTGGATTATTTGGCAATTTCTTGTAGTGTGTTGTTACCGATAGCTGTTTCATCATTTCTGTATTATATGCCTCTAGGGCCCACAGTACAATCCCTCCGCCTTTATCGGCTGGTTTTATCATAGTATCTGATAGGGATTGGAGATTTTTAAGGGCTTGATGTTCGTCATGAGTCAAATTGTATCTCACATTGCTTGAAGTCATAAAAAAGTTGTCTACCTCCGTAAGAATGGCGTTTTCAAAGGTAATGACCTCTTTTGCTACCATTGCATTTGTTGGAAAGAAGGTCGATCGTTGATGTAAACCTGTAATGTCAGTTTCATGAGGTGAGATCTTGTTGGAAAAATAATTTTTGAGTCTCACTGATCGAAAAAATTTGTATAACTCAAGTTTAGTTTGAAAATGGTCATTTCTGTTGGTGGGTACAAAAGACAAACCGGCCGAGAGAACCGATATTTCTGATTGTGAGAGTTCATGTTTCGATAAATTGAAAATCGGAATGGTTTCAGTTGGATTTACCATTCGTAATACTGGTTCCGGGTTTGTCGAAAACCCGGAGTGTATTGATTCCGTGACCAACCCCTCCTTGGTGCTCGTTGCCGTCGCGGTTGGCCCGAACCTCTCCGATCCTGTCCTAAAAAAGATTGCCTAGATGTTGAAGGCTGGTCGTAAGTTTGTCGATAGCTATTCTCAGACGCCTGATCACTGTCAGTGTCGGAGTTTGTGTCAGAAAATGTGACTTTTTTTCGCTGTTCCTGTCTTGGACCTTGATTCGATCCTTGTGATTGGTAAAAATCTTTCCGTAAGTAAGGATAGGTTTTTTCTTTACTGTATTTCCTTATATCCTTATGTAATTTGTCTGTTTTTTTGTGGGAATTGAATTCCTCGAATTCTTTGATAGTCAATGAAATTTTTTCTAGTAATGCTTTCGCATTCGTGATGCTAGAATCTGCATTGATCTTGTTTTCTAGGTTTTCAATTTCTTTAGACAGCAATTTGATATGTTTTATCGCTGTTTCAATGCTTAGCACCATCCAAGTGCGCGAGCACTTGTTTGATGCAAAGCTGAACCCTGTTTTAAAGTCTTCGTCGTCAATAAAAATGATGGGTATATTTTTTATTTGTAGTCCTGTGGGTATGATATTAGCATTCAGACAGTCTGTTAGAAATTTGGCATGGAGCTCTGTTCTTACCAATTTCTTTTTTAATCTTTCTAGTTGATTAAGCTCCGACTCATAAGGTAGATGTGCTATCGGCCCTTTCGTGCCAAGTAATGAAGGACCTGAAGCTATCTTTGAGACATATTCATCTGTATAGGACAAAGTCTCTGTTTCAGACATGAACCAACTTGAATCCAAACGTTAAACAGAATCTCTACAGATGGACTTATAGATTCTGTAAGAACACAACAAACCACTTAGAAAAGTGACCCTGAGCAGATATCTATCTGCACATGAACAATAATACGTAAAGGGTAAGCCCAATAAACCCTTGAGGGCTTAGGCAGATAAATTGGTATAGTGAGATTGCCAACAAGGGATTTTGCTTGTGGTCACTTAGTTCTATTTCTTTATAGTTGAATTTGAAAGTGTACTTTAAATCAATTATACACGTGACATAAATGTTTGTCAAAAACTTATCAAAGATAAAAGGTGCACACACGGGATTTGTTTTTTGTGAATAAAACACAAGTCTTTTTATATATCAATCAGAATCAAAACAAGGGGGATACAAAAGGAACAATAAGTTTCAGGCAATATAGCATGAAGGATGGGTTAACTCAAATCCACATTTCATCAAAAAACATCTATTTCCAGATGGTTTTAACAGAGATTAATTTCATGAATGAAAAGAAATCAACTGTAATTGTCAAATAATGCGGAATTAGATGATGGTGTCGACGTTTCGGTCTTGGTGGCAGAAGTCCGTTAGACCATCTTCAGGACAGTTAATAATTGCACAAAAAACCCCTATGTGGACATAATACAAACAATTACATTAATGAACACATAACAATTAAAAAAAATTTCATTCTAGACAACCCGTGTGTGGAGAGTGGTCTCTTTATAATGATTTAATCAAACAACTGATTTAATACTGCATAGCAGCGAAATTAAATTAAATATGGAAGTTTACCATATTCGAGAGAGATGGATGCCCATTTAGAGATCAGAAAATCAAAAGTTTTATCATAGATATGGTTGTTGTCATGATTAAAGGATCCTATAGAGCTCATCTTTACTTTCATCTATTGCAGGTTATAAAAATTTATAAACAGCAAAAAATTCAATCAACATAGAAATGATTGCTTACTTTGTGAATTCAGAAAAACACGCAGCTTGATTTTCGTGTTTGTATATTTTTGCCAAGGCGTATTAGATGAATCTATAGCCAAAATTAAAAAACACTCTATTAAGTATACATCCTACAAAATTAATAAAGGACAGCAGAGGAAAATGGGTCGTTGAAGTGACTCCTACCTAATTGTTGACAGAATAATTCATACGGGGAAATTCAAACGGGAGAGATCCTCGTTGCTTCTGATATCCTTTTCAAAACTTTATACTGTAAACATAGAGAGTAAACACCGTTTGGCTCGTGTATTACTTCTGTTTAAATTCAACCGACTCGACATCAAAGTTTAATCCAAGATAACTATCAGAGTATTATCTACTGCTCAAGTGATTCGGTTAGGTGAGTCATGAACACGACTCCCTCACTGCGAATCTAGGCTCGTAATGGTCTAAGTCTCTTGATTGGAACTTGGAGTATCCAAAGTTATCGATGCCTCGCTGGTGACAACCATCTATATAAATATTTCATCACTCAAGTCTATGGTGTAGAAGTATTTAGTGATATGGACACTCAACTGACGGAGAATCATTAAAGGGAGGCAATTCGATAAGGGCAGGTATGCATCTTGCATTTTACTTCGATGCGAGAAGGCGAATAAACTCAGATTAGTTAATTAGATTTGGTGTAGAAACACACTATTTGTGAAGCATCACTTGTGTATTGTGGCCCACTTCGGATGACTATATGTTACTCGACACAGCGACTGATTTTAGATAAACAAGTTAAAACGGTGAGACAACGCTGAATTACGCCGAATAGTTGAGAGCACACCCCTTCAGTCTAACGTAAAGCATCATGTCTTACGTCTAAGCTTGAAATAGTGGGGACACTGATAGTCAAAGTACAAATGATATCCCGAAAAACATTTCAGATTGGTGCTGCCTCTTGTGAACCCGCTTTATGTTAAAGAGCAAAGACTATCTCTAGCTGTCATAGCGGTCTACTTACATTTAAAATTAGTGATCAGGCTCGAAAAACTCCGCCACAGTCGGGAACGCCTAATCTGACCGGACTAGATCACCTGTTTTTAAAGCTACCTTATTAGGGGTGGACCTGTTGTGAATTAGGGCCGGTGATTGAATACACTAAGTAAACGCGGCGGCCATCATTTAGATGCATGAACCTAAATAAACACGGGTAGATTGCATTTCTACGTGCTTTTAACAATCCCCTTAGGTTTGTACATTGCTGGTTTTCAGGAAAAAATATCGTATTTCGAACCCGATAATTAATCATGATGCTCCTGTAGGGTAGAGTATGTCTAATCTACCGTATTCAAGGATATGGCTCACAATTGTACTGGACCTACGTATGGATGGCGGCCATCTTGGACTGCACTACAGTCATTGAATCATATTAGAATTTAAATAAAGTTCTATGAATTCAAAAAAGGGCTAAAGGAAACTTTTTAATCTCAATACATTATCACATTGCAGGGGAAGTTAAACTAAGGCTATATATATGGTCATAATATAGCCAATGGGTCAAGGAAGCTGTTCTGCTTGGGTTTTCGGATCAGATAGAACCCGCTCAGCAGAGCCTCTCTAACCCAAACCAGAACGTTACCCCCTCCCTAGGGCCTATTTACACCTAAATAACCACATATATGTACCACCTAAGGACAGGGAATTCCTACTATATATACCAAGACCTACAAGTCACAGCCTCGCGGTCCCAAATGGACCCAGGACTTCCTGCCCAGATGGCAGCCACAGACTTCCTGCCCAGACGGCAGTCACAGCCTCGCGATCCCAAATGGACCCAGGACTTCCTGCCCAGACGGCAGCCACAGCCTCGCGGTCCCAAACGGACCCAGGACTTCCTGCCCAGACGGCAGCCACAGCCTCGCGGTCCCAAACGGACCCAGGACTTCCTGCCCAGACGGCAGCCACAGCCTCGCGGTCCCAAACGGACCCAGGACTTCCTGCCCAGACGGCAGCCACAGTCTCGCGGTCCCAAACGGACCCAGGACTTCCTGCCCAGACGGCAGCCACAGCCTCGCGGTCCCAAACGGACCCAGGACTTCCTGCCCAGACGGCAGCCTTAGACAAGTCACAGCCTCGCGGTCCCAAACGGACCCAGGACTTCCTGCCCAGACGGCAGCCACAGACTTCCTGCCCAGACGGCAGTCACAGCCTCGCGGTCCCAAATGGACCCAGGACTTCCTGCCCAGACGGCAGCCTTAGCACGAGTTCATCCTATAATTACCACGACATCAGTGTTACTATATATCAGATCACACAAAGACAGCTGGTTCAGCACAACTTGTTCCCCAGTTCGAAGGGCTCCTTTCTCCCTTATTCAGTTACCACCTACCTGATCAGGATTAACATCTGTTCATGTTAAGTCACAGCTGACTAGAAGAATAGGTTACCCTCTTACACAAGAACACGTAGCACATATTGCTTTACTACAAACTGAATACTTTATTTAGTTATTACATGCACACTCACGGAACATCACATAACCTGCAAAGAAAAGTGAAAGATTAAGTTGTACACTCTAATAGTAAGGGGTTGACATCACCTTGGTCGTATGTAGCCTGCACTCAATGGTCATCTAGGTTCCCTTCTCGTCTGCGCCTCGGCTTCGCCTGGAAGTCACACCTCCGCAATCACGGGTTTACTCCCGTCTCCCTCTCCGAGTCACTGGGACCTCTTCCTCATCGGCTACTCTCTTCTCTTTGGAATATCTATCTCTCGGTTTTTTCTCCACCTCCAAGTTTGTCATCTGTCTTCCCTGGAATAAGTAGCAGCTTTACTACTAACGGCCAGGTGCCGCCCATGGACAAGAAGCAAGTGCCAGTATCTGCCTCAAACTTTTACTAATATAGACGTGCATTTCCTCATGGAAAATTCCAGCCCGTAACCTGCCGCCCACCAAATTCTTGTACCTCCCCGTGCCAAGGACACGTTCCCAGCCGGCCGGCCTGATGTAGTGTCTTCGGCATGAAGAAAAATACAATCCTTCGATAAGGGCCGGCCTGAACCGGTTCTCTCCAAGCGAATAACACCTCCTAACTAAAACACTGCCTATGACCTAGAAACATCCCGAGCTGCCAGAGCAGGAGGAAAGATGGAGTCTCTCCCGTTTAAGGCCTACCAGGCCTGAATTCAGCACGGCTCCATGAAATACCCTCACTACAGAACAGATTACCCCTAATGCTAACGAATCTATCCCCTAGGATGTATATGCAAACCCTGATCTATGGGGAAGAACACAGGATCATGTCGAAGTGCCTAATAAATAGACTCTATACACTACTCTAACCCTTAGACTTGAATGGGAAGAGACTGAAGTCACCTAAATCACCCTTCAACACAATAAGACCGGAAAAATCGAGCAGTACATTTCACCCTTGACTTCAGTCTATTATACATTCATTAAATGGAGCTAACATCTGTGGAAGAATAATATGAAACAAAGCTAACTGATCTATGTCTAGTACCAAGTGTGCAGAATTGAAATAATGAAGGAATACACTGAATAAAGCAACAGATAGAAATCAAAACAGCAACAGCAATCAAAATACCACCTAATATTTGGCGTAGCGCGTGTATATCAGGTAACCAATTAAAGAGCCAGTCAAACCAGCCCTGGTCAATGTATTTTCTAACTTCTTCTGTTAAGTCACGCAACTTGTCGATGTGAGCACGAATGGATTGTGTATGGTCAGACAAGTTAAAACAACAGAGACCTTCGAAGTCCGAGCAATCATGTCCATGTTTAAGCAAAAGATAATCAATGGCTGCTCTATTTTGCAAAATGGCCCTACGTTCACCCTGGGCGTCTAATAGCATGTCAGACAAAATTGTAGAAGTATGATTAATAGATTTCACCATCCAGCAGGCCATTTTCCCAATAGATTTGGCATTATAAACTGCCAAAGCAGGAACACCAATAATTGAAACAGCTAAGCTAAGGTATTCAGACTTGGAATATAAATGCAAAGATGGGTCACAATCCTCCTGTAACATTACAGTATCTCGAAGCACACGAGAGTTGGCATTCGGGTGTGATGCAAACATCAACAAACTGAGTCTCGTAATGGCACAAGGGCCTCCGGATATGTTTGCAGGGACAAATGGCCAGGAAGTATTACCACATGAGAAAAGCCATCCGGCAGGTAGTAACATCGTGCGATAGTGACTGGGGGTAACTACCAAACTATTACAAGTCATATTGTTCTGAACTGAAACACATGTGGTCGGTGTCCTTTGAAAGCACAAAGTCCGTTCGTGAGCGGTAAATGAAGTGGCGCCTTTTAGTTTGATGCGTAGACATTCAGAGATCGCACTAGGATTACACGTAAGAAAGAAGCACAAATCACCTTGTGTGATATTATAAGTAAGTATTTGGGACTGGATGGGGGTTTGCTCGTTAGGCAATTCAATACATAGGGGGCAATATACATGGGTAGCAAAATCACCCAGGAGAATATTGGGACGGGCCTTCGAGACATTAAAAATATGAGTTAAAGTTTCTAATGAGGCGGGGACAGCAACCAGGCAGGTCGCCAGAATGTCATGGACAGATCTCATCGGTGTCAAACAGAAGTGAGGGGCGTCAGTCACCCTTTTGGCAAGTGCGGTCCAAAAGTTCGATGATGAATCCCATGCAGCGAAGGAACGCAACACTCGGGTTCCCAGTTCATCCCGGGTTGATAGGATCCCTCCTTTCTCGTCGTACCAGTCCGAAAACAGTCCGGCTCCGACACATCCTGCAGCAACAATCCAAAGAATGATCTGAAAGAGAACCAAATACAGGCATTAATCATTCTCGTAAATAACATTTATCAGCCGGGACCGCTTCCCAGCTATCTTTCCCTGGTCTCATAACCAAAATGGTATTATCCTGACCGGTGGCAATGACCTCTGCTTGTTCAGGGGGATTCTTAGGCGACTGCACCCAAACTCTGGCCCCAGGATTATCCGTGGAGCCAAAACCTTTCTGGCCACGTACAGTTAGCAACATTGGAGCAGTGCCTTTCATTAGTACACCACTGAAAACAGGCATTATGAGTAATTGAGCCACTCGGTCAGTGCGATGTATCAGTAAGTCAATCTCACTGCTATTCAGCAGGAGCACCTTAATCTCTCCCTGATAATCACTGTCGATAATTCCTCCAAGCACCTGAATGCCTTTTACAGCCAGCCCCGATCTAGGGGCGATCAATCCGAAATTTCCAGGTGGTATCTGAACACCAACACCTGTCTCTATGATGACTCGATCTCTACTTTTTATAACAATGTCATCCATAGCATGCAAGTCTAAACCTGCCGACCCTGGGGTCGCTCTACATGGAGCCAAAGCTCCGGGAGTAATTTCCCAATACATCACGGTTTCTCTGATTTCATTAGGCATAGCCTCAGCATTCGGGGGAAACAAACGCATGAGTGGAGATTCAGCATTTAAAAAAGGACGATTGTTCAAAATCAATAGTGCTTGGGGCAAAAAGTCTCGCCAATTTTTATACTTGTCATCCGTTAACTTACGCAGCTGGTCCTTTAGCAGGCCATTCAATCTCTCCACCAGGCCCGAGGCCTGTGGGTAGTAGGGGATATGGAATATCCATTCAATATTGTTTTCCGCACAGAACTCCTGTACCAATCTTCCACGAAAATGGGATGCATTATCAGATTGAATTTGGAATGGCACACCATAGTACATCATAATTAATTCTAATGTTTTAATGGTATTCAATTGGGTAGCTTGCTTACAGGGAAGGGCTACCAGCAGGCCACTGTATGTATCAACAATAGTGCAAACATATTGACAATTCCTACTCATGGGAAGTGGACCAATGTAATCGATCTGCCAAATTTGAGCGGGAAATTTGCCGCGATGTAAATGACCTTTAACAATTTGGGGCACCTTACGCCGTCTGATATGCTGACAAACGGGGCAGTGTAAAATAACATTTTTGATTAAATCTAAGGGAATATAAATTCCTCGATCAGCAGCCCACCTGCTAGTGGCCTTCTCTCCAAAATGTCCTGCCTTCTGGTGTGCCCATTTCGCCAATCCCGCAATATCAGAATCTTGCCTGTCCACCACTGCCTCAGCAATTTTAGACTTCTCATCTACAATGTTATGAAAAAATTTGTCAAGAGAATCTATCGGGGTGTGAGCGTCCACATGGAAGATTGTAACAGTACTCTGTGGGAGCATCTCCCAAATTTCTTGCCATAACTTTTTTCCCCATAATTCTTTGGAATGTAACTTCCAATTATGGGAATGCCAAGTTGGCAACCAAACAGCCAGTCCATTGGCAGTAGACCAAGAATCAGTGAAAATATGACATGTACCAGGTAACTCTTGTTTCAAAACTTGGTAAACAGCGTAAAGCTCGGCAAATTGGCTGCTTTTACCTTCACCAGTTGTGCTCAACAATTTCTGTGTGATCGGATTATAGGACACCGCCTTCCAGTGCCGTGTCATCCCTATAAACCTCGCTGAACCATCAGTGAACCAAACATGGTTTCTTTCCGCTGCGGACAAATCATCAAAAGGCTTACCCCACTTGACAGGAGACTCCTGTGCTAAAGGTACGGAACATTCACTCTCAGTCTCAGTCGATGGCACTCGCGCCACCTGCTCATGTAAAGAAGCAACTCCTTTCGGGCCCACACGTGCCCTGTCTTGTATGTACCATTTCCATTTAATCACACTCGCCTCTTGAGCGTGTCCAATTCGGTGAGTTTTCGGCGAACTCAGAACCCACTGCATGATAGGAATTTCCGGACGCAGAACTATATCATGTTCCAAAGTCATTTGCTCGGTATCCACCAGAGCCCAATAACAAGCAAGTAACTGTTTCTCAAAGGGTGTGTAACGTTCACCAGCATCAGGTAACTTTTTGGTCCAAAAACCTAACGGTACTTTACTCCTGCCTTGTTTCTGCCACAAACTCCAATTTGCATAAAGGCCCTGTACAGACACATTCAAATCCACATCACCATCACGTACAGGCCATAAATCCAGAGCATGTTAAATTGCCTCTTTTGCCAAACTAAACGCATCTTGCTGTGGTTTATCCCATTCAAATGCATTCTTTTTACGCGTGACCCGGTACAAGGGGGACAATATTTGACTCAAATGAGGAATATGCTGGCGCCAAAAGCCAAACAGACCAATGAAGCTCTGGGCTTCTTTCCTATTTCTAGGAACTGCAAAATCAAGAATCTTCTGTTTAACCTGAGGGATCACTTCACGGTGCCCTTCATGCCAATTAATACCCAAACATTTTACAGCCTGGGACGGACCTTGCAATTTATCTGGGTTGATTTCCCAACCTTTCTCACGCAGGCACTCAATGACTCTGTCTAATTGGGTCTGAACTTCCTCTTGTGTTTCGCCTTGGATCAAAACATCATCAATATAATGACATATCTGAATTTGGGGATGAACCGGTACCTCAGCCAAATGCTCTGCCACCAGCCGGTGACATATCGTAGGACTATGCACATAGCCCTGGGGAAGACTTCTAAACGTCATCTGACGCCCGTTCCACGTAAAACTGAATTGTTCCTGACACTCTGGGGCAATCGGAATTGAAAAGAAAGCATTAGCAATATCAATGGACGCGTACCATGTACCTGGATGCTTTTGGATTCTCTCAATAAGTGTAATAACATCCGGTACTGCAACAGTCAAAGAGGGTGTGTGCTTGTTCAATTCTCGATAATCAACGGTCATGCGCCAAGAGTTATCACTCTTACGCACCGGCCAAACAGGATTATTCCAAGCAGAAGTAACTGGGGTTATGACTCCTGCATCCACTAACTCCTGAATAGTGGTACTAATCTCCTCATGACCACCTGGAATACGATACTGCTTCTGACAAACCACTTTTGTCGCATGGGGAACTTGTATGGGGGGCATTCTTAAACGACCAACCCGTATAGGTCTGGACGATATATAATGCGTTGTTCCAAATTGGTAACATCCGTCATCTAGATGCAAAGTCATTCCTCTCAAAATATCAATCCCAATTATGAATTCTAGAAGTGGCACTACTAGTACAGAATACTCTTTTCTAGGAATTCTACCTATTCTCATTTCAAGCAAAGTTTGAACTGCAGGGGTTTCTTTTCCACCTAATCCGGTAATAGTAAAAGGCTGACCTGTAAACTTCTTCGATTTTCCATGAATAAGAGTGGCCTCCGCTCCTGTATCTACCAATGCTCGGGCCCTTTGGATATTACGATGTCTCCAATAAATATCAATATCTACATAGGGTCTATTATCTCTGTGAGCCCATCTGTGTACCGGAGCTTGACCTATTTCCTAGTCATTCTTACTGCATTCTGTGTACCAGGATAGATCAGGATAAAGACTCTCACGTTTCTTAGGTATCGGTACCTCCTGTTCATATCCATTCCCAGTACGGAACGGATTCGTATCTTCTGCATTGTACTGCGGGTTACGATCGACCAAACTGTGACGATCCTCTCTCCTCCTCAACTCAGGGGATTGATCCCTATCATCTCTACGTCTGCTGTAAACATAGTCAGTTCTCCCCCTTTCTCTTTCCCCCTCTCTCTCCCTGTCTCTCTCTCGACGGGGGGACACATCACGTGCAGAACGTCGATCATCACGACGAACAGAGCGCCCACGGCGGTCGTCATCACCGCTACCGTCAGAACCACCACGATCACACTCAGTGGTCCGAACACGCCGGGCACCCTCCTTTCGATCCAAGCCACGTTTGCGAAACAACTCCCACAAACGAGCGGTTGTCTCACCATCAATATCCTCCCTCCGCACACCATCAGCCAGAAGACCAGAAAAAATATCACGTCTAGTAAGTTTATTTTCACCAGGAGTACGAGTGTCAGGCCGGGACTGCCGTTCAGGTTTAAACCACTCACCCAACTCACCGAGTTGGCGCACCGATTCCAAAACCGTAGATAATACGTTACCAGTCTGATTAATCAATAAAGTCATCATGACCTGCTTATAAGCAACAGGGGAAGATCGAATGATATGGTTCCGCACAGAAGATGTCAATGAACCATCAAGCAACCTGTCAGCAGTACCCAGAAAAATTGCCGTTTTCATCACCTCCTCTTTGAGACGTTGAGCAGCATCACGCAAAGTATACCACGGCTTGTCATTCACAGGCCAGTCAGATTCAGTAGGATATTTTAGATTACAACCCTCAGTCGCCAATTGGAGTAAAGAAATCTGACCAACACCATTATAGTTACGAAAATGATCCTGCACAGTAGAATCCAAACTCAAGGAACAGAACTTTAAACAATCGCCAGTATCCAACATAATACCAGCAGCGCCCAGTTCATAAAGGCGCACCATCCATGTGAGCAAGGACTCACCAGCTCGCTGCCGAAATCGCTGCAAAATGTCACTAATTTCCTGCTGAGTAAAGTCTTCTAAACAGTCCAAAGAAATACCCTGCGGAGCATTGGGAGACTGCTGCAACTTCCGACGGAAAACTGGATGCGCAGAAACCGCGGGACGAGCATCACAAGGAGCCCGATCAGTACTCGTAGAGGGACAATCAGTGTAAGAAGCATTGATCCCACTCGAAGAACGAGCGTAATCACGGGGTGCACCATCAAAGGTGCGAGAAGCAGACTTACAATCATGGCGGGAGCGAGAAGACTCGCGCTTGGCAGACTCCTCACCCGAGGAACAAGAATCCGTCGAGTTCCAGATATTACCATCCCATTCATCAGGATTCCAATCCAGCCCAGCTGTCGCCACGACCAGACGCACCTTTCGCGTCGAAACCCGACCGCGCCTGTTCTTGTATTTATAACGAGCAATTCGCACAGCCGCCCGTTCGGCAATAGTTTGGTAAGTCTCAAGTTTATCAGCAAGCAACTTATTTTGACACCGCAACAAAGTATGAGAATTCTGAATCTCAACAAAGTGCGCTTCCACATCTTTAAGAGATATCTGTAACTTCAACAATCTCTCATGCAGAATCCTGTATGCAGACAAAAGAATCCAACCTCTGCGCCCCAAAATGGGAATCTCCTCACCCTTCGATACGGGTGCCTTCTGCAAACAAGCAATCACATCAGCCGGCTCTGCCAGCTCCAAAGACGAATTCCAATTCTCACTCAAACCAGTGGAATCAGCCCACTCACGGGCCAAGGCTTCATAAGGCGTTGAATCACATCCGGGAATATCAACGGGCAACTTAAAAGTAGATTTAGACCTTCTAGAAAACATCGTGAAAAAGGAAAAAGAAGAAAAGAAGAGAAAGAAGAAAAGAAAAAAAAAAAAAACTATATACACAAGTATACAAAAAATAAAATGCAAACAAAACTACGCACGCGCCGAAAGCAAACACAAGACAACCACAACGCACACAGGTTTCGTAAACGGTTCGTGACGCCAAATGTTCTGCTTGGGTTTTCGGATCAGATAGAACCCGCTCAGCAGAGCCTCTCTAACCCAAACCAGAACGTTACCCCCTCCCTAGGGCCTATTTACACCTAAATAACCACATATATGTACCACCTAAGGACAGGGAATTCCTACTATATATACCAAGACCTACAAGTCACAGCCTCGTGGTCCCAAATGGACCCAGGACTTCCTGCCCAGACGGCAGCCACAGACTTCCTGCCCAGACGGCAGTCACAGCCTCGCGGTCCCAAATGGACCCAGGACTTCCTGCCCAGACGGCAGCCACAGCCTCGCGGTCCCAAATGGACCCAGGACTTCCTGCCCAGACGGCAGCCACAGCCTCGCGGTCCCAAACGGACCCAGGACTTCCTGCCCAGACGGCAGCCACAGCCTCGCGGTCCCAAACGGACCCAGGACTTCCTGCCCAGACGGCAGCCACAGTCTCGCGGTCCCAAACGGACCCAGGACTTCCTGCCCAGACGGCAGCCACAGCCTCGCGGTCTCAAACGGACCCAGGACTTCCTGCCCAGACGGCAGCCTTAGACAAGTCACAGCCTCGCGGTCCCAAACGGACCCAGGACTTCCTGCCCAGACGGCAGCCACAGACTTCCTGCCCAGACGGCAGTCACAGCCTCGCGGTCCCAAATGGACCCAGGACTTCCTGCCCAGACGGCAGCCTTAGCACGAGTTCATCCTATAATTACCACGACATCAGTGTTACTATATATCAGATCACACAAAGACAGCTAGTTGAGCACAACTTGTTCCCCAGTTCGAAGGGCTCCTTTCTCCCTTATTCAGTTACCACCTACCTGATCAGGATTAACATCTGTTCATGTTAAGTCACAGCTGACTAGAAGAATAGGTTACCCTCTTACACAAGAACACGTAGCACATATTGCTTTACTACAAACTGAATACTTTATTTAGTTATTACATGCACACTCACGGAACATCACATAACCTGCAAAGAAAAGTGAAAGATTAAGTTGTACACTCTAATAGTAAGGGGTTGACATTACCTTGGTCGTATGTAGCCTGCACTCAATGGTCATCTAGGTTCCCTTCTCGTCTGCGCCTCGGCTTCGCCTGGAAGTCACACCTCCGCAATCACGGGTTTACTCCCGTCTCCCTCTCCGAGTCACTGGGACCTCTTCCTCATCGGCTACTCTCTTCTCTTTGGAATATCTATCTCTCGGTTTTTTTCTCCACCTCCAAGTTTGTCATCTGTCTTCCCTGGAATAAGTAGCAGCTTTACTACTAACGGCCAGGTGCCGCCCATGGACAAGAAGCAAGTGCCAGTATCTGCCTCAAACTTTTACTAATATAGACGTGCATTTCCTCATGGAAAATTCCAGCCCGTAACCTGCCGCCCACCAAATTCTTGTACCTCCCCGTGCCAAGGACACGTTCCCAGCCGGCCGGCCTGATGTAGTGTCTTCGGCATGAAGAAAAATACAATCCTTCGATAAGGGCCGGCCTGAACCGGTTCTCTCCAAGCGAATAACACCTCCTAACTAAAACACTGCCTATGACCTAGAAACATCCCGAGCTGCCAGAGCAGGAGGAAAGATGGAGTCTCTCCCGTTTAAGGCCTACCAGGCCTGAATTCAGCACGGCTCCATGAAATACCCTCACTACAGAACAGATTACCCCTAATGCTAACGAATCTATCCCCTAGGATGTATATGCAAACCCTGATCTATGGGGAAGAACACAGGATCATGTCGAAGTGCCTAATAAATAGACTCTATACACTACTCTAACCCTTAGACTTGAATGGGAAGAGACTGAAGTCACCTAAATCACACTTCAACACAATAAGACCGGAAAAATCGAGCAGTACAGAAGCTATGGGTCCTTTTTATTGAAACAAATCCGTTCCGAAAACTATTAGCCTGACTTTGGCAGATATATCATATTCAAACCACTGAATATCGCAATCTGGAGGAATCAACATAACATATTCCTTAAACATCACAGTTCAACGGCTTTAAACAATTAATGCATTATAATATTCTTAGTGTAACACAGATTTGGTACTACAAATGTGTAACATATGCTATACAAGACATAATATTTTCGCATTTTAACATCTCGTGGTTATCTCGACAGAAGTGCATTATATTATGCATTGTACTATTCTCGATGTAACATAGATTTGTTACTAAGAGCATGTGACATGTGTTATACAAGACATAAGATTTTCACATTTTTACATCTCGTGGTAATCCCGGCATAAGTAATCAATTACATTGCTCAGATAATCGAAAACATATGTATTACAAATTAACTTATAGTGCTCAGCATGAACATATTTTAACATAAATTGAAAACGATCTAGAAACTGTTGTCGTTGGCAATATTAAAGAGCTAAGGTGATGCTTATAAAAAGGGTCTTCCATATTAATTCTACCATGGAGATAGTCAGATGTTACCTTAGTTATTGTAGTTGATACATAATATCAAGGCGAGTGTGTTAAACACCTAAATATAAGTGAATGAACTTAAAAGTACAGATCTTGGGAACAGAGTCATAATTATAGATCATATTGATTATTGTGACAACCATCATGGGAAAAAAGGTATCTGTTTTATGCCAGGCAAGATAAAGTGTGCCATTCGGTAGCTGAATTCAGACCTTGTTTGATATTGTCCGTACGACAAATCCAGCGATTCTCTCTCATTGTGAGTATATGGTCAACATTTGTTTGTCTAATTGTGGGTTTTACTACCTCTATGACCCACCAGAGCATGTCTTTTTCAGTGTGTTTCATTTTGGTGTAATGGTCTACTAGGGGTGCATTCTCAACCTTGCATCTGATGAAGTACTGGGTATTTTAGACCCAGCGGTGCAGGGGCACACACCCTATGACTTCGGGGTTTCACCCTGTTCCGGACCTACAGAAACACAGAGTCTTCTGGGTGAAGTCAAAGAATCGTTTATTGGCTGCAGACCAATGACAGATATCCTAGAAGTACAACAGCGTGTATGTTCTCAGGAGACTGCTGAAAATCATAGGAACGAACTTCTCCTTAAGTACAAAATATCATGCTCCAGGCATACATTCCTTGGTTTACGATATGGTCATATAAAGGCATACATTACAAATGAAAAAGCAGAGTCATGATGACCATCCCACATTCCAGTTCGGCCAGCCCACAATGATTTACACAGGAAGGTTCAGATCCCATGTTTGAAGTAAATAGACCCCCCAATAAATATGAGCATCTCCTGTTTTGGGAAACAAGTCATAAAGCAGGAACAAGCAGGTGTGGAAGAGATTAGCCGGGGGATTGTGTAGAATGAAAGGGTTTTATGACGGGTCAAGCCCTGATACGAATCACAGGTGGAAGGAGGAAGGGGAGCTCGTGAGACCGGTTTGACCCGGGGCAGCAGAGCCAGCTGCCCAGGTCACAGAGAAGTCAGAGGGAAAGCCCGTGTGCTGTGAGGCCCGTATTAACTCCATCATAGCCTATGTGAGGGCAATGACAAGATGGCCACTGCTTCCAAAATGGAACCCGCGTAGTTGAGCAGAATAACGTGTACACAGTGCATTCGTAGCTAGAACGGCACATAAAGCATTCGTACGTGCCGCATTTACCATTTGCGGTTCGCTAATACCAAAATAGACAGAGGTAGGGCCCTGTCCCTTACGCGGTTCCGAATACCAAAGTACGACAGACCCTCCTTTTGCCCTTACATAGGCAATCACTATACTCATCTTAATCCGAGTCTAGGTCAATGTTCACGAAGTCATGGAGATGTTGCTGTAGCATCATCCTATTACTTAGCTCGTCCCTCGATACAGGTTTCCTTACACATAAGGTAGCACAGAGGCCACATATCGCAGGAGCACACTGTATGCATAGACAGAACAGGAAAAGAATGGCTAAGATCATTCCAATGACCATTAGAACTTTCCAACCCCAGGCAGATATCAATTCCCAGAACCATCCCATCAGTGACCAATCTCCCTTATCCACGTGTATGGATTCAGATATTTTATGGAGTTTGGAGATGGCTTGATACACTGTTGGAGCATTATCTGGTATGAAAATGCAGCAACTGGATTGGATGACCTTGCATACCCCACCGCGGTCTGCAAGAATAACGTCTAGAACCATGCGGTTCTGCAAAGTCATAAGGCGATCCGCTTGGAGCTCAGCTGTCAAATTACTAAGGGCACCAGCCGTTACATTGACGGTGGATTCAACCACACGAGTCAGCTGTCTCAGGTTCCTACTATTGACCATAGGTCCCCAAAACGGCAGGAAACCCAGGAAAAAGTCTCCTGCTTCCTGACCGGCAGTGTCCTCCTTACTAATCACACCTCTCACAACTCTGGTCTTGTGATAGTCAGAGGCGGCAGTAAATGTCGGCGGTAGCAAGTTCGCAATATAACATGTGCCCGAGAAATCAGGGGGCAACCACGTATATGCTCGGTCATGACAGATGAAATATGTGCCCTTAGCAGCCAAAAATGCAGGGGAAAACTGTGACGGGAAAGTGTACGTTTCAGTACAGTCACTTCTTCCCAGTTGAGCCCTAGGGTTCTGACCATTACCCTGTAAGCAGAACCGACCCAGGTGGGGTACGACCCAGATTGGAGATGAGATTTTTCGCTGTCTTTCACCCAGACTAATACTATACCCCGTCGCGTTCCATCCTACATAAGGTCTCAGCTCTTCTTTGGGAATAGATGAGTAGGCATTGATATCCCTACTCATATCGGCAACTCCTTTCATCAAAGCCTTATTATTGGTGATGGGTCTGATGGAACGCGGTGGGCGAGGGGAGTATGTATCTAGGGCGTAGAGAAACATGGTTTGGAATGCCCATGACGATCCATTGTAACTGTACGGTAGCACCAGGTAGGGAATACCCTTGTTAGTGGTATGGGGCATTAACCCACAGACCCAGCAATTGGTCGTATTCATTACCAGTTGGTGCTGGTGCAAGAGCTGGATAAACGAGTTATTTACGAACTCTGATCGTCGGGTTTGTTCGTGCTCAGGCAAAGGGTGAAAAGAGTGAGAGGAGGCAGTAGAAGGAGATATAGGCTGTTGAGTGGGTGCAATGGGTTTTGGAGCAGAGAAAAACACACATCCTACAATAAACATCATGATACTACACAGTGTAACAAAGCACAAAAAGATAAAACATTTACTTTTTACAATTCTACACATCCTTGTTTGAGAGTTCATTTCCTCAATCGGTCTCTCCATCCTACAAAACTCCATCCTCTACTCGGGCCGCTCGCGGTGGATGAGTTTCTTCTGCTAAGGAGTACGCCTGTCAATCCAGGGAAACGCCCTAGACCAACCAGAACCGCTGACCTAGCGTCTTCGGCCTGTACCCCAAAGTCTTGGCACCGCGACCCTGCGGCAGAACCCGGATGGTGGTTCGAAAAACAAAAATCAAGAAAGTCCTTCAGATGGGAGAGCAAAAAATGTCAAAAGGGAAATAATGAGGAAATCTTTATTTGTCCATGGGCCTAGGTCTCAAGTTATAGCGGAGATGGCCAGGTGCTGTTTGGTCTTGAAACAAAAGTTCAGGCTCAGTGGTGTCCAGTCGATTTGATAGCGGCACAGCTTCCTGCAGAATATTGTCACTCTCTTGGACTGAAGCTGTGTCTCTTAAGCGGGCGTCACTGAATGGTACAAAGCGAGGTACAATGTCTGTCTCTGAGTCGGCGATACCCTCGTTGACCCACTGGTCATATGGCAGAGGCAAGGGAACTACCTTGCAGTGAGTACCATGAATCCAGTGCTTCTTCCCTTTCACTCGCACTGCTGATCTTGTCGAAAGAAGAACAAGATGGGGGCCGATCCAGCGAGGTTCGTCGTTGCCCTTACGCTGGAAATTCCGGACCAGGACCCACGAGCCAGGGTTGATGGGGTGTCCAGGAGGTTCAGAGGCTTGGGGAAGAGTATCATGTACCTGTTGGTGCAAAACACGCAGTTTAACAGTCAAATCATACAGGTAATCGAGCAGTACTGGATGCTCTATTTCGCTAAATTTCGCTGGTCTTGGCACGCCCCATACATTAGCCGGGCGGCCAAAGACTACTTCATAAGGACTAAGTCCCACTCGTGAGTGTATCGTCATTCTGGTGGACAAGAGTGCTAGAGGCAGAGCATCAGGCCATTTAAGACCAGTGCTCGCCTGGATTTTGGCCAACTTGAGCTTTAAGGCTCCATTGTAGCGTTCAACTAGTCCAGCTGGGGGTGATTTGCAGCGTGGAATTTCTGCCTTATGCCTAAACCTTCACATACATTCTTCATCACTTTACCCACAAACTCACTACCATTATCACACCATACCATTCTCGGCATCCCAAACCTGGGGAAAAACTCCTTCACAAGGGCTTTGGCTGTGGATAGGGCAGTGTTATCTTTCAGAGGATAAGCCTCTACCCATTTTGAGAAAGCACAAACAACCACTAGTACATATTTCAGGTTGTTGCATCTTTCCATGTGAATAAAGTCCAGCTGCAAAACTTCGAATGGACATGATGGGGGTGCAAAGTGACCGGCTGGAGTTGGGGTTCCCCTACCAGGGTTGTACTTCAAGCATACTATGCAATTCTTGACCACATTCTCTGCACACTTGGGAATCCCAACATTCTGCCATACTGGAGCCAACAACTTACAAATACCTTTCGTACTGATATGCGCCATTCCATGTGCCATAGTAACCACTGGAAGCACATATGCATCAGGCAACAACCATCGCCTATGTTCTGTCAGGTCAATCCAACAACCATTCTCATCCAACTTACCCATACTCTCTCTCCACTTGCTTAACTCTTCTTCTGTAGCTTCAGCCTGAAGCGACTTCACACTCTCTATTGTGTTCTCACACATTCCCACATCATTAACCCATCTTGCGGGGCCTGCAACATACATTCTAGTCTTCACATTCTGTGCTGTCTCTCTCGCGGTCTCATCAGCAAACGCATTCCCACGTCCAACATCATCTGTGACTTTCCTATGCGCACTGCATTTCATGATCGCAACTTGCAAAGGTAGGGTCAGTGACTCAAGGAGATCATTCACCAACTTGCCATTCTGAATTTTAGCTCCATGCGACGTCAGGAACCCACGCTCTTTCCACAAACGCCCAAAATTATGAGCCACGCCAAAGGCGTACTGGCTATCTGTGTATATGTTCACTCTCATTCCTTCAGACAACACGCATGCTCTCGTGAGGGCGATCAATTCTGCTGCTTGGGCCGAATTATGTGGCACTCGTGCAGTTTCCACGACCGTATGTAAAGTCGTGATAGCATATGCAGCAGTCGTGTCACCATTAGGGAGCTTGAAACATGACCCATCTACCCATAAAGTGCCATCACATTCAGTCAGGGGAGTATCTTTGAGATCTACTCTCCCTTTCGTCTCTTCTTCTGTCCTGAACAGACAGTCATGTTGCTCAATCTCATCTGAGTCTGCTGGAATCGGCAATAATGTGGCTGGATTCAGCGTATTGCATCTTTTTATGTGTATGTGATTCGCTAACAGTGTGAGTTCATACCCTGATAATCGCGCACTAGTCAAGTGTTGTGTCTTGGTTCTATTCAATAATGTGTCTACAGCGTGTGGAACCATGACAATCAATGTGTTGTCCATTACCAGACCAGCAGATTGTCGGATAGACATCGCTGCAGCAGCTGTCGCTCTCAGACAGCTTGGCAATGCCCTCGCTACAGGGTCCAAGGTGGATGAAAAATACGCGCATGGGCGCGGTCTGTCGCCAAAAGGCTGTGTTAACACTGACAACGCACATCCATCTTTCTCGTAAACATACAATGTAAAAGGCTTGCTATAGTCGGGAGTACCCAACACAGGAGCTGAACATAATGCATTGCGTAATTCCACAAAACTTTTCTGACACTCTTCAGACCATGGGATAGGATTCGGTGTGTCTTTGCATGTTAATGCTAATAAAGGTTTTGCCAACAAAGAAAAACTAGGGATCCAATGCCTACAGTATGAGGTGATTCCTAAGAAAGCACGCACTTCTCTCTGTGTCTTTGGCACACTCAACTGTGCAATGGCTTGAATTCTTTCTGGGGTCAGTCTCCTTCCCTCCTTCGATAAGAGATGACCTAAGTAGGTCACTTCTTGTCGACAATATTGCAGCTTAGAGAGAGACACTTTGTGATGGTAAGCGGATAAATGGCGCAACAGTGACAATGTGGCTTCTTTACAGATCTTCTCAGTATCCGCAGCGATCAGTAAATCGTCCACGTACTGGATCAGGATAGCGCCACTAGGTAAAACAAGTGCATCAAGCTGCGCTTTCAAAGCTTGACTGTATATGGATGGACTCTCGCAGTAGCCTTGGGGAGCGCGTTTGAAGCGGAAGCTTCGGCCTCCCAGACTAAAACCAAAAATGTCTCTGCTCTCTTCTGCAATTGGGATACTAAAGAAAGCATTCTTTAAATCGATCACTGAAAACCATGCAGCAGAGGCTGGAATCATCGTTAACAAGGCAGTTATATCGGGGACAACCGGAAACTGAGGCACAACAATCTTATTAACCTCTCTAAGATCAATCACAAATCTGTAAACAGGTGGCTGTGAAGGGTCCGTTCGTTTTAAAACAGGTAAAATCGGACTATTGCAAACGTTGCCTCTTGTCTCTTCAATCACACCCTTATTAATCAAGTCGCTGACAATGTCTAACAATGCTTTCTGGCCTTCATTAGAGATCTTGTACTGGGGAATACGTGGCAGTCTGACATTAGCCTTTAGAGTCACCACATATGGTGGTATTTCCAAGAGGCCCACGTCATTGGGACCAGTAGCCCAAAGGGCATCCGGAAGGGATGACAATTCAGGCGGCATCGTGTTTTTAGACAAATACATTGGAGAAACCACTTGCTTGCCTAATGTAAGTTGTACTCCTGAAGGAGAACAATACAGTGTAGCGTGCAATCTTTTCAACAAATCTAATCCCAGCAAATTCTCACCACAACCTGTTGTCAGGATCAGGGGTGCTTTCAGCTCGCAAGGTCCAACAGAAAGTGACATAGGACTGGAAATCGGGTTCCTAACTGGGGCGCCAGAAAAACCTACTGAAACATTTATATCGCCAGACAAAGGTGCGCCAGGGAGTTTGGAATGCATAATTGAACTCTTTGCAGCACCAGTGTCTAGCAGAAAAGGCTCCGTTACATTTGCTGTAGTCACCTCAACATACGGTCCACTCTGATCCACTGGCACTGAAACAACTCCCTCTCTCTGTCTATGGCTGTCCTAGTAATCATTATTCTCTGCATCACCATCTTCTGCATAATAATCATTATTATAATACTGAGCCGTATTACTAGTCGCATTAGCTTGCTGATCAAAGCTATTAATGGCGCTTTGGGGCGGAAGAGGACGCGTGTTTTGTGGAACACTTCCACGCCCTCTGCCTCTAGGAGCTTGCTGACCACCTCTACCTCTTGCGCCATACGTATTACCGTTCCGTTGCATTAATTTAGGGCAACTATATTTATAATGACCTTCCTCTTTGCAGTATGAACATTGGTTGGGACCTACAGGGACACGTGGTTGGTAATACCCATTCATTTGCTGATTGTTCTGAAACTGTTGGGGTTGGTGATAGACACCTTGGGGTTGCCTATAATTATTACCGCCGCCACGTGGTGGATAGGCCTGCTGTAAAAGGACCTTTGTCTTTAATTCCTTCGTTTTCTTCTCCGTTCTATCTTTCTCGTCTTTATCTCTGTTTTCATAATACTGTGCAGTAGCCAGTATTTGCGCTGAAGAAGAAACGGCCCAAGAACTCTCTGAATCTTTCAACTTTTTACACAGGTCAGGGAGTAAATTCTGCACAAACTTATCCACAAACAACCGTTGGCCACCCTCAGTACTCATATCCTGCCCACTGTGGTCAATAAACGTTTCTTCAAACCTAGTAAAGAAGTCTGACACTGTCTCATCTTTCTTTTGCTTACATGCAGATAACTTGTCCCAATTTACGCGCATCGCAGGCATTAGTGTCTTCATATACGTGATGATTCTACCAGGGAGTTCAGCTACTAAAGGTTCTGGTTTCGCACCACCCGTTTGTCTAGCATCAGCAGCAACAATGTTAGCCCATGTATCCCCTAGTTCTGCATTGTGATCTACATTACGAATTGATCCCCATAGAGGCTGTGGAACAACATTGCCAAACAACATGTCTATGTCGGCCAGATTCATAATGCATGACCCTGCCGTCTGTGACAACTCTTTATAATAACCTGCTGGGTTTTTACGGGGATCAGGCAATGTCTGCTTAAGTGCTAACACCTCAGAGCGCTTCCATGGAACATGCACCCAAACACGCTGGAAATGCGCTGGCACAGCGGGGTTACCACCAACAGCTGCAACCGCTTCCTTCCATACCGGGGGAACTTCTCTCATAGGGTATTGTCGCGCTTTTGCCTTTTTCCCCACAAGGACCTCGTGTTCAAACAATGACTGTTGGCAATCGTCATTCCTTAAGGACAATACAATCGCAACTGCTTTATCTACTTCGCGGTCCACAATTATACCAGTTCCAAAATCAAACCTCACTCTACACAATTCCTGCGGGTTCGGATTTCTACCACTATCCTCCAATTCTTCACAGAGAATTTCGCACATTTTCTCGAATACATATCTCTGTTTCGGGGCATCCCATTGATGGAAAGTGTTAACAACCGATTCCACATCATACAGTGAAGGAAAAACGATCCATCTACGCGCCATGTGATCTATTACCTTTTTCTCATCGGGGTTAGGCAATTGGCTGCGCAACTGCTTACGCTGTACACCAGGAGTTGCACCAGATGACCCAAAGAGAGGCGACATTAATGTAGTAACCACATTAGCTAAACGCTGTCGCGCTGAAGGAGAAGCTGAGGCGAGAACAGGGGGAAAAACAGAGGGAAGAAAAGAGGATGTAGAGACAGGTACTGGAGTGGTAGAAGGAAAAGCGTTAGGGGAGGCAGTTACTGGATTAAGCAAAGTCGCAGGAAGTGCGGGGGTAGTTGGAAGCACTACTGGAGGCGCTTGGGAAGACTGCGCTACAGGAATAGGAACTGGTTGCAAAGCAACTGGCGGTTGCGGCAAGGCTTGCAGTATATGCACTGGAGGTGGCATATTTACAAGCTGGGGAGGCGCCGTGGCAGTTTGAGCATACGGGGGTGGCGAACTCAACAAATGCGACATTAAGGGATCTTTCTCCTTTTCTTCTGACTCATCCTGCTTAGAATGTGGCAAAACTGGGTAACATTTGTCAATCCCTAACTTACGCTGCCTGTGCAATTGCTCATTCATTTGCTCCTCTTCATTATCTTTAAATTGTACAGCTGCTTGCATTACTGACATACCTCTCTCTCTTTTATTCTTTTTCGCTAGCTTGATTTCCTTCTGTTTGGCTTCCTTTCGCCATAAGCGGAAAGAGTCAAACATCGCCGGCCGGGCTTTCTTCTTAAACAATTTAATTTCCAGGTTATCTAAAATATCGGTATCAAAACTACCATTTTGGGGCCATTTTAAAACACCGTCTTTCCTGGTGTAGTGGATCCACACTTCGTTATATGCAATGGGGCCTACGCCATGTTTCACATAGAGCTCATAAGTTGGAGTTCCAACCGGAGGAACCGGACATGATTCTTCCAGCTGGAAATCTTTTCCACAACCCAAACAGAATAATCTACCAAATAGTCCAGAACCAGGCATCCTTGCTCACTAGTCTAGATCCAAACGTCAAAGGATTATCGATTACGATATTCTCGTGAATACACGAGTCCTCTGGCTTTGGGGTTTGCAAACACCAAATCACCAATCAAATCAAACGATCCCGAGGGATACCAAAACAAATGGGAGACGCTCCACTTATACTTAACTGAATATTGCTGATCGATGACGTCACCAGAAGACTCTCTCGATTGTTTCGCTCTCTCAAACTCGTCAAGGGTCCAAAACAGGTCGATTAATCAGGGCAGCAGTCCTTCGTAGCCGTCGGGACGCGGAGAACCTCGCAGAAAAGACTTTCGGACCACGTCGACATGCAGGGGTCGATGAAGTGGCGGCCTTCCTCCGGAATTTCCACACGAAGCTCCTCACGAACCTCTGGCTTGGACTGGTACCGCTGAAATCGGCCCGAGTTGGGCGCCAAACTGAAGTACTGGGTATTTTAGACCCAGCGGTGCAGGGGCACACACCCTATGACTTCGGGGTTTCACCCTGTTCCGGACCTACAGAAACACAGAGTCTTCTGGGTGAAGTCAAAGAATCGTTTATTGGCTGCAGACCAATGACAGATATCCTAGAAGTACAACAGCGTGTATGTTCTCAGGAGACTGCTGAAAATCATAGGAACGAACTTCTCCTTAAGTACAAAATATCATGCTCCAGGCATACATTCCTTGGTTTACGATATGGTCATATAAAGGCATACATTACAAATGAAAAAGCAGAGTCATGATGACCATCCCACATTCCAGTTCGGCCAGCCCACAATGATTTACACAGGAAGGTTCAGATCCCATGTTTGAAGTAAATAGACCCCCCAATAAATATGAGCATCTCCTGTTTTGGGAAACAAGTCATAAAGCAGGAACAAGCAGGTGTGGAAGAGATTAGCCGGGGGATTGTGTAGAATGAAAGGGTTTTATGACGGGTCAAGCCCTGATACGAATCACAGGTGGAAGGAGGAAGGGGAGCTCGTGAGACCGGTTTGACCCGGGGCAGCAGAGCCAGCTGCCCAGGTCACAGAGAAGTCAGAGGGAAAGCCCGTGTGCTGTGAGGCCCGTATTAACTCCATCATAGCCTATGTGAGGGCAATGACAAGATGGCCACTGCTTCCAAAATGGAACCCGCGTAGTTGAGCAGAATAACGTGTACACAGTGCATTCGTAGCTAGAACGGCACATAAAGCATTCGTACGTGCCGCATTTACCATTTGCGGTTCGCTAATACCAAAATAGACAGAGGTAGGGCCCTGTCCCTTACGCGGTTCCGAATACCAAAGTACGACACTGATTCTCGACTGATGTTGCAAGATTCGCTTTTTGACCATTTGCGTTGTTTTCCCTATGTATTTCAAGCCACACGGGCATTGGATACAATAGACCACATTGCTCGTGTTGCAATTAGAAAAACATCTCACTTTGAAGTTTCCACCATTCAATTCAAATGATTTAAGATTAACTGTGCTTGCACAAGCTGCACAGTTACTGCATTTAAAGTGACCGATAATCGGTGATAGCTGTCGCATGTTGTCCACTATATTTTGATCTTGAGTCTTGTAAGCATGAACTAACCGGTCCTTGAGATTGGGACCTCTTTTGAAAGAGAACAGCGGTTCCTTTGATAGTTCAGGAAGTGAGGCTAAAAGTGTCCAATGTTTTTTAACAATTTTTTTGATCTTATTTGTGGCTGTGCCGAAAGTGGTGACACAGACCAATTGGGGTTGGTCATTTTTTTCTTTTACTTCCAACAAAGCATTGCGATCATTGTACCAAGCTCTTTTGAGGGATTTCTTAAGTAGCTTGTTTGGATAGCCACGGGAATGTAGCTTATCTTTCAGTTTTTTTGCTTCTGAAAAATAGTCAGCTCTTTTGGAACAGTTCCTCCGAAGACGGACGAACTGTCCAAAAGGGAGTCCATCCTTCAACGACTGCGGATGATGACTTTCGTACTTTAATAGGGTGTTCCGCGCAGTCGGTTTGGTAAAGAGAGTGGTGTACAATTTATTGTCCGTGTCTACTCTGATCGAAATGTCTAGGAAATTCATTGGACTTTGGATTGGGCAGTGGTGACGCATCTCAGCAATGCTGTTTCCACTGATGCTAAAGTAGCGCAGAGGTTTAAGATGCCTGCTGCAAAGAACATGTCCTTGTGTTTTCGGAGGTTTTCAGGCTACAATCAATCAATCAGGGGTTTATAAAGCATGCTACTCACTCGTGAGGGTCTCAAGGCGCTGGGGGAGGGGGTTGTGTAGCTCCGGACCATTCGAAGAGTCAGGTCTTACAGCTGAAGGTGTGCAGAGTGGGGGAGCGTCTGATGTTGACTGGGAGTTTGTTCCAGGCCTTTGCTGCGACGTAGGAGAATGCTCTTCCACCTGCTCTGGTTCTGCGCATGCTTGGGGTATCTGCCGGTGCGAGGTTCCTATTGGGTATGTGAAGGAGACTCTTTCGTTGAGGTATTTGGGTACGATGTTGTGGAAGGATTTGTAGGCGTGTGTGAGTAGCTTGAAGGTTACTATCTTCTTGATGGCGAGCCAGTGGAGGTCTCATAAATGTTTATGCTTGTTTTTTACCTCACTCAATAGCTTTTGGCATTTGATAAGTTTACAGTTTTAAAAGCAACCAGCTCGTTGCCTACTGAGCAGTAAATTCAAAATCCTGTGAACCACATACACATCTATGGGTGCGTGGTTTGCAGCACCAGAATCAGACCTTCCCTGACAAATGTGCCAAGCTACGTTTTGATGAATATGGTGCATGGCCTCCCACAGATGTGCATAGACCTAGCACCATATGCAACCAAAACAGCGCCTCACATTGTTCAAGCCCCCCCCTAAAATTAGTATATTTGGACAAGTCTTTGCATATAATAAGGTTTTGTAAATTTGTGCGCAATAAAAGACCGCCTTCTTCGTAATTGTGTCATCATTTTAAAACTTGGGAACACAATCCACACAAACACACTCTACACCATGCAACATAATTCCAATCCGCATAATTTCACACAATACTGCACACTTCCAAGCCACAAAATTCAACTGTACCATTTTCCTTCTACATCACACAATTCGGCAACAAACCATATATTTCAACACAACAACCACAAGTACAGAATACACCAAATACATCTAAACCACACCACATCATTCCATATCACGCCACAAAATTCAACAGCACATAACATAACCAACACTTTAAACGACACGCTTTCTACCACCCCCCAAGTAAAAACGCAATGTTCATAGACCAACTTATGGAAATTATCACAGCAAATTGTGATCCACACTCCAACAATATCTTTCTAGGGGACTTCAATCTACATTGGAATGACCGCACAGATAATCAGGTCAATATTTTCAAAAACTTCCTAGCAGACCATTCTCTAGTGCAGGCATGTGGTCTTCCAACTCACTCAAAAGACGCAACATTAGACTGGATCATCTCCAAAGAAAATGAGGTAGATTCAATCGATATTGTATCCTGCGACTGGTCGCATCAGCACATCATCACCTTCCAAATAACATCCTTTAAGAAAAATAGAGCCACACAGGCAGTCAAGTCTAAGCAATGGGTCAGAGATACTAAAGGCCTAAACATGGAGTTGCTAACAGCAAGTTGCGAGATCTCAAGGATTGAGTATGCACAACTCTACCTGGGTTTCCTAAGATTTCAACAGATTTCATCAGCCCCACTAAAAGCCTGCCTCAATGCTGCAGCGACACTCGTAACAGGTACAAGAAAACTTGACCACATCACTCCACATCTGAAAGCGCTCAAATGGCTACCGTACGAGGCAAGAATTCAGCTAAAGATGGCGTGTATTACACACAAAGCTTTACACTACAGAACACCACTTTACCTTGCCCAGAAAATTAGGATTTCTGGAGGCCTTAGATCATCGAGGGGGACTGCAGATTTCTTTCTAAAATCAGCAATTTTCCGTAAGAAGAGAACGTACGATAGAGAATTCTCGGGAGCGGCACCAAGAATTTGGAATGCGCTTCCACCAAATATTAGAGAAATCACCTCTGTCTCAAAATTCAATAAAGAGGCTAAGTTCTTTCTCATGAGTACATTTCTCCTGTAACTAACTACGGCCCTCTTGCGACTCCTTTGAGACCTTTAATCATCCCTGAATCTACTATTTACAGATGTGTTAATAGGTGGAGATAACAGGATGATTTTACTACGAATATCAGAGTAATGGCTCCGGGATAGCACAAGTCATTGTGTTTTCATCGAGTCTCACCTATGGACCTCAGTCAGACCGGCATGGATACCCAAGTCCATACGCAAGATTCAAGGACGATAGCTAATGAAGATACCTCTATCACGCCACATGGTTTTTGATCTGTACCTGTAACTTTGCATCCAGTTCTGAAGCCAGGTTTTCTTTAGAAAGGATATTACATTTTATATTACTTTTTATATGCAAGTATGTCTTGACATTTACTACTATCACCCTAGTGGTTGCCCAGTAAGACTGAAGATGTTTATTAGTTGTAAATTTGTAAACTGTAATCGAAACTGTTTTTGGCGGAACTGTAAAGCGTTCTGACACCCAGGATTGGGTCATGTTTGCGCTATAGAAAACACTAAAAATAAAATAAATAAATAAAATAGAATATAATCTGAAATGTTTTATTTCTCCATTTTCCTATCCTGCTTTTTCCCATTGCCTTTTTTCTACCCCTCACACTTTAATATTTCTCCCATATTTATGGGTTTTATCCTTTTAGGTTTTTTAATCTCTGCCTATCACGTAGAGGGAGGCAGAACACGCCTTGTAGCCGGGTACAGCGGGAACGATGCGTAGCTAGTTAACCCTCTCCCCTGAGGGGTAACACCCGTGCGTGCTCAAGTAACATAACACGTATACCACCTCCTCCGGGGGAAAGGGAAAAAAGGGACAAAGAAACCAAAATTAAATAATCTGCTGCTGTAGTGGCTGGGCAGGACTGTCTTCACTGGATGGACTGTCTCTGGATTAGGCTCCAGCCCTAAGGCCAGAGATAGGCTTCTCTCCTTAATACAGCAGTGGTGTCCAAACGTAAAACAGAAAACCAGGGGGGCTTTAAGCCGTCTCAAATAATACAGATAATGAACTTATCTCAAGTAGTGCTGAGTTCAGACTGTAGGAGCAGGATGCATGACCTGTTCTTCCTTGGTTACGTCACCAAGTAACGGGTTTTAGTCGGGCAATGTTCTCCTGCTTTTACACAGCTCTTGCGCGTCGACTGGAGTAAAGGAAACAAAAGAATCCTGCACACACCCACGATATAGGTGTCCTCGTGTTCTCTGTAGTGCAGAAGCTTAGCGCTAACAAACGCGCCGTGGGGCAAGTGACTGGGAGTCTGTGCGCGCTCTTCTCCCTTGCTGCGGGAGTTTGAACGTTTTCAGCTGTTCGTATATTTGCGTTAGTCACAACGCGCTGTGGGTCGGGTGGCAGGGAGACTGTGCGAGCGCTTCGACCTCGAAGCGGTTCTCCCGATATTCTTGGCTGTGAGGAGGCGGTGAATGGGCGGCGCTCTGAAACAGCGATGAGAGCCAAGGTAAGAGGAAGCAGTACGCGCTCCCGGTCAGCGTGTCAAATGGCGCCTATGCCCCCAGGATTTTCGGTAGCGCAACGCGCTTTAACTCAGGAAGGTACTTACTACCGGGCCACCGCCCGATGTCGTTTTCGTAGGAGCAGGCGGATGATAGTCTCTCCAGACGAGGAGATATTACTCGTTGGCGACCTCCATAACGCAGGGAATCCCGGAAGAGTTCTGAGTGGCAAGCCCCGCGCTCCCAGTGGGCGGAGCTTAAGTACACCACTCACAGAGCGCTCTGAGGATTGTGAGAGCGCTAGTTCTGAATTCCCTATAAACATTCACACACGCTGTCATCTGCCTCCTGTAACGGTTCTCCTCACGCAGGACCTGACAGTACCCCTTCCCAATGGCCGTCGTCTCGACGGATTTCCTGGTTTCATGGGTGTCGCCGAGTCTCTGGAGAAGACCCGGGTTACGAGAACCCCCTCGCTGACGGACCCTTTCCACCTTCTGTACAGGGTGCTGGCGGTCCCTTTAACACGGACTGGCTCGCCACGACCAGAGAGACGCCTCCTGTGACGTCAGTGACGGCGGACCAATCGGAGACCATCGAACCCCGTAAGACGGAAGTCGGGAGGGACGACGGCGCGAAAGCCCGAGGAGGAGAGGTCGGAGACAGCGAGTGTGGAGCGAAGGGGACGGAGAACAACGAGGAGAGCGGAGGTCGTGTTCCAGAGGTTGGAGGAAGAGGAGACGAGAGAGCGGCAGAGCCAGGAGGCCAACTTCACGGCATCTCGCCCCGCCACGCGCCTGGAGGAGCGTGGCTGGGAAAGGTACGGGGCCGGATCCTGGGTTTACTATCCACACGGGGAGGGAGATAGTTTGTTCTTTGCTTTGTGGGGAGGTCACGGGAATCTCTGGAGCTATCGTTTAGTTTTTTTTTTTGGTCACTGCATCAGGCAGACCTCCCCGTCATTCACAGAGTCCTCTTGTCCCACGTGTGTTGTTGGTGACGGAATCCCGGTGACCCCTCACTACCCTTCCCCCCTCAATACTCGTCCAAACAGGAACAGTCCACTAATATTTGGTATTCCCCTCCTTGCATGTGCCTCGGAGACCTTCCACCGGACAAAGATCCCGGACTCGGAGAGGACCCCGTCGTTAACGCCCTGCAGGACGAAGGAGAAGAGAAAGAAACTAAGACTTTGTCCAGAACCTCAAAATAAAGCCTCACAACAGCTATATCGTCTAGTGGTATACTTATTAAACTCAGGGGGAGTACAGCCATAGGCGACAAGTGGCGAGCCAGATAGGAGTGACTGGGAACCACCACCCGATACAGGATGGAAACCCTCATCCACCAAATGAAGGAAGGACAAGCTAAGATGGAGTGGGCAATAGAACGGACTTCCTCCCAAGCAGAAGCCGATCGGGCAGTGTTCACTTCAGCCATCCAAACCCAGGCTGATATTTTGGTGAAGTTGGCCGAAAGACAAAATCTCCTCATGGCCTCGCTGGGACAGGCTAGAGCACCCGCCCCTCCGGGAACAGTGGTCCCCCTCCAGAAGTTCACCCCAGGCGAGGACCCGCTGGCCTTCTTCCTGAATTTTGAACGGGCCGCCCGGGCTAGTGCCTGGGCAGGAGAGAGTTGGCCCTTTTATCTAGCACCTTTGTTGGTTGGGGAAGCCCAGGCGGCATACCAGACAGTGAATAAAGATGGAACCGCTACCTATGCCATGGAGAAGCAAGACATTTTAGATAGGCTAGGAGTGGACGAGGAGGCTCACCGGTTGCGATTCCGACAAGAGCGCGGGGCTCCTGGGGATCTACCAAAGACTCTGTTCTTTAAACTGAAGGAAGCGGCTGATCTCTGGTTAAAGCCCCATGAGTCCAGTATGGAGGATGTGATGGGAAAGATCTACCTGGAACAATTCCTCGAAGCCCTCCCATATCCCAGCCAACGCTGGTTAAAGCAACAAGCCGGTTTATCCTTGCAACAGGCTGTGGAAATGGCCACATCTTATGCCAGAGCACAAGGCCGACCCCCCCCCCCAAGGAACCCGAACGATCCGCAAGGCACATTGTCCAAGGAAGAGGAGACCAGAAGTCCACTAAAAACCTCCCTGAGCCCACACGACCCCGAGGAGCCCGGCCAGATAACCCCCCTTTCTCAGGTCCCCACTGTTATGATTGTGGAGAGTGGGGACACATAGCTCGCTATTGCAGGAAGAAGAGGGAGAAAGAGGAGGAACCTATGGACGTGAGCTACGCACCCTACTCCCTCTTATACGCTCAGGAAACAGGACCCGTGTTTTATGTGAGGGTAAAAATACAGGGTAAAGGAGTACGGGCCTTGCTAGATTCAGGCTGTAAACATTCCGTAGCACGGCAGGAGCTCATTCACCATTCTTGGGTCCTTCCGGGTCGGAGGGTGAGCATTAGGTGTGTACATGGGGAGGTTAGGGAATATCCTCTGGCCACCATCCAGCTACAAACACCCACCGGGGCTAGTATGCACGCGATAGTGGGGGTCCTTCCACACCTTCCAGAACCTGTCATAATAGGGACCGACAACCCCTGTTTCTCCTCCATGATGCGGGAAGCACTCGGTTCCCCTGACCCTTGTCAGGTCTCAGTGTTAACCCCAGAGCCCTGGGCCAGAGACACACACTTCCGCACTGCCCAATTGAATGATGCCAGTCTTGTCCACGCCTGGGACAAGGCCAGGGCCGAACAAAACCAAGCGAATAACTCCTATCCCACCTTCATTGAACGAAAAGGTCTCCTATATCGGTTAGCAAGGGAAGACGCCGTTCCTCAACTGCTTGTTCCCTCTGACTTTAGGGATCAAATACTTTTTTTTGCCCATGCCCACCTTTTGGCGGGACATGTTGGGGCAGAAAAAAACGGACAAGCCATACTTCAACATTTCTTCTGGCCCGGTATTTATGCCCAGGTCCAGAAATATTGCCAAGAATGCCATATCTGTCAAAGGCGCAATCCATACATTCCCCCTGCGGTCCCCTTACAACCTCTTCCCATCATAGGTAAACCGTTTGACCGGCTAGGAATGGACCTTATAGGTCCCTTACCCAAATCCAGTCGAGGACATCAATATGCCCTTGTTTTGGTAGATTACGCTACCCGATATCCAGAGGCCTTCCCCCTTAGAGCGGCCACTACCACAGCCATAGCTCAGCGTCTGATTGAAGTGTTTTCGAGGATGGGTTTCCCTAGAGAAATGGTCACTGATCAGGGTACCCCCTTCGTGTCCAAACTCATGAAACAGGTGTGCCAGCAGCTCCGCATCAGACACATAAAAACTTCAGTATACCACCCCCAGACAGACGGGTTAGTCGAGCGCTACAATGGAAGCCTTAAACTAACCCTAAAGAAACTTCTGTCTGGGGATGGGAAGACCTGGGACCAATTATTGCCTTTGGCCCTCTTTGTGCTAAGGAGTAGGACCCAGTCCAGCTTGGGAGCATCCCCTTTCGAACTCCTTTTTGGGCGGAAACCCAGAACACTACTCGAGATAATGAAAGATAGCTGGGAAACAGAAGGGAAAGAGGAAGCCGAAGCTCTGCTGGATTATACCAGCCAGTTACAGTCCAGACTACATAAATTGAGGACCCTCGCTCACGAACACCTAGCCATCGCCCAAACCAAACAAAAGTTCTTTTATGATAAAGGAAAGAAATGGAGGAACTTAGAAGTGGGTGATTGGGTCTTGGTGTTGTTGCCCACTTCTGCTCAAAAGATGAGAAAGGAATGGCAAGGTCCCTTTCAGGTTCTCAAGAAGGTGGGTAGGACCTCGTACGTTCTACAGGTGTCTCGAACCAAAACCCAGTTATACCATATCAACTTATTAAAAAAAATGGCTAGGACACCCTCCGTGTTCTTCCCAATCCGTCTCTTTTACTGAACCCCTGGGTCATACCATTAAGGAACTTCCTATCAACCCCGAGCTGTCCCCCTGCCAGCGGGATGCTGTAGAGTCTCTTCTGCTTCAATTTGCTGGTATATTCTCAGACCGGGAAGAACCCACCTCGCTGAACACGCTATCCCTACCCCCGCAGGAGTCACTGTCAAACAAAAACCCTATCGGATACCTGAGGCCCGACGAGTGGCCTTCCAAGCAGAAATACAACAGATGCTAAAAACCGGGGTTATCACCCCCTCCCATAGCAACTGGTGTTCCCCAGTGGTCCTAGTGCCGAAACCGGACGGAAGTATCCGATTCTGTATAGACTTCCGAGCTGTCAATAGGGTATCCAAACAGGATGCTTACCCTCTTCCCAGGGTCGACGAGTTAGTGGAACGCCTTGGTGAGGCCAAGTACATAACTACCATGGACCTCACCAAGGGGTATTGGCAGATTCCGCTAGCTCCGGCTGACCAGGAGAAAACCGCCTTCTCGACTCCCTCGGGGCATTACCATTTCACTGTCCTCCCCTTTGGCCTGCATGGGGCCCTGGCCACCTTTCAACGGGCCATGGATACCCTGCTCAAACCACACCTTCCTTATGCGTCTGCCTATCTGGATGACATTATAGTCTTCAGTAAAACATGGCCCAGGCACCTCCAACACCTGAGCCGTATATTAGACAGCATTTGTCAAGCAGGTTTCCATATAAATGCCAAGAAATCCCGGGTGGCTTATCATCAGGTGAAATATCTAGGGTTTTTACTCGGGGACGGGAATCTAAAACCACAGCAGGAAAAGGTGGCAGCAGTTCAGGCTTTGACCTACCCAAAAACAAAGAGGGGCCTAAGGGCGTTTTTAGGATTGGTGGGTTATTACCGGAGGTTTATCCCTCACTTTGCCAACCTGGCCGGACCCCTGACGGATCTCCTCCGTAAGGCCCAGGTCTCACCACACTTACGGGCTCCCAACGACCTGGAAGCTAACGCCTGTCAAACTCTCAAGGACGCTCTCACCTCTTCCCCGGTATTAGTGGCCCCTGACTTCCAGAAGCCCTTTATCCTCCAAACAGATGCCTCGGGGGTTGGGATAGGGGCAGTGCTCTCCCAAGTGGATGCTGAGGGATGTGAATGCCCAATTTTATACATCAGCAGGAAGCTGTTTCCCCGGGAGCAGGCTTACTCCACTATCGAGAAGGAGTGTCTGGCGGTCAGATGGGGAGTGGAGAAGTTACGCTACTATTTGGAAGGCAGATCCTTCATCCTCTTTACAGACCATGACCTCTCACCTGGCTCCAGCGCAACAAGGGCCACAATGAGCGAATCCTCTGCTGGTTCCTGGCCTTGCAGCCCTATCGTTTTGAGGTTAAACATCGCAAGGGGTTGGACCAGGGGAATGCGGACTTTCTATCCAGATACCCGATTTCCCCCGAGCGGGAAAATCCGGGGGTTGGGATGTGGAAATTTAGCTTGTAACTGAACATTATCTGCGCCATCTTGCCTCTCCCCAGCGCCACGCACAGCGAACGCACGGCCGCCATATTAGGCACCCCACTCTCTCTCCCCGCTCATTGTCGATCGCCAGCACGTTCCCCTGGCGCTGCAAGCATCCGCCGCGCGCCGGCCACCCCCGCTCTCTCATACACGGGCCATAAACCCTCTCCTTCTGCGCGACCCTGCCATGGAATCACACCCCGCGCCTGACCGACATCCCATACATGGTCATGCATCTCTTTGATAACCCCCTTCCTCTGCGCCCCATTGTCCGAACCGATCCCAGGCCATCACCTAGCCCTGCGGATGCAGTTTATTGCCCCTACTGTAAGGGAAACACCCCACATCAAAGGGATTACAGTAGATCAAAGCCCCTACCCCCTGAGACCCGGCCGGTCGCACACACCCCCGGGAATTGGCAGAATGTCCAGCTGTGTGATAGCCATCTCCTACTGTGGATGGGGTGGGGACTTCCACTGTAGATATGTGTGGGAACGAGCTCGAAGTGGGGATTCCGAGGATGTTCTTTCATGTTCCAAGACAATCTCAAGAATGTGCCATGTATGATAACTCTGCAATAAAGTCATAAACCTGTGTATAAGAGGCCAGGCCTCAGAGATGCAGTTAGAGCACCTCGTGACGATACCTTGCTGTCTGATCTGATGTGTTCTGCTCCGACGGAATAAAACTTTGTTTCCTGCCTTCCAGTCTCCGGCGCCTGCCTCTTTATTGGTTTAACATCGAATGGTATAAGAGGCGATTACCGCCGGGCAATACTTGAAAGGTTATCGACTGAAACTGCCGCTACCGTTTAACAATTGGCGCCCAATGTGGGGCCCATCAGCAACACGTGGATCCAGTGGGAGAGGTCCTGACGACAGAGTGAACGACTGCAACGATCGGGAGAGCTCCTGCCCGATAGACCCTCGTCTGGCAGCCGATCATCCGAACTTCACTGGTTCCGAGCAGACCTCTCTCGAGTGATCTACGGTCCTGACTGGGAACCATCAGGAGTGCCGCGGCAAATACGGAGAGTAGAGGGCGATCGGGCGCTGGAGGCGGAAGACGAGAAACTGTCCACGCGGTCCGGGTAAGGTCGTGAAACACGACAAATTGCGAAATAATTGATTGATTGTTTGAAATACTAGTATTGCTCATTGATTGTTCTCTTTGAGATATTCGCTGTCTACAAACGGGGAGGAGTAGAAATACTCTCTCTCTCTCCCTTTGCAGATAGTGAAGGGTAGGTAACGCAGACTTTTGTCCCCGTTGTAACCCGTCGTGCCTATCTTTATCTCCCCACTGATTGATTGTCCGAACATTGATTGTTTTGAAGAATAGTGCTCTTTGAGATATTCTCTGTTTGCAAATAACGTAGAATAGAAATATTCTGTCTTGTCTTTGCAAATAGTGAAGGGTAGGTAACGCAAACTTTTGTCCCCGTTGTAACCCGTCGTGCCTATCTTTATCTCCCCATTGATTGATTGATTGATTGTCCGAACACTAGTTGTTCGATATTGGTTCTTTGGAGGTATTCTCTGCTTACAAATAACGAGGAATAGAGATATTCTGTCTAGTCTTTGCAAGCAGTGAAAAGATAGGTAGTGCTGACTTTTGTCCCCGTTGAAACCCGTCATGCCTATCTTCTCCCCACTGATTGGTAGTTGGTTCTGCCCGGACCGCTTATTAGAGGTGGACCATCCGGCTCCACTGGAGGGCACCCCTAATAAGGACATGTTCACTAAATATGGACTAGTCGCCGTAGCTTATAGCAAGCTATGGCATAAATATACAAGGAAGGACCCCGAGAGTCAGTGGCCACTGATGGGATCCTTCGACGACCGTAAGATAGAAATGCTAGAAATAGCTCTGCGTAGCAATAAGACGACGCCTACTATGCTTGACAGTATCGGCATGTGGCGCAAAGAAGCAACACAACGGAAAAAGAGGGAAGAGGTAAAAGCAGAAAAGGAATTACGAAAGGCAGCTCACCTTGCCGCTAGAAAGTTAGAAGAAGAAATAAAGGAGAGAAGGGAAACTAAACTAAGACAGGAGCCCGAAACATCAGGCCAGTACGCTGTTAGGACCCCCTCTATGCTCTACCCTGAGTTGTCCTCTAAACAACGAACGAATGACGAATTACTATTAGGTCCCCCGATCATTTACATGCCCCCTCCATACGCACCCTCCCAATCGGTAGTGCAACACCCACAACCCCCAAACACAAGAGAAAGCAGTACAGGGGCCTCGGTCCTCACGGCCTCCGCGCCGGCCGAGACTCTTGTACTGAACACAACGTCGGCAATAACGTTGGATGACCCTGAGATGAGAAAGAAAGATTCCACCAGAATGAATCGACTAACAAGGGAGGAACGAGCAGGAATCGACAAGATAGTAGGGACACTGGTGGAGCGAAAGGAAAGTGAGGAGTATATAACAGACGTGTATAACTCATATGCCGACAGCCGCAGACGACACTTTGTCGTACGACTTTGTTATCACGCCCTGAATACATATGAGGATAGGTACCACGATAAAGGTCCCGAAGGCTTAGCGGCCCTATATAGGAAGGTAGACATTGGGGAAGAAGGAGAGGGCGATGTGACGAACCTCTTCTCGAGGTCTATCGACACCTTAAAGAACACAGACAGGCCACCAAAGCAGAAACCCCCATAGCGACTAAGCCCCAGGAAGAAAGGACTGATACCATGATGCCCATCAAAGAGGCCGCCCCCTACTGGGTCCCCCCACGAGGTCAGGGAACACATGACGACATCAACCACCAAGATGCGAAGGGAAGGGTTGTATATAATTGGGTCTACCAGCCATGGGACCGACAAGATATTTTGACCTTTAGAAAAACTCTACCCGACTTAAGAAAGAACCCGACTGCCTTCTACACCGAACTAGGTACAGCCTTAGGCTCAACAATAATGACTTTAGCAGATATCGACTTGTTCTTCGGATTATGTCTGCCGGCTGATGTGTGGAAGCAAATCCGGAAAGTTGACCACGCTGAGCCGTTCGGATATACCTGGGTACAACTCGATACCATAGATAAACAGCGAGAACCGGGACAGAAACCCCCGAAAGCCATATTGGAGCTCCCAGACAAGATTGTACAGAAATTGAAGACTCTAATCCCAGAAAGAAAGGTAGACTGGTCGATAGTGATGGCTTGTCGCCAGAAACCCCAGGAGGATGTGTCTGAATACTTCTCTCGATTCGAGACTGTGTTTTCCGATTATAGTGGCCAGGACATGACCACTGCAACCGGACATCACCTCTTTGTCCAGAATTATGTGAAGGGTCTGTCACAAGAAGTCTCCCAGAAGCTACAGACCAGCGAGAGTAGTTGGGCAGCCTCCAAACCCGCAGCAATCCTCCAGATGGCCCAATACTACGAAAACCAAAAGAATGAGAACGATAGGGCGTCAGAGAGGAAGAAAAAGGAACTGAAGGAGAGGGTAATGATAGCACAGTTGCAAGGGGTGACCATAGGAAGGGAGCCCCCGAAAGGGAATTACCAACCAACCGCCCCTAGAAAGCTACCCCCTAGAGACCATACCCCTGCACCCTACAACGGACGGAGAGACTTAGATGGGAACCAATGTGCGTTCTGTAGAGGGTTCGGACACTGGAAATCCCAGTGCCCGGTCCTTCTGGAATTGAACAAAAATAGGGACCCCAGAGGCACAGCATATGACCCCAGAAATAGAGGACAGGGACGAGGGTACACGAACGACGCCATCAACGACAGGCCAGGCAGACCAAACACCTTTGATCGCCCCCGACAAAACCAGTGTCAGCAGTCCGACTACGAAAGCACCCATGACTTCGCATAGGACCGCCAGGGGCAAGGGAGGGATCCAGTCGAACTCCGTGTTGACCAGCAAGGTCCTTACGTCACTGCTAAGGTCTTGGGCACCAAGTCTCCATTCCTGGTAGATACTGGGGCGACACGTAGTGCGTTATCTAAACGACTGATTCCTAGGGCACCCTTGTCTGGCTCACACGTAACCTCAATAGGCTTCGATGGAACGCCCTCCACTCACCCCTTATCAGCACCAATCTCCTTTGACTTAGAAGATAACGCCACTGACACGACCTTTCTACTCTCCTCCAACACCCCCGATGCTATTATGGGACTTGATTTGCTAAAACATTTTCGAGCTACCATCAGATGCTCCCCAGACGGAGTTCGAGTCATCCTGCACGATAACCCAGATCTGTTCAGACCTTGTCACACACGGCGTATGCTCTCTATAACCGATGCTGACCCTTCCCTACTCGACACGTTACCTTCACATCTATGGGCTAAAACCGACTCAGATGTAGGGCGCATGGTGATCGACCCAGTACACATAACCGTCCGACCGGACGCAGTGCTCCCAAAGCTTCCACAGTATCGGATATCGCCCGAAGGCGAGAAGGCATTGGTGGAAATCATCGAGTCCCTAGTCGATGCAGGAGTGGTAGAAGAAGTAGTCAGTAATGTTTGCAACAGCCCTATCCTACCCATTGTAAAAAAGCAAGGTGAGGGAGATGAGAAAGCATACCGCTTTATTGTTGACTTACGAGAAGTTAACAAAGTAGTCATACCTCAGTACCCCGTGGTCTCAGACATCACCACCATCCTCACCCTGATTCCGTCCACTGCCACCACTTTTACCGTTATTGATCTCAAGAACGCATTATTTTCCATCCCCATCCACCCAGACAGCCGCTACCTGTTCGGCTTCACTTTAAAAGCCCGTTCGTACAGATTCTGTAGGGCACCCCAAGGCTACACTGAGAGTCCCAGCATTTATAGCCAAGCCCTCAAGAGACAACTAGATGCAGTCCAACTACCCAATGGAGTGGTGTTAATACAGTACGTCGATGACATTCTTTTGGCAGCCGACACCACTCCACTTGCCGTCACAGCCACCATTCACCTCCTCCACTTCCTCGCGGAAAACGGTCACAAGGTCTCCAGGAAGAAGTTGCAATTCTGCCAACCCCAAGTGACATATCTAGGCCACCTACTATCCAAAGACGGGAGGAAACTTACCCCTGACCGAATTCAGACCATCCTAGAAACCCCTGTTCCCAAAACTCAGAAGCAAGTGCGGTCTCTAGTAGGCCTCACCTCCTTTTGTCGACAATGGTTGCCAAACTTCAGTCTTATTGTAAAACCTCTGCTTTCCCTGCTGGCTAAAGATGTCCCCTTCCCCCTCCCTTGGACACCCGAATGCCAATCCTCCTTCAAAGAATTACAAGACGCCCTCTGCTCGGCCCCAGTCCTAGGAACCCCAGACTACACTAAACCTTTCTCCCTCTACACCCACGAAAGGGAGGGATGTGCGTTGTCTGTTCTAACCCAGTCCATAGGCCCTAAACAACGCCCTTGTGCCTACTTCTCTGCCACTCTTGACCCTGTAGCCAGAGCTTTACCCGCCTGCCTCCGAGCAGTAGCCGCCGCTGCTGTCTCTATCTGGCAAAGTGAGGGGATCGTGCTCTCGAACCCCCTCACAGTATTGGTACCCCATGCGGTTGACACCCTCCTGAACCAAACCAAGACTCAACACCTGACTAGCGCACGACTGACTGGTTACGAACTAACTCTGCTTGCACCCCACATCACATTGAAACGATGCACCACTCTGAATCCAGCTACTCTACTACCTCTCCCTGACGCTGACCCCAATGCGTCCCCTATACATGACTGCGTGACCCTCACCGACGAACAGACCAAGAGTAGGGTTGACCTCCGGGATACTTCCTTCCCGGACCCTGACGGAGAACTGTGGGTGGATGGCTCATGTATCAAGCTCCCCGATGGCACCACCTCAGCTGCCTATGCAGTCACCACAGCCCGAACAGTCGTTGAGACAGCCCGCATCACACAGCGATCCGCACAGGCGGCGGAACTAATTGCTCTCACACGAGCATGCATCCTGGCAGCAGGGACAACCGCAAACATTTACACAGACAGTCAGTACGCCTTCGGGGTAGTTCACCACTTTGGGCTCTTATGGAAAGAGAGGGGATTCTTGACTTCCCACGGCACACCCATCCTGCATGGAGATCTAGTCTCTGCCCTGACCGAAGCAGTCCTCCTCCCCACACGGCTGGCTGTGATCAAATGCCAGGCACACAAGAAGGTGACAGACATTATAGGACAGGGAAATGCACTAGCTGACATTACTGCCCGAACCACAGCCGAGAATAGGTCCACGACCCATATGTACGTGACCAGGTCACAAACTGAGAAATGGAAGGATGCTAGGGAAACGATTAGGGATATCCAACTAGCCAGCACACCACACGAATTAACTGAATGGGCCCGGGTGGGATTGAAGGACGATGACGGTTGCTGGCGAACTAAAGACTCGAACAAATGGTTGCTACCCGACTCATACTTGATCCCCATGCTGACCATGGCACACTCCCCCGCACACATAGGGTCTGCCCCCATGATCGAACTCATCTCCAAAGTCTGGCACAACGACAAAATCCCAGACTCAGCCAAACGTCTGGTCCAACAATGCCTGGTATGCCTCCAACACAACCCTGGGAAAGGAACTGCTGTACCCCGGGGAGGGTTTGGGGTTCCCAATCACCCCTTTGAAGTCCTACAAATGGACTATGTCCAGTTAGAAAGGTGCCAAGGTTTTAAGTACGTACTTGTCGTTGTGTGTGCCTTCAGCAAGTGGGTGGAGGCCTACCCAACCCACGACAACACCGCTATGACTACCGCAAAAGTACTACTGAAAGAATTCTTCCCCCGATACGGCCTTTGTCGAATTTTGTGGAGCGATAATGGCCCCCACTTTGTAGCCGAGGTTATCCAACTCATCTTAAAGGGGCTGGGTGTGAAACAGAAATTCCACGCGGTCTTCCATCCCCAATCTGCAGGCTTGGTTGAGCGACATAATGCCACATTGAAGCAAAAATAGTTGCCACCACAGGACTGAAATGGCCAGACGCTCTCCCGCTAGCATTGCTATCAATGCGTTCCACCCCCACTAAACACCACTTAACCCCCTACGAGGTCGTTTTCGGGCGGCCCATGAACCTTTGGACTGCACCAAAACCAACATCCATCCACGACGTCCCGGACGTCCTCATGTCTGACTATTTGTATAACCTAACTAAAACGTTGTCTGTTATCCATCAGCAGGTGCTGCAAGCCATTCCCGATGTTTCCAGGGGCCCCGGGCACGACATCCAACCCGGCGACTTTGTCTTAGTGCGTAACTGCCAGCGCACCAAGAGTCTGGAGCCCCGGTGGACGGGCCCCCTGCAAGTCCTGATCACCACCCGAACAGCTCTTCGAGTGGAGGGGAAACGCAATTGGCTGCATGCACACCACTGCAAGAAGGTATCACCGACCCTGACGACTACGGACAACATCACCGCCCAAGAAGAACTTCTGGACAAAGACCGACCATCCCTGAACCACCGCCCAGATACGGAGACACTTGAGCTAGTGAAATATCCCGATCCCACCGTGCCATCCAGGGAAGGGTATAACTTGCGACGAAAGGAGAGAACTTCGGCTAAGCAGACCACAAACTAAGTGGAAATCTCAGAGCGGTAGCCTAGTCACCTCAAAGGCCACCAGGAGAGAAACTAAACAAAGTCTGTGGTTCTGCCCGCTACCGAGTCTCTTGAAGGTGATGGAAGCGCCCGACATGAAGATGATGGAAGCAACCGGACGTCCGAAGATCCACTACAAAAACCCAAAGACTGACAGAATGCACAGCTCAAAGACAATTACACTTTTCATTACCCTTCTCTTTTGCCTTCTCCTCATGGTCACCTTCTGGATCATGGAGGAGAGCACACCCGCTCATAAGACATTGCTGACCACCGTTCAACCTACCACCATGAAAGAACACCATCTGATCTCACTTTCACCCCAACTCCGAGAAAGGCGTAAGGAGTTCTGGAATAACTCTTTTGTGCAGTTGCTCCACCAACACAATCTTGCCGCCAACGCCACTAATTGCTGGATCTGTGGATTGCTACCACATGCCACTGGACACTCTATCCCTTTCATCCCTTCACCTTTTTCTGTCCATGATTCCTGCCTCTAATCCTCCTGCAGGAAAGCTACAGGGATAATGCCACTTCCGGCAAAACTGTGTCGCACTTCTACCATGGGTTCTGGCTGAACAAAACTGGAAAAACTTCTGCCCCCTTCTGCCCTCTGAGATCAAATACTTCCTTTCACATGGACATCCCTGCCAAAGAACGAGTTGAAATGCAAGCGTTCAACAACCCAGCCAGACCCACCTTCTCTTACCTCCGGAAACGGACGGCCGCCACCCTAACAGTGGCCCTATACGTCATCAACATCACTGGATTTGTGTGCCTCGAAGGCCTGGGGGCGCAGCTGGTGGGCCACAGCTCCTGCCTCATCACCCGAACATTGGACTCAGTTGACCCACCCTCCTTTGTTGCCTCCCCGAATATGTACTTCGTCTGTGGTACTAAGGCCTACACCTGGCTTCCGAAAGGTTGGGGAGGCACCTGCTACATCGCCTTTACCCTTCCTCTGACATATGTGGCTCCAGCAAACCATCACCGACAGAAACGTGCCAAAGACATTGTGCAAGCCGACCCCACCGGAGCACAGTTCATGGACGCAGTAAAAGGTCTTGTTCCACTCTGGGGTCCAATGGCAAACAGCCGTGCCATCCGCCACTTAACCCAGGCAGTCGAAACGGCGATGAACATTACGGCTGGCATCCTCGCCAACAACACCGCCGAGCTCCAGGCCGTCCGCCTAGTGGCTCTTCAGAACCGCCTCGTTCTAGATGTGGTTCTGGCTGATCGTGGAGGAGCATGCCGCATCATTGGGTCCAGCTGTTGTACCTACGTACCGGATAACTCACCCTCAGTCTACAAAGCAATTGAACACCTCCACAGATTTTCCGCAGAGGTTCATCAGGAGCAAGAAGAATGGTCACTGGGGAGTTGGTTTTGGGACACTATTAGAAGTTGGGGATGGAGGCTGTTTTCATTTATCCTAATACCAATTGTGATACTATGTGGATGCTGCTTGGGGATTCAGTGTCTGCCACCTTTATGTTCGCTTTTTATGAACTGCATCTGCCCTAAGACTTTGAACTTTGAAGCGGAACGATGAAAGCTCTGTATGAGATGGAAGTTCGTAGTATTATGGGGATAGATCCGAACTAGACAAGCTGGCGAGATATGTTAAAAGGGAGGACTGTGGAAATTTAGCTTGTAACTGAACATTATCTGCGCCATCTTGCCTCTCCCCAGTGCCACGCACAGCGAACGCACGGCCGCCATATTAGGCACCCCACTCTCTCTCCCCGCTCATTGTCGATCGCCAGCACGTTCCCCTGGCACTGCAAGCATCCCCCGCGCGCCGGCCACCCCCGCTCTCTCATACACGGGCCATAAACCCTCTCCTTCTGCGCGACCCTGCCATGGAATCACACCCCGCGCCTGACCGACATCCCATACATGGTCATGCATCTCTTTGATAACCCCCTTCCTCTGCGCCCCATTGTCCGAACCGATCCCAGGCCATCACCTAGCCCTGCGGATGCAGTTTATTGCCCCTACTGTAAGGGAAACACCCCACATCAAAGGGATTACAGTAGATCAAAGCCCCTACCCCGTGAGACCCGGCCGGTCGCACACACCCCCGGGAATTGGCGGAATGTCCAGCTGTGTGATAGCCATCTCCTACTGTGGATGGGGTGGGGACTTCCACTGTAGATATGTGTGGGAACGAGCTCAAAGTGGGGATTCCGAGGATGTTCTTTCATGTTCCAAGACAATCTCAAGAATGTGCCATGTATGATAACTCTGCAATAAAGTCATAAACCTGTGTATAAGAGGCCAGGCCTCAGAGATGCAGTTAGAGCACCTCGTGACGATACCTTGCTGTCTGATCTGATGTGTTCTGCTCCCACGGAATAAAACTTTGTTTCCTGCCTTCCAGTCTCCGGCGCCTGCCTCTTTATTGGTTTAACATCGAATGGTATAAGAGGCGATTACCGCCGGGCAATACTTGAAAGGTTATCGACTGAAACTGCCGCTACCGTTTAACAATTGGCGCCCAATGGGGGGCCCATCAGCAACACGTGGATCCAGTGGGAGAGGTCCTGACGACAGAGTGAACGACTGCAACGATCGGGAGAGCTCCTGCCCGATAGACCCTCGTCTGGCAGCCGATCATCCGAACTTCACTGGTTCCGAGCAGACCTCTCTCGAGTGATCTACGGTCCTGACTGGGAACCATCAGGAGTGCCGCGGCAAATACGGAGAGTAGAGGGCGATCGGGCGCTGGAGGCGGAAGACGAGAAACTGTCCACGCGGTCCGGGTAAGGTCGTGAAACACGACAAATTGCGAAATAATTGATTGATTGTTTGAAATACTAGTATTGCTCATTGATTGTTCTCTTTGAGATATTCGCTGTCTACAAACGGGGAGGAGTAGAAATACTCTCTCTCTCCCTTTGCAGATAGTGAAGGGTAGGTAACGCAGACTTTTGTCCCCGTTGTAACCCGTCGTGCCTATCTTTATCTCCCCACTGATTGATTGTCCGAACATTGATTGTTTTGAAGAATAGTGCTCTTTGAGATATTCTCTGTTTGCAAATAACGTAGAATAGAAATATTCTGTCTTGTCTTTGCAAATAGTGAAGGGTAGGTAACGCAAACTTTTGTCCCCGTTGTAACCCGTCGTGCCTATCTTTATCTCCCCATTGATTGATTGATTGATTGTCCGAACACTAGTTGTTCGATATTGGTTCTTTGGAGGTATTCTCTGCTTACAAATAACGAGGAATAGAGATATTCTGTCTAGTCTTTGCAAGCAGTGAAAAGATAGGTAGTGCTGACTTTTGTCCCCGTTGAAACCCGTCATGCCTATCTTCTCCCCACTGATTGGTAGTTGGTTCTGCCCGGACCGCTTATTAGAGGTGGACCATCCGGCTCCACTGGAGGGCACCCCTAATAAGGACATGTTCACTAAATATGGACTAGTCGCCGTAGCTTATAGCAAGCTATGGCATAAATATACAAGGAAGGACCCCGAGAGTCAGTGGCCACTGATGGGATCCTTCGACGACCGTAAGATAGAAATGCTAGAAATAGCTCTGCGTAGCAATAAGACGACGCCTACTATGCTTGACAGTATCGGCATGTGGCGCAAAGAAGCAACACAACGGAAAAAGAGGGAAGAGGTAAAAGCAGAAAAGGAATTACGAAAGGCAGCTCACCTTGCCGCTAGAAAGTTAGAAGAAGAAATAAAGGAGAGAAGGGAAACTAAACTAAGACAGGAGCCCGAAACATCAGGCCAGTACGCTGTTAGGACCCCCTCTATGCTCTACCCTGAGTTGTCCTCTAAACAACGAACGAATGACGAATTACTATTAGGTCCCCCGATCATTTACATGCCCCCTCCATACGCACCCTCCCAATCGGTAGTGCAACACCCACAACCCCCAAACACAAGAGAAAGCAGTACAGGGGCCTCGGTCCTCACGGCCTCCGCGCCGGCCGAGACTCTTGTACTGAACACAACGTCGGCAATAACGTTGGATGACCCTGAGATGAGAAAGAAAGATTCCACCAGAATGAATCGACTAACAAGGGAGGAACGAGCAGGAATCGACAAGATAGTAGGGACACTGGTGGAGCGAAAGGAAAGTGAGGAGTATATAACAGACGTGTATAACTCATATGCCGACAGCCGCAGACGACACTTTGTCGTACGACTTTGTTATCACGCCCTGAATACATATGAGGATAGGTACCACGATAAAGGTCCCGAAGGCTTAGCGGCCCTATATAGGAAGGTAGACATTGGGGAAGAAGGAGAGGGCGATGTGACGAACCTCTTCTCGAGGTCTATCGACACCTTAAAGAACACAGACAGGCCACCAAAGCAGAAACCCCCATAGCGACTAAGCCCCAGGAAGAAAGGACTGATACCATGATGCCCATCAAAGAGGCCGCCCCCTACTGGGTCCCCCCACGAGGTCAGGGAACACATGACGACATCAACCACCAAGATGCGAAGGGAAGGGTTGTATATAATTGGGTCTACCAGCCATGGGACCGACAAGATATTTTGACCTTTAGAAAAACTCTACCCGACTTAAGAAAGAACCCGACTGCCTTCTACACCGAACTAGGTACAGCCTTAGGCTCAACAATAATGACTTTAGCAGATATCGACTTGTTCTTCGGATTATGTCTGCCGGCTGATGTGTGGAAGCAAATCCGAAAAGTTGACCACGCTGAGCCGTTCGGATATACCTGGGTACAACTCGATACCATAGATAAACAGCGAGAACCGGGACAGAAACCCCCGAAAGCCATATTGGAGCTCCCAGACAAGATTGTACAGAAATTGAAGACTCTAATCCCAGAAAGAAAGGTAGACTGGTCGATAGTGATGGCTTGTCGCCAGAAACCCCAGGAGGATGTGTCTGAATACTTCTCTCGATTCGAGACTGTGTTTTCCGATTATAGTGGCCAGGACATGACCACTGCAACCGGACATCACCTCTTTGTCCAGAATTATGTGAAGGGTCTGTCACAAGAAGTCTCCCAGAAGCTACAGACCAGCGAGAGTAGTTGGGCAGCCTCCAAACCCGCAGCAATCCTCCAGATGGCCCAATACTACGAAAACCAAAAGAATGAGAACGATAGGGCGTCAGAGAGGAAGAAAAAGGAACTGAAGGAGAGGGTAATGATAGCACAGTTGCAAGGGGTGACCATAGGAAGGGAGCCCCCGAAAGGGAATTACCAACCAACCGCCCCTAGAAAGCTACCCCCTAGAGACCATACCCCTGCACCCTACAACGGACGGAGAGACTTAGATGGGAACCAATGTGCGTTCTGTAGAGGGTTCGGACACTGGAAATCCCAGTGCCCGGTCCTTCTGGAATTGAACAAAAATAGGGACCCCAGAGGCACAGCATATGACCCCAGAAATAGAGGACAGGGACGAGGGTACACGAACGACGCCATCAACGACAGGCCAGGCAGACCAAACACCTTTGATCGCCCCCGACAAAACCAGTGTCAGCAGTCCGACTACGAAAGCACCCATGACTTCGCATAGGACCGCCAGGGGCAAGGGAGGGATCCAGTCGAACTCCGTGTTGACCAGCAAGGTCCTTACGTCACTGCTAAGGTCTTGGGCACCAAGTCTCCATTCCTGGTAGATACTGGGGCGACACGTAGTGCGTTATCTAAACGACTGATTCCTAGGGCACCCTTGTCTGGCTCACACGTAACCTCAATAGGCTTCGATGGAACGCCCTCCACTCACCCCTTATCAGCACCAATCTCCTTTGACTTAAAAGATAACGCCACTGACACGACCTTTCTACTCTCCTCCAACACCCCCGATGCTATTATGGGACTTGATTTGCTAAAACATTTTCGAGCTACCATCAGATGCTCCCCAGACGGAGTTCGAGTCATCCTGCACGATAACCCAGATCTGTTCAGACCTTGTCACACACGGCGTATGCTCTCTATAACCGATGCTGACCCTTCCCTACTCGACACGTTACCTTCACATCTATGGGCTAAAACCGACTCAGATGTAGGGCGCATGGTGATCGACCCAGTACACATAACCGTCCGACCGGACGCAGTGCTCCCAAAGCTTCCACAGTATCGGATATCGCCCGAAGGCGAGAAGGCATTGGTGGAAATCATCGAGTCCCTAGTCGATGCAGGAGTGGTAGAAGAAGTAGTCAGTAATGTTTGCAACAGCCCTATCCTACCCATTGTAAAAAAGCAAGGTGAGGGAGATGAGAAAGCATACCGCTTTATTGTTGACTTACGAGAAGTTAACAAAGTAGTCATACCTCAGTACCCCGTGGTCTCAGACATCACCACCATCCTCACCCTGATTCCGTCCACTGCCACCACTTTTACCGTTATTGATCTCAAGAACGCATTATTTTCCATCCCCATCCACCCAGACAGCCGCTACCTGTTCGGCTTCACTTTAAAAGCCCGTTCGTACAGATTCTGTAGGGCACCCCAAGGCTACACTGAGAGTCCCAGCATTTATAGCCAAGCCCTCAAGAGACAACTAGATGCAGTCCAACTACCCGATGGAGTGGTGTTAATACAGTACGTCGATGACATTCTTTTGGCAGCCGACACCACTCCACTTGCCGTCACAGCCACCATTCACCTCCTCCACTTCCTCGCGGAAAACGGTCACAAGGTCTCCAGGAAGAAGTTGCAATTCTGCCAACCCCAAGTGACATATCTAGGCCACCTACTATCCAAAGACGGGAGGAAACTTACCCCTGACCGAATTCAGACCATCCTAGAAACCCCTGTTCCCAAAACTCAGAAGCAAGTGCGGTCTCTAGTAGGCCTCACCTCCTTTTGTCGACAATGGTTGCCAAACTTCAGTCTTATTGTAAAACCTCTGCTTTCCCTGCTGGCTAAAGATGTCCCCTTCCCCCTCCCTTGGACACCCGAATGCCAATCCTCCTTCAAAGAATTACAAGACGCCCTCTGCTCGGCCCCAGTCCTAGGAACCCCAGACTACACTAAACCTTTCTCCCTCTACACCCACGAAAGGGAGGGATGTGCGTTGTCTGTTCTAACCCAGTCCATAGGCCCTAAACAACGCCCTTGTGCCTACTTCTCTGCCACTCTTGACCCTGTAGCCAGAGCTTTACCCGCCTGCCTCCGAGCAGTAGCCGCCGCTGCTGTCTCTATCTGGCAAAGTGAGGGGATCGTGCTCTCGAACCCCCTCACAGTATTGGTACCCCATGCGGTTGACACCCTCCTGAACCAAACCAAGACTCAACACCTGACTAGCGCACGACTGACTGGTTACGAACTAACTCTGCTTGCACCCCACATCACATTGAAACGATGCACCACTCTGAATCCAGCTACTCTACTACCTCTCCCTGACGCTGACCCCAATGCGTCCCCTATACATGACTGCGTGACCCTCACCGACGAACAGACCAAGAGTAGGGTTGACCTCCGGGATACTTCCTTCCCGGACCCTGACGGAGAACTGTGGGTGGATGGCTCATGTATCAAGCTCCCCGATGGCACCACCTCAGCTGCCTATGCAGTCACCACAGCCCGAACAGTCGTTGAGACAGCCCGCATCACACAGCGATCCGCACAGGCGGCGGAACTAATTGCTCTCACACGAGCATGCATCCTGGCAGCAGGGACAACCGCAAACATTTACACAGACAGTCAGTACGCCTTCGGGGTAGTTCACCACTTTGGGCTCTTATGGAAAGAGAGGGGATTCTTGACTTCCCACGGCACACCCATCCTGCATGGAGATCTAGTCTCTGCCCTGACCGAAGCAGTCCTCCTCCCCACACGGCTGGCTGTGATCAAATGCCAGGCACACAAGAAGGTGACAGACATTATAGGACAGGGAAATGCACTAGCTGACATTACTGCCCGAACCACAGCCGAGAATAGGTCCACGACCCATATGTACGTGACCAGGTCACAAACTGAGAAATGGAAGGATGCTAGGGAAACGATTAGGGATATCCAACTAGCCAGCACACCACACGAATTAACTGAATGGGCCCGGGTGGGATTGAAGGACGATGACGGTTGCTGGCGAACTAAAGACTCGAACAAATGGTTGCTACCCGACTCATACTTGATCCCCATGCTGACCATGGCACACTCCCCCGCACACATAGGGTCTGCCCCCATGATCGAACTCATCTCCAAAGTCTGGCACAACGACAAAATCCCAGACTCAGCCAAACGTCTGGTCCAACAATGCCTGGTATGCCTCCAACACAACCCTGGGAAAGGAACTGCTGTACCCCGGGGAGGGTTTGGGGTTCCCAATCACCCCTTTGAAGTCCTACAAATGGACTATGTCCAGTTAGAAAGGTGCCAAGGTTTTAAGTACGTACTTGTCGTTGTGTGTGCCTTCAGCAAGTGGGTGGAGGCCTACCCAACCCACGACAACACCGCTATGACTACCGCAAAAGTACTACTGAAAGAATTCTTCCCCCGATACGGCCTTTGTCGAATTTTGTGGAGCGATAATGGCCCCCACTTTGTAGCCGAGGTTATCCAACTCATCTTAAAGGGGCTGGGTGTGAAACAGAAATTCCACGCGGTCTTCCATCCCCAATCTGCAGGCTTGGTTGAGCGACATAATGCCACATTGAAGCTTAAGATAGCAAAAATAGTTGCCACCACAGGACTGAAATGGCCAGACGCTCTCCCGCTAGCATTGCTATCAATGCGTTCCACCCCCACTAAACACCACTTAACCCCCTACGAGGTCGTTTTCGGGCGGCCCATGAACCTTTGGACTGCACCAAAACCAACATCCATCCACGACGTCCCGGACGTCCTCATGTCTGACTATTTGTATAACCTAACTAAAACGTTGTCTGTTATCCATCAGCAGGTGCTGCAAGCCATTCCCGATGTTTCCAGGGGCCCCGGGCACGACATCCAACCCGGCGACTTTGTCTTAGTGCGTAACTGCCAGCGCACCAAGAGTCTGGAGCCCCGGTGGACGGGCCCCCTGCAAGTCCTGATCACCACCCGAACAGCTCTTCGAGTGGAGGGGAAACGCAATTGGCTGCATGCACACCACTGCAAGAAGGTATCACCGACCCTGACGACTACGGACAACATCACCGCCCAAGAAGAACTTCTAGACAAAGACCGACCATCCCTGAACCACCGCCCAGATACGGAGACACTTGAGCTAGTGAAATATCCCGATCCCACCGTGCCATCCAGGGAAGGGTATAACTTGCGACGAAAGGAGAGAACTTCGGCTAAGCAGACCACAAACTAAGTGGAAATCTCAGAGCGGTAGCCTAGTCACCTCAAAGGCCACCAGGAGAGAAACTAAACAAAGTCTGTGGTTCTGCCCGCTACCGAGTCTCTTGAAGGTGATGGAAGCGCCCGACATGAAGATGATGGAAGCAACCGGACGTCCGAAGATCCACTACAAAAACCCAAAGACTGACAGAATGCACAGCTCAAAGACTATTACACTTTTCATTACCCTTCTCTTTTGCCTTCTCCTCATGGTCACCTTCTGGATCATGGAGGAGAGCACACCCGCTCATAAGACATTGCTGACCACCGTTCAACCTACCACCATGAAAGAACACCATCTGATCTCACTTTCACCCCAACTCCGAGAAAGGCGTAAGGAGTTCTGGAATAACTCTTTTGTGCAGTTGCTCCACCAACACAATCTTGCCGCCAACGCCACTAATTGCTGGATCTGTGGATTGCTACCACATGCCACTGGACACTCTATCCCTTTCATCCCTTCACCTTTTTCTGTCCATGATTCCTGCCTCGCCTGGCTAATCCTCCTGCAGGAAAGCTACAGGGATAATGCCACTTCCGGCAAAACTGTGTCGCACTTCTACCATGGGTTCTGGCTGAACAAAACTGGAAAAACTTCTGCCCCCTTCTGCCCTCTGAGATCAAATACTTCCTTTCACATGGACATCCCTGCCAAAGAACGAGTTGAAATGCAAGCGTTCAACAACCCAGCCAGACCCACCTTCTCTTACCTCCGGAAACGGACGGCCGCCACCCTAACAGTGGCCCTATACGTCATCAACATCACTGGATTTGTGTGCCTCGAAGGCCTGGGGGCGCAGCTGGTGGGCCACAGCTCCTGCCTCATCACCCGAACATTGGACTCAGTTGACCCACCCTCCTTTGTTGCCTCCCCGAATATGTACTTCGTCTGTGGTACTAAGGCCTACACCTGGCTTCCGAAAGGTTGGGGAGGCACCTGCTACATCGCCTTTACCCTTCCTCTGACATATGTGGCTCCAGCAAACCATCACCGACAGAAACGTGCCAAAGACATTGTGCAAGCCGACCCCACCGGAGCACAGTTCATGGACGCAGTAAAAGGTCTTGTTCCACTCTGGGGACCAATGGCAAACAGCCGTGCCATCCGCCACTTAACCCAGGCAGTCGAAACGGCGATGAACATTACGGCTGGCATCCTCGCCAACAACACCGCCGAGCTCCAGGCCGTCCGCCTAGTGGCTCTTCAGAACCGCCTCGTTCTAGATGTGGTTCTGGCTGATCGTGGAGGAGCATGCCGCATCATTGGGTCCAGCTGTTGTACCTACGTACCGGATAACTCACCCTCAGTCTACAAAGCAATTGAACACCTCCACAGATTTTCCGCAGAGGTTCATCAGGAGCAAGAAGAATGGTCACTGGGGAGTTGGTTTTGGGACACTATTAGAAGTTGGGGATGGAGGCTGTTTTCATTTATCCTAATACCAATTGTGATACTATGTGGATGCTGCTTGGGGATTCAGTGTCTGCCACCTTTATGTTCGCTTTTTATGAACTGCATCTGCCCTAAGACTTTGAACTTTGAAGCGGAATGAATGAAAGCTCTGTATGAGATGGAAGTTCGTAGTATTATGGGGATAGATCCGAACTAGACAAGCTGGCGAGATATGTTAAAAGGGAGGACTGTGGAAATTTAGCTTGTAACTGAACATTATCTGCGCCATCTTGCCTCTCCCCAGTGCCACGCACAGCGAACGCACGGCCGCCATATTAGGCACCCCACTCTCTCTCCCCGCTCATTGTCGATCGCCAGCACGTTCCCCTGGCGCTGCAAGCATCCCCCGCGCGCCGGCCACCCCCGCTCTCTCATACACGGGCCATAAACCCTCTCCTTCTGCGCGACCCTGCCATGGAATCACACCCCGCGCCTGACCGACATCCCATACATGGTCATGCATCTCTTTGATAACCCCCTTCCTCTGCGCCCCATTGTCCGAACCGATCCCAGGCCATCACCTAGCCCTGCGGATGCAGTTTATTGCCCCTACTGTAAGGGAAACACCCCACATCAAAGGGATTACAGTAGATCAAAGCCCCTACCCCGTGAGACCCGGCCGGTCGCACACACCCCCGGGAATTGGCGGAATGTCCAGCTGTGTGATAGCCATCTCCTACTGTGGATGGGGTGGGGACTTCCACTGTAGATATGTGTGGGAACGAGCTCAAAGTGGGGATTCCGAGGATGTTCTTTCATGTTCCAAGACAATCTCAAGAATGTGCCATGTATGATAACTCTGCAATAAAGTCATAAACCTGTGTATAAGAGGCCAGGCCTCAGAGATGCAGTTAGAGCACCTCGTGACGATACCTTGCTGTCTGATCTGATGTGTTCTGCTCCGACGGAATAAAACTTTGTTTCCTGCCTTCCAGTCTCCGGCGCCTGCCTCTTTATTGGTTTAACATCGAATGGTATAAGAGGCGATTACCGCCGGGCAATACTTGAAAGGTTATCGACTGAAACTGCTGCTACCGTTTAACAGGGATGTGTCGCCGAGTCTCAGGAGAAGACCCGGGTTACGAGAACCCCCTCGCTGACGGACCCTTTCCACCTTCTGTACAGGGTGCTGGCGGTCCCTTTAACACGGACTGGCTCGCCGCGACCAGAGAGACGACTCCTGTGACGTCAGCGACGGCGGACCAATCGGAGACCATCGAACCCCATAAGATGGAAGTCGGGAGGGACGACGGCGCGAAAGCCCGAGGAGGAGAGGTCGGAGACAGCGAGTGTGGAGTGAAGGAGAAGGAGAACAACGAGGAGAGCGGAGGTTGTGTTCCAGAGGTTGGAGGAAGAGGAGACGAGAGAGCAGCAGAGCCAGGAGGCCAACTTCACGGCATCTCGCCCCGCCACGCGCCTGGAGGAGCGTGGCTGGGAAAGGTACGGGGCCGGATCCTGGGTTTACTATCCACACGGGGAGGGAGATAGTTTGTTCTTTGCTTTGTGGGGAGGTCACGGGAATCTCTGGAGCTATCGTTTAGTTATGTTTTTTTGGTCACTGCATCAGGCAGACCTCCCCGTCACTCACAGAGTCCTCTTGTCCCACGTGTGTTGTTGGTGACGGAATCCCAGTGACCCCTCACTACCCTTCCCCTCTCAATTCTCGTCCAAACAGGAACAGTCCACTAATATTTGGTATTCCCTTCCTTGCATGTGCCTTGGAGACCTTCCACCGGACAAAGGTCCTGGACTCGGAGAGGACCCCGTCGTTAACGCCCTGCAGGACGAAGGAGAAGAGAAAGAAACTAAGACTTTGTCCAGAACCTCAAAATAAAGCCTCACAACAGCTATATCGTCTAGTGGTATACTTATTAAACTCAGGGGGAGTACAGCCATAGGCGACAATGGGGTAGCGGGAATGAAAGCGCCGTACCAATATTGGACAATGCAGATTGGTCTCGGGTTCCCATGAACGGTCCTCAGGACCGTAACCTTTCCAATCAACTAGGTAATGTACTCTGCCTCGCACAATCTTGGAATCTAGGATGCTGTGCACTTCGTATTCCTCTTCTCCTTCTACCTCTATCACTGAGGGTTGGACTGGTAACCTTGTCCCTGGATGACACGGTTTGAGTAGGGATACGTGAAATTCCGGGTGGATTCGCCACTGTAGTGGCAGTATAAGTTTCATGGCAACAGGATTAATGGCCTTGGCTATTAGGTAGGGTCCTATGTATTTGGGTTGTAATCTAGTATTTCCTTTGAGTTTTAAATGTTTGGTACTAAGCCACACCCTGTCTCCTACGTGATATACTGGTTCAGGTGTTCTCTTTTTATCTGCCTGTTTCTTGTCTCTTGCATGAGCCTCTTCTAAGTGTTGTTTGGCAGTGTCTAATGTCAGCTTGAGGTGTATGGTGTTCTTGTATGGAGGGATGTGTGGATACTACTGGATGTTCAAAGGGTAGCATGTTGGGATGAAACCCCATGAGACAATAGAAGGGTGAACACCCCAATGATGAATGGGACGTATTGTTGTACGCGAATTCCGCAGACCACAGTACTCTGCTCCAGTCTTCCTGGTGTTGAAGCGTGAAGCAGCGAAGATATTGTTCTAAGGTTTGGTTGAGCCTTTCAGTTTGTCCATCTGTTTGGGGATGATAGCTGGTAGATAGACGGGCGTCGATTTTCATGATGTCGCATACGTTTTTCCAAAACTTGGACGTGAACTGGGTTCCCCTATCGGTAATGATGACTGATGGCACTCCATGCAGTTTGCTAATGTTCTGTAGAAAGATAGAGGCTAAGGCACAGGAAGTGGGTAACTTAGTAAGTGCGAGGAAATGCCCCATCTTGGTTAGATGGTCGATTACCACTAAAATGGTATTATAGCCGTGGCTTAGAGGCATTTCCACTATAAAGTCCATGGAAACTGTGTGCCATGGGGCTGGTGGTGTGGGAATAGGTCTGAGTAACCCACTAGGTCGTTGATGTTGTGCCTTGGCTCGAGAACAAATGGAACATTCTGACACGTATGAGGTCACATCCTTATGCATAGATTCCCACCAAAAATATCTGGATAGGGCAAGTCCCGTTTTATGTATTCCTGGATGTCCTCCCAGAATGGAGTCGTGAATCCACTGTAAGGCATGTTGTTGTTGTTGTTTGTTTTCATGGTACAGTAATCCGTCCTTCTCGTAGCGATGTTGGGGAGCTTCCTGTACCCAAGATGCATGGTTGACCATTGAGGCTTGTTCTTTCACTGCTGTAAGAAAATCTTGGGAAGAGAGGATCGCCACCGTTTCTATAGGAAAGGATGCCTTCTGCAAAATCACAGGCGGTTCTTCTTCCTCCTTGGATACCATGGTTCCGGCAGATGGGGGTCGAGACAGAGCGTCTGCCTTTCCATTCTGGGGGCCTGGTCTATACTTAATGACGAAATCAAAGTCCGCAAAAAATAGAGACCGCGGCGTCAGGGCTCGGGCGCTTTTCAAGAATAACAGGTTTCGGTGGTCAGTGTATATGTCTACGGTGTGCTTGGCTCCTAACAGATGGTGTCTCCATTCCTCACAGGCTCTTTTGATGGCCAAAAGCTCCTTGTCGGAGATGGTATAGTTGGCTTCACACGGGGTTAACTTCTTAGAATAGAAGGCGACCGGATGTAATTGACCCGTCTCCGGGTGGCGTTGTGACAATATTCCTCCCACTGCATAATAAGAAGCGTCCGTTTCTAAAATGAAGTATTGAGAAACATCCGGATGTCGCAAGATGCGAGCGCACATAAAACGCTGTTTGAGAGTTTGAAAGGCTTCTTCGGCTAGTGGTGACCAATGGAACACCGCCCCCTTTCTTAGAAGTTGTGTCAATGGTTGAATAATCTTCGAGAAATCTTGTATAAATCTGCGATAAAAATTCGCAAACCCCAGGAAGCTTTGCAAGGCCTTTACACAGGAAGGAGATTCCCACTCACGAATGGCCAGTGTCTTTTTCGTATCCATGCAGAGACCCTTCGGTCCTATAACATACCCCAGGAATTCCACTTCTGGAGTATGAAAAAAGCATTTTTTGAGTTTTGCATAGAGGGAATGTCTTTGGAGTCTATCCAAAATGGCTGATACATGCTTAATGTGGTCTGTCATTGAGGAGGAATACACTAGAATGTCGTCAATGTAGACGATACAGGACACATCCAATAATCCTCTCAGCACCTCATCCATAAAATACTGGAAGGCGGCGGGGGCATTGCAAAGACCAAAAGGCATTACCTGATATTCATAGAGGCCAAACTTGGTTCTAAATGCCGTCTTCCATTCATCCCCCTGCCGCACTCGTACCAAATGATATGCTCCCCGGAGGTCCAATTTGGTGAACACCGTGGCCCCTTTTAACTGATCCAACAGTACAGGAATTAAGGGGAGTGGGTATCTGTTCTTCTTTGTGATGCGGTTGAGGGCTCTATAATCAATACACGCCCTTAAGCCTCCCTCACGTTTCGGAATAAAAAAAAGAGGGGATGATGCTGGTGAGGTAGAGTGACGAATAAATCCATTGGCCAAGAGTTTACTCAGATATTGTTGCAGATACGTATTTTCTGCTTCAGTGAGGGCGTATATGCGACTGCACGGGATACTGGCTCCAGGTTCGAGGTCTATGACACAGTCATACTCCCTATGAGGGGGAAGGTTACTGGCTTCTTGTTCATTGAATACATTCTGAAATTTCTGGTATTCTTTCGGTAGAATCATGGTACAATTCACGCTGGCGGGAACGTAACTGTTGGCTAGAAATTCCGCTGGGTTATTTTTCTGGGGCGGTGCTTGTACTGTCTTGACATTACAATGCTCAATACAATAGGGAGAGTTCAACGTAACCGTCCTTGCTGCCCACTGTACAAAAGGATCATGGAGCGTGAGCCATGGCATGCCTAATATCAGGGTAAACTGGGGGGCGTCTATTAAATCGAATTGGATGAACTCCCTGTGACATTCTCCAATCTGCATCTGAACCACAGGAGTGTGGTATCTTATGGGCCCTGATGTTAATTCTGAGCCGTCCACAGCCTTAACTAACTCTGGTACCTTCTTATTAATGCCTTGCAACTCTATTTCTCGTGCATAGTTTTGATCGATGAAATTGCCTGTTGCTCCAGAGTCTAATAAGGCATGCACTGACATCAGTCCTGCTTCCGGTACATCCAAGGTAACATAGACATTGAGATGAGCAACAGCGTGCTGGACAGTATTGATTTCTGCATGGCAGACCTCATCCTCTTGGGGCCTCAAACAAGGGGTCTGAATCATGTTTGGGCACTCTAGTTTTCTGACTGGTCGGGAGAGTATACCAGTGCAGGTACTTTCTGCTCCTCCTTGCTATCACGATACGGAAGTCGAGTTTTTGCTTTACATTCCTTGATGAAGTGCCCTGACTTCCCGCAATACAAACACAGACATTGTTTTCTTCTTTTCTCTCTCCCCTCAGGGGTTTATGGTCCTCTGACACCACCTATTTGCATGGGTTCGCTCCCTTCCGTGCTGGGGGGTGGATCCCTCGTTGATTGCTCGGGAGCGAGGTATTGTATATTTGACCTCAGGACGTGGTTTATCTCCTTTCCTCTCCTGTAATCTATGATCTAGTTGTACGGTGAGATCGATTAGCTCACCACAAGCTGAGGGCAGTTGTACCACTTGGGCCAAGACATCTTTGAGCTCACTTCGCAAACCTTGATAATATAGGGAGGATCTTTTTTCCATGGGCCAGTCTGTTTCAGAAATTAGTCTATTAAAGGTAGTGATGTCTAAGGAAAGGAGGTGCGCCTTCCTATCGAATAGTTTGCGCATCTCATCACAAAACGTGTCGAAATCCCTCAGGGTTGGGTCATCCCTCTCTATAAGGGGAAAGGACCAACTAGCTGCATTCCCTCCCAGATAGGACATAACAAAAGCTGTTTTTGTCTGATCATTATGAAATACTTCTGGCTTACACAGGAAGTGCAACTTGCACTGCCCCAAGAAAATACCAAACTTTTTTGGGTCGCCATAAAATCTTTCGGGTGGCGCTAAGGGCAAGTGTGGGGGCTGAATAACTTGAATGGTTGAAGGGCCTGAACCACCCCCGGTCGCCTGAGCTGACTGTCCTACTCCCAACCCCTGATGGTTTGGAGGAGGAAGCGTCCACGGTTTAATGTATTGAGCTCCTCTCGCATCACTAGGGCCAGGACGAGACAACCCAGCGACTTCCCTCCTCATAGTACTCAGTTCATTGCGGAGTTCTAAGTTCTCGCTACGAAAGGTTTCTACTTCTATTCGCAAGGCGGTTAGCGTTTCCAACACCGAAGTAAGCATGGTGTTGGAGTCCATCGTTCAGGCTGTATGTAACCGTGGGCTTGCCACTCTATCACGTAGAGGGAGGCAGAACACGCCTTGTAGCCGGGTACAGCGGGAACGATGCGTAGCTAGTTAACCCTCTCCCCTGAGGGGTAACACCCGTGCGTGCTCAAGTAACACAAATCGTATACCACCTCCTCCGGGGGAAAGGGAAAAAAGGGACAAAGAAACCAAAATGAAATAATCTGCTGCTGTAGAGGCTGGGCAGGACTGTCTTCACTGGATGGACTGTCTCTGGATTAGGCTCCAGCCCTAAGGCCAGAGATAGGCTTCTCTCCTTAATATAGCAGTGGTGTCCAAACGTAAAACAGAAAACCAGGGGGGCTTTAAGCCGTCTCAAATAATACAGATAATGAACTTATCTCAAGTAGTGCTGAGTTCAGACTGTAGGAGCAGGATGCATGACCTGTTCTTCCTTGGTTACGTCACCAAGTAACGGGTTTTAGTCGGGCATTGTTCTCCTGCTTTCACACAGCTCTTGCGCGTCGACTGGAGTAAAGGAAACAAAAGAATCCTGCACACACCCACGATATAGGTGTCCTCGTGTTCTCTGTAGTGCAGAAGCTTAGCGCTAACAAACGCGCCGTGGGGCAAGTGACTGGGAGTCTGTGCGCGCTCTTCTCCCTTGCTGCGGGAGTTTGAACGTTCTCAGCTGTTCGTATACTTGCGTTAGTCACAACACGCTGTGGGTCGGGTGGCAGGGAGACTGTGCGAACGCTTCGACCTCGAAGCGGTTCTCCCGATATTCTTGGCTGTGAGGAGGCGGTGAATGGGCGGCGCTCTGAAACAGCGATGAGAGCCAAGGTAAGAGGAGCCAGTACGCGCTTCCGGTCAGCGTGTCAAATGGCGCCTATGCCCCCAGGATTTTCGGTAGCGCAACACGCTTTAACTCAGGAAGGTACTTGCTACCGGGCAACCGCCCGATGTCGTTTTCGTAGGAGCAGGCGGATGATAGCCTCTCCAGACGAGGAGATATTACTCGTTGGCGACCTCCATAACGCAGGGAATCCCGGAAGAGTTCCGAGTGGCAAGCCCCGCGCTCCCAGTGGGCGGAGCTTAAGTACACCACTCACATAGCGCTCTGAGGATTGTGGGAGCGGTAGTTCTGAATTCCCTATAAACATTCACACACGCTGTCATCTGCCTCCTCTAACGCTTCTCCTCACGCAGGACCTGACATTGCCATTGTTTCCCTCAGCTCTGCCAAGTACCACGCATCAGGCGTTAGACTAACGCATTTCAGTGTGGTGGTCCGCATCACCGCACTGAAATGGAAAGTCACGCATTTGTAGCACCTTAGTATCAATCCAGAGTGCTATTAGTGCTCTGTTAGAAACTGAAATCCAGGTTACAGAGCACGGTCTGCGCTGCTTGTGCAGGCTTGAGGAGGTTGGCTCAGCTCGTGACTGGGGTGCCTTAAGCAGGCTGAGAGTAGAGGCTGCAATGTAAGCAGGTTTATTCACTTCCCCTTGACACCGGCAATCCATTCAGGTCAACTGTGTGACTAGTCACCTCACAGTCAGTGTTAAAATTATGGCCCACAGCTTCTATCAAGAGACTCGCTCCCTTTATATATTGGCGAGCCGGCACGTGCGAGCGTAAAACACAACAGTCATGGAATAATGTGACAGTCTTTTGACAAGCGGCCAGTCCCGTCCCAGTACAGACAGCCGCAGGATTGGCAGTGTCTGACAGGCAGCACTGAGCTCATCTCAGAATGCATGCTGTGGCACAGCCTGCAAGGAATCGTCAACTCGACTCCTGGAGGAGCATGGCTGCAGCCGACTCTGAAGACAGCAGCACCCAGGAGGGAGAGAGTGTGCCTACACCAGCAGCAGATAAGGTAACCTGCACTCCCACCTTGAAACTTAATCTCGCTCCACAAGGGCGAGTATTAGCTTCCCCAGTCGGTTCTGGTCTTGAATTCCCACAGAGCAGGCCAGAAAAACAAGTTAGGAATTATACTCTCGCACTCAGCAGGTAATGGGCGCCACAGTGATGAAGGGGTCTGCACTTAGCACCTAACCCCGCAAAAGGGCATGCTGCACCGCCGGCGCTACACAGCAGATAAACAGTAGTTATCTGCACCGCCACAAGAAGTAAGGGACCCTGCGTGAAACACCTGCCTACACCTGGAATCTTTCCCCCACACCCTCCAAAAACACCAGAGAAACCCATACACTCACATACTCTCCAGCCAGCATCCCAGCATTCCCGCTTCCAAACTTCCCTTTCACATAGGACTGCCCGGGCACACCCCTGCACATGAGACTGCCTGTGGTGAGTGCGGCCTACACATAAACAAGCTAAGCTGGAAGCTGAGCCCTAGGGAGTAATCAGCAGGATGGATGCGGCCTCCCTAGAGCCCCTGTCTGTTGGCGCCTGCCAAGCGGAGTGAGTCCGGCTCCTGAAGCTCATACTTTCACCTGAAGATCAAGGCCCTCTACGACAACTTCAGCGAACCGACGACGGAAAATACCCCCCCACCAACACCGCCGACAAGCCAACCATCATGGCCTGGGAACCCGCCACCGCCTAACACATCGCTGCCACCATGAAGAAAACCTACTCAGGAGCCCCAACGGACCCCTGACCACCGCACATATTCCACAGGGCCGCCACCACCATCGCACCCGAACTACGACTCACCATCAACACCTCCTTCAGGTCTGCCATCTTCCCAGACGACTGGAAGCGGGCAGAGGTTAAACCCCTCCTCAAGAAACCCACTGCCGACCCAACTGACCTGAAAAACTACCGACCCATCTCTCTCCTTCCGTTCGCGGCCAAAGTCACCAAGAGACTCGTGAATGCCCAGCTGACCACCTTCATCGAAGAGAACTCCATCCTAGATGCCTCCCAGTCTGGATTCCGTAGCAACCACAGCACCGAGACCGCCCTCCTCGTCGCCACGGATGACATCCGCAGGCTACTAGACCAGGGACACACTGCAGCCCTCATCCTTCTAGACCTCTCCACAGCCTTCGACACCGTTTAACATCGCACTCTCGCAGCCAGACTTCACAACGCGGGCATACAAGGAGCCGCCCTCGACTGGATTCAATCCTTTCTCTACGGCAGAACCCAGAGGATCAGACTCCCTCCCTTCCTCTCCTCACCCACCAACAACAACTGTGGAGTACCCCAGGGATCATCACTCAGCCCCACGCTCTTCAACATCTACATGGCCCCCCTCGCCTCCATCATTAGACAGCATGGACTCAGCATTGTATCCTACGCCGACGACACCCAGATCATCCTCTCGCTCACAAAGAACCCCGAAGACACCAGACTCTGATTCCAGGAAGGAATGAAGAATCTGGCAGTCTGGATGAAGGACAGCTGCTTGAAGCTCAACTCCGAGAAGACCGAGGTCCTCATCCTCGGACACCACACCTCTGCCGGGGACGACACCTGGTTGCCCCCCGCCCTCAGAAACCCGCCCACTCCGACAGACCACGCATGAAACCTCAGCATCATCCTCGACTCCTCCCTCTCCATGAACCGCCAGATCAACGCCGTCGCCTCCACCAGTTTCAACTGCCTGCGCATCCTCCGCAAGACCTTCAAGTGGATCCCCCCCCGACTGCAAAAAGACCATCACCCACGCACTCATACCCAGTAGACTGGACTACGGCAACGCCCTATTCGCCGTAATCAACAGAACTCTACTACACAGACTCCAAACCATCCAGAACGCCGCAGCCAGACTCATTCTCGGAACATCTCGCCACGAACACATGACCCAACACCTACGAGACCTCCACTGGCTCCCCGTCCAGAAAAGGGTCACTTTCAAACTCCTCACCGACGCCTACAAATCCCTCTACAACATCGGACCCAAATACCTCAACGAGAGAGTTTCCTTCCACGTACCCAGGTGGAACCTACGCTCCGCCGACCTCGCCCTGGCTGAGGTCCCCCGCATCCACAGACACAGAACAGGCGGGAGAGCCTTCTCCCACATCGTAGCCAAGACCTGGAACGAGCTAACCGTGAACATCAGACGCTCCCTCACCCTGCACACGTTCTGGAAGGACCTCAAGAGTTGGCTCTTCGACTGATCCGGAGCTGCCCCCCCAGCGCCTTGAGAACCTCGTGGGTGAGCAGCGCGCTTTATAAACCCCGGATTGATTGATTGATAGCATCGAGAACTTGATACCTGGTTATGGTAATGAGGTGCAGCGGTAATGGTGCCGGTCCAACTTTCAGCATGGCCAGCAGCTGTGTCACTTACGAGCCTGGTGTTTTCAGAAGCTCCGGTACAGCTGCAGCCTGCTGGTGTGATCTGGTGCTGCGGGGTGGGGCAGGTAGTGGCATGCCAACCGGCCTGACACCGCTCAGCTGCACTCCTTAGTTATCATTTTTATGCGGATTGGTTAAGCCGTACTATCTTTGAAACAAACAGCATCCTGGCTGGCTGTAAGGTGTGCGCATCACTCTCCTTAGCCTTGCCAATGCCCGTGATGCTGTCTGGGGCGGCTCGCGAGTACTAGGTTAGTGTCCTTCCATATCTGGTGCTTTGCAGTAATTTTAAGGACTTGCTAGAGTTTCTCTTTGGTGAAATGGGTATAATTTCTGATATTTATATGCTTGCCTCATCTTTATCACTTGACTTTGCTTGCGAGAAAGTCACTCACAGGTGTTGAAATGTCACTCATAATGACACTGAAATTATGAGAATGTCACACATAGCAATTGAAACCCTTGGCAGCCGTCATTCTCTCCTCATGTTTTAATTTACAATGTGATTCCAACTCGTCAAAAATAAAAATTCCATTCTTCCACTCCGACTCCATGAATATGTTTAATTTTTATTTATTTTACGTTTCCTTCTTCGTACTACTTGCGATTTGCTTAAAAAACTAAAAATTCCATTCTTCCACTCCGACTCCATGCATATGTTAAATTTTTATTTATTTTACGTTTCCTTCTTTGTACTACTTGCGATTTTCTTAAAAAACTAAAAATTCCATTCTTTCACTCCGACTCCGTGCGTGCATTTATTTAATGTTCTATAGCTGCGCATCAGCACCACGTAAAGTACAATTCACTAATGTTGCTTAGTTGCTCATGACAGAAAAGCATGGGAGGTAAACTGCGGAATGCTAAATTGCCAAAGGGCAGCCATGGCCCAATGTAAAAAAAAACCACTTCTCTCCAGGTATTACTGCCGTAGGGTCTTAAGGGTCGCAAAGGTTGGCCGACCACACAGTTCTCCCACCTTTGCATGGTCACTGCTGGGATGTCATGTTACCTTACTGGGGTATGTATAGTGCACTCTAGCCATTGGTATCATCTCATAGTGCAATAGTGTGAAGACCTGAGCAAAAAGCTCGGGCAGCGCTGCTCGCCTCTCCCACAGGCATTAACCCTGCTCTTTTAAGTCCTTTCCAGCTAAACAGTTTGCTGTGATCTGAAAGGTCAGTCGAAAGGTCAAGTCATAGCTTTGATATGGAGAACACAAAGCATGCATCAATTGGTTATGAATAAAACATGCAATGAGCAATGCATTAATCCTTGCACGGTATGCATAAGGGCTACTGAAAAGTTTGTATGGCTATGAATACAAGCTACAGGACGAAAAAATATTGTTTTATCCAAAGTAGAAACTTTGGCTGGCACGATGAAGTTGCGTGTAAAATGTCTCTGTTCAAAGGATTTCCCTTCTTGCTACAGCGCTCACCTCAGTGACGACACATGCCGTAAACAGTGCAAAGAGAGCGTGCGCGCGCATGCTCAACCGTAACAATGAAAAACAGGGACATTTCTGTGTTTAACCTGGACACTGTTTGAAAACAGGGACATTTGAGTCACTTGAAGAAAAGTATCAGGACAGGGGACACTTCTCCAAAAACGGGGACCGTCCTGGGAAAACGGGGACGTCTGGTCACCCTATGTAACTAGTTGCGATTTGCATAGAAAATAAACCTTCCATTCTTTCACTCCGACTCAAATCATTTTCATTTATTTAACCTTTGGCCTTTGAACTACTTGCGACTCGCAGGATGGGACCTGTTGTATGGAAGGAAACTGCCCCTTTGCCTGTTGTTGGGGTAGTAAAAGACAGCAATTATCAGGCTCCGGCGCCACTGCACTTGCTGCACCAATGGTAGCCACGCCCACGCTCCTGATTGCGTAGCATTATTTCTCCTACTCGGAGGAACCGGTGCTGTTTCACTTACAGTTTCCCGGGTCCGAACAGAAGATTCACTTTCGGTTTCCGAGTATGACAGCTACGGGGGTGCATTGGAGGGAGTTCGAGACTTCAACCACAAAGTATTTTTTGCAAGCCCACCAATACTCTTTGTAGAGGGGCCGCGGGCTGCACGTCGAAAACCCCTTTTCAGGGGGAACTTTGAAATACTCACTGCTGCTTTAAGTGACAACAGGGAAACTAAGCCGTGAAAAACACCAGAGCCTTTAAAACCGAGAGACTCCTGCTCGCGCCTCAGAGTGCTGGCAGTCTGACAAGAGCCCACGGAGGCGCAGGAAAAGAGACGGCTACCTGAAGAGGTGACAGGTGAGCCACACTTGTTATAAAGCGCTCATTTCAGCACACGCAGACATTGGTCACTGCTTGAGGGTTTAAAACTGCCCCGTTCCATCGTCCTTTGAGGCAATAGTGAGCACCATGGAGCTGGCACTGCTGTGTGTGGAACTATCACTAGTGAGTCTTGTGATAAGCTTGCACTATCACTAGTGAGTCTTGTGATAAGCTTGCACTATCACTAGTGAGTCTTGTGATAAGCGTGCACCTGGGGGCCTTATAAGAGCTGTCACTGGTGAGAGTGAGAAACTGGCGCTGTGAAAAGCTGGTAATGATGGTAGCGTGAAAGGGTCACATTAATGGGCAATGTGATCAGCTGGCACAATAGGCATTGATCTGAGGGCACATCAACATGTCACTCATGAAGCTCTCTCTGGTGATTTGTGGGCAGTGAGTGTGATAAAGCACTAATGAGGAGGGCGGGAAGTGAGCATGTGCGTGCAGTGTGTGTGAGGCGCAAATGTGACAACGCACTGGTGGACAGTGTGAACCTATGACACATCGGCTCGTTAAATGTAAGGATGGTCTTTAAATGTGAGGATGGTCTTTAAATGTGAGGATGGTCTTGAAATGTGAGGATGGTCTTTAAATGTGAGGATGGTCTTTAAATGTAAGGATGGTCTTTAAATGTGACAATGGTCTTTAACGTGAGGATGGTCTTTAAATGTGAGGATGGTCTTTAAATGTTGAGAGTGATCATTAAATGTGACGATGGTCTTTAAATGTTGAGAGTGATCATTAAATGTGAGGATGGTCTTTAAATGTGAGGATGGTCTTTAAATGTGAGGATGGTCTTTAAATGTGAGGATGGTCTTTAAATGTGATGATGTTTTTTAAATGTGAGGATGTTCTTTAAATGTGAGGATGCTCTTTAAATGTGAGGATGGTCTTTATATGTGAGGCTGGTCTTTAAATGTGATGAGGGTCTTTAAATGTGAGAGTGGTCAATAAATGTGAGAAGTGATCTTTAAATGTGAGGCTGGTCTTTAAATGTGAGGATGCTCTTTAAATGTGAGAGTGGTCAATAAATGTGAGAAGTGATCTTTAAATGTGAGGCTGGTCTTTAAATGTGAGAAGGATCTTTAAATGTGATGATGGTCTTTAAATGTGACAATGCTCTTCAAATGTTGTTGAGGGTCCTTGATACTTGTCCATGTGCGCACAGGCAAGGGACTATGTCTAAATATGCCCAGTACCAAGACACTCGGATATTTGTGGTTTAAGGCCACGGCGCCTCATGTGGCAACTATTCAGGCCGGACTGGGAGCCCATAGCAGCACTGGCAATTTTCTTGGACCAGCCCCCGGAGAAGTACTGCCTGGCTGCCTAGAGGCTGAAAACGCTTGCTTGCTGCTTTTGATTTCTGGGGGCTGATATTTGCAGGACCGCTGCAAAAGCGGCCCCCAGTGACAAAACCCGCCCCCAATGCTGCAAACCACTCCCCACCCTTCCAGCCTCCGGGGAAAACACCCTATGCCCGGTACAGCCAGTCCGGCCCTGTCACCAGTACTCGTGAACTCTACCAGGAGTTACGGAAGGCTTGTAAAAAGCCACGTGATGCATATACTTGTGTGTTGGTACCACGCATGTTTCAATATGGCCCCTTGCCTGTATACACATGGATAGGTACCAAGACCCCTTCTCAACAGGGTAAGGCACATAATATGCAAAAAACATTTTTTTTAGAAAATAACACTTAACAATATAGAACCTGTTGTGTTCAGCAGGTAACATACACGTTTTTATGCATGAAGTCTTATATCTACCTCATCATATACAGGACTTGGCATTTGCATTTTTACTAGTGATAAGGTAACAAACCTAAAATTTAAAATGTAATCTAATGTGTCAGTGGTCGTTAACTACGCCTAATTTTGAATTAAAGATCCCAAACCCACTGGATTTTAAAAGATTGTCTAAAGACATCAACATCGTCTCTCCTTGCGTTCATTTTTATCTTTAAAGAAAACAAAAATATTCTTTAGGGGATTAAGGGCTTTCTTAACCAAAACGAATGTCTTCTTGAGCCGGAGCACAGCCCTTAAGACAACGGTCCATGAGCGCTATGTTTTTTTTTTAAGACCACCACGTTTTGATAAGAGGTGTGGAATTTTTTGTTAAATATGTCAAGTCTTGTTTCACAAGCTATTTCCCTCCTAGATCTCTCATCTCCAGTTCCAGCAATCTCTTGCCCGATCCTTATTTTACTAAAACTCAGATGTGAGCTTGAGTCTTCCCGGTGGTCCCCAGCAAAGCCTCAAAGGCCCTCCATGCTGACATTCGATCAGCCGCCTCCATTCTGAACCTCCGGAAATGACGGAAGGCCCAATTCTTCTCTAAGCTTCCTGTTCACTGCCAGGGCACCCTTTGAGTGCTTAACACATTTCCAATCAATTCATCAATAAGAAGTGGTCCTCTTTATTTTAAGAAATAAAAAGAATTTCACCTAGAACAAAAAATCCAAATGGTAAATGTTTTCCGAACATTGCCCATATATAAATAACTACAGAAATCAGGTAATGTAAATTGTTGATCACTTGGGATTGTGCTGCTGTTTAGGGGGTGTGATTACAGAATCCAATTATTTTTTTTATTCAAACAAATTATAATAATAAGGGTATCTGTGATACATTTATTTTTGTAAACCTTTTTCAGTCTCTGGTAACGATGGATCTGTACGATTACCAATGGGAGGTGATCCAGCCGGCGCTTGAGGGGAAAAACATCATAATTTGGCTCCCAACGGGATCCGGGAAGACCAGAGCAGCGGTGTATGTGACCAAGCGACACCTGCAGAACAAGCGCAACGCCAAGGTGGCAGTACTGGTGAACAAGGTAACTTATTGTACTGATCACCATGGGAACACTGTTTTTTGGTGCTCTTGTGGGACAGTGAACGGCTGGTGTAATTTACCACTGCAATAGACTAATGCCTGAATTTGAGTTTGGCGGTGCAGGAGCTAGGGCGGCATGCCACAGCCCCACATTCGCACTGCCAAACTTGACCGCTGGCCACCCGCCAGATTATGACAGTTCCCGTTGTCTGGCGGGCGGTCCTTTGGCGTTCCCACGGTGGTGCATTTAAAAAAGGCACAGCAATGGGAACACCAAAGCAAGTTCCTGCATGGTATGGACTGTTAAGTCATGCCGTGCAGGAACTGGATCTGCTGTCAGGGACCCCACAAGCCTTACCGTCTGCCTGTAGAGTAGTCTCGCAGGGATGACACCCGTCCTCACCTGCTCCATGTCCTACCTCAATTAGTACCAGACCGGGGCATGGTGAAGACTGGGGGAAGGAATCCTCTAGTAAACGTGCCTTAAGGTGCGATACGATGTTGAAGGACCCCTAGTGGAAGGCGTTGATCCTCCTGATCTGTGTCCTAAAAAACAACCACCAAGCTGTTACTTCCTGCCGCTAACAGTAAACATACACACACCCACAGACACAAAAGGAAGGACAGAAGGGAGAGAATAGTCACCTGAAGAGGGCGTGTGCAATCCAGGTACCTCTGGCAGGAGTGCCGACCAACAAGGAAGCGGAAGAATCCAGCAAGGTGCTCCTTTGCCAGTCAACACGATTCCCAAAGACACAAGAGAATCCCACGAAATGAATGTTACGGTATCAGGCGCCCTTGCGCTACCGTGGTGTGGCAAAAAGAAAAGGTGGCAATGCACTCCTGTGCTTGCCAAGTACAAAGGAAAGGGGATGTGGTGACACACTCCGGTGCTCACTGTAATACGGGCAAAGAAAGGTGGCAATGCACTCCAGTGCTTGCCTTAAACAACAAAAGAAAGTAATCAAAGGGCACAAATGGTGACGCGCCCCAGCGCTCACCGTGAAGGAAAGGGGAGAGCGAGTGCGCCCGCACTGGTCTCCCTGCGTTTAGTTTTATAGCGCTCCGGCGCTGACAAGGTGATTAACGTGTGGTGATGAGCTCAGAGCTCAGCGTGGCTTGACAGAGGAGGGTTGAGTGCGCCCGCACTCGGCTCTTGGCAGCTGTGTCAGTGCTCTGGTACTGACTCAGGCAGTGGAAGGCAAATGTTGATGCGCCCAGCGCTCACCGGGATTAAGGAGAAGAGAAGGCAAGCGGTGACGCGTCGGCGCTCACCGTGATCGGAACGGGAAAGCGAGTGTGCCCACACTCGGCTCTTGGCGGCAAAAGCAGCGCTCCGGCGCCGATACGGAGGTCAGAGGAGCCTGTGCCTGGAGCTGCTGGCGTTTCCGTCGGCACCGCCAGGAAGCGTCCGCACTGTATCAGAAGCATTCGTGTGTGGGCGTTGTGGGTCTATTAAGGACGTTCCCCGGAAGTGCTCCAGAGGTGACCTGAGGTACTGCACACACAGGAGAGCTAGACCGCCAATCATACACCACGCACACCTTGCAGCCTCCAGGGACGTGACATCTGCATGTAGAAAGGGGGGCACACCATGTGCCCCCTTGCATGCATCCCCATGGCCAGAGGCAACACCTTAGTTTCCTCACTGCCAGCAGTTTCATGGCTTGAACACCGCCATGAGACCGCTGGCAGTGGTCTCTCCGACCACCACTGCACCTCCACCATGGTTTCGGCGTTCCGATGGACTGCCAAATTCATAATCGAGTCCTAAATTCTTGATGCATTTTACTGCTGAAGGTACATTTGGTAAGCAGAGCAGTTAAGGCTAGAACCTCATGTGCTTGTTTGTACCAAACTATTCAGTTCATGAATATGAGTTCCTGGCCCTTAGCGGCTGGAACACAGTGTTTATCCTCCAGATCTGAAGTTCACTCTGGAGAGGTCATGGCACATCTAAGTGATGTGGGTCTCGAACCAGCCAAACCACATTTCAGCTGTCAGTTGCTACTTCTGGTAATTACTTCACAATCCCCTTCCACCTCCACCCCCCCTTCAGGACTCTGTCCATTTGGTGGAAGACCCTGGTGCTAGCTACCTTTTGTGGTCAGTTTGCTGTCGGTCGTGTGTTTCCTGAGGTCAGTGCTTAGTTGACTTCTCGTTTGCTGCTGTGACTTCTGCTGAGGAACAAGAGGCGCACTTCAGGTTTGACAGGGATCTTGTTTTGTTTACCAGTGAAACACTTGCTGTTGTTTGCTCGCGAAGAAGCAATCTCTCCTCATCTCTCTCTTTCTCTCTCTTATTCTTGGTAGTTTACCCATGCTCCTTTTCCCCCCTAATGCTTTAGGGCTGGCTCCTGGTGTTTAAGCAGGCAGCGTATTCTGAGCACTAGGGGATTAGGAAGGCTAGTGTCCAGGAGATTAGGAAGGCTAGCGTCTAGGTGGATTAGGAAGGCTAGTGCCTAGGGGATTAGGACGGCTAGTGCCTAGGGGATTAGGATGGCTAGTGTCTAGGTGGATTAGGAAAGCTAGTGTCTAGGTGGATTAGGAAGGCTAGTGTCTAGGGGATTAGGAAGGCTAGTGCCTAGGGGATTACGATGGCTAGTGTCTAGGGGATTAGGAAGGCTAGTGTCTAGGTGGATTAGGAAGGCTAGTGCCTAGGGGATTAGGATTGCTAGTGTCTAGGTGGATTAGGAAGGCTAGTTTCTAGGTGGAGTAGGAAATTTAGTGTCTAGGTGGATTAGGAAGGCTAGTGTCTAGGTGGATTAGGAAGGCTAGTACCTAGGGGGTTAGGAAGGCTAATGACTAGGGGATTCGGAAGGGTAGTGTCTAGGGGATTCGGAAGGGTAGTGTCTAGGGGATTCGGAAGGCTAGTGTCCACAAGGATTAGGAAGGCTAGTGCCTAGGGAATTAGGAAGGCTAGTGTCTTGGGGTTTAGGAAGGCTAGTCTCTAGATAGGATTAGGAAGTCTAGTGTCTTGGGGATTGGGAAGGCTAGTGGTACTGTACACCCTGTGGTGTTGAGCACCACACAAGGAACCCTAGATCAGAGATGGCATGCACATTAGAAGTGCTGGCAGTCAGATAGTCCGTCTAGAGCATGTCTTTCTTTAATCATAGCTAAAGTGAGGCAGAAAAACATGAAGCCCAACATTATTATTATGGACTATCATCCTACCAAACAATTGTGGACAAAATACTGACTACCAAATGATTGTGACCATAATTAGAATACTTAAGTAACTCGACTTCTATATACATTGCCAAAATATACCTATCTTCAAGGTACACAGAGTTAAAACAGTAAATCTATACTTGGCTCCCAACATTTAGGCCACAATATTTTTGTAGGGCAATGTTTCTGTCCTCTATATTTTGGCATGCCACCAGAACAACCTAAAATAATCAGAAATTCCTAAAACCTGGGGTTGAAGTTGGGCCCCAAACAGTTTTATCGAACGTGCCCACTAAGATGGTCCAATCAGAATAAGATTCACATCTATACACAGTATTGGAAAGCTTTGGTCAATGTTTCTCAATGCTAGTAAGTGTCTGACTTAATGTTACAGATGGATCAAGGGCGCTGTACTGTGTTTGCTCTTTTTACTACTTTGTTCATCTCACCTGGGTTCAAATTAGGGGAGTTCTTTGAGTTTGAGTCCAGTTGACTGACATTTTGCCAAGCGTCTCCAAAACTCCATTCACCATAAAAAGTGAACTAACATTCCCAAACCACAGGATTAATCATTTCAGGTTAACAAATAAATGGGGCCCAAAATCAGCCTTGCAATATCTAATCTGTATGTCCACTGGACAGCTGGTAAGTGTTGTACGTGGCTCCGGACTCAGTTCTTGAGGGCCAGTTATACCTCAAAAGGTTTAAAATTCAGTGGGGAACGACTGGTGCTGGAAACAGACTTAGCATCCAAAGTAGGCTTCTGAAAGGATACTTAACTCTACAAGCTGATATTTCATTAAAGGGTGGCCATCAGCAGAATTTTTTAATGATGGGAGCACTCATGAGACCACTGCTCCAGGTTTACGTCCTTCCACTCTTTTAAACCCAATCATCTAATTTCTGGAACCTTATGTCCTAGACACAAGGGTCAAACTGTTCCAGAAGCCGATTGGGCTGCCTCAGATAAAGAGCTGTACAACAAGGACCAAGGTAGAGGGGCAATACAACAGGCCTTCTTCAGGCTTGGGGAGGGTGACACAGCCTGCCGCACATCTCTGATCCTGATCTTCCTTGAACTTCCTTGACCTTCCCTGGTAGGTCGCTCCCCCCCCACTGCAGCTCCGCCTGCACCCCCGCTGTCTCTGCTGCCGCCGGTATAATCGAGGCCCTCCTCCACCCACAGGCTTCCACCTGCGCCTCATCCCTGGTGGTCAGTGGTGGCCATAGGTTTGTTTCCGCTTGTTGTCTGTTGCTTGTGTGCCTGTAACTGTCTGCCCGCTCCTCTTCTGTGCCCCCCCCTCTCGCCGCTTTGCTTCCGTGCCCCCTTCTGATTTCTGTACCCCTCACCAACCTCTGTGCCCCCTTATATTCTGTACCACTGACTTCTGTGCCCCTTTGATTTTGTACCCCTTGTGCTTTTTTAGACTTCTGTGCCCCCTTCTCGAGTCCGTGCCCCGCGCCGGTCTCCTTTCCCCCGTCCCCGCCGCTGCCTCCCCTGCGGCCCAGCCCCCTCCGCGCCCATTCGCTCCACCCGTCCCTTGCCTCCCGCCTCCCAGCTGCTCCTCCCTCCCCACCTCCCCATATATGGCGGCTGCTGCGCGGCCGAAGGCGCGCCTAAGGCAAGCCCGTCTGTGCCCGTCCGCGCCTGGACCACGCCCAGCGCCAGAACCCCTAGCCCCCGCACCAGCCACGAGGACCGCCGCCTCCACCCTCGTTGCTCTCAACCCAGGAAAGACTCACACCTGCTGCAAGGCCGCCCCGAAGCGCACCCACGGTCCCTTCACCTGCCGGAACTGCAGCTTCTCCTGCCTCGACGGAACCCAACCAGCTTAGATGCATCCTGATCAACACCCGTTCCGCACACAAACACGACGTCGAACTCTGGGACCTACTCGATACCGCATCACCGGATGTCGCCTTCCTGACCGAGACCTGGATGAACGAAGCCTCCTCGCCAAACATCGCCATAGCCATCCCAGATGGGTACAAGATCACCCGCAGAGACCGCACCAACAGGGCCGGAGGAGGAATCGCCATCGTCCACAAAAACACCATCAGGGTCTCAACAAACACCAACGACACCCTCAGCACTGCCGTACACATGCACTTCCAGATCCACACGGACCCCAAGACCACCCTAAGAGGCACCCTCGTCTACAGACCGCCAGGACCCTGGCCTCAATTCTGCGACTCCATCGCCGACCTCATCAGCACACACGCGCTTACCTCCACCAACTACATCCTCCTCGGAGACCTGAACTATCACCTGGAGAACAACAACAACAACAACTCCTCCACCCTGATTGTCAACCTCGCCAACCTCGGACTGAAACAGCTCGTCACAACGCCAACCCACATCGCTGGCCACACGCTAGATGCCATCTTCTCCTCAAACCTCCACGTCACCTTCAGCCATGCTTCCAAACTCACCTGGACAGACCACCACTGCATCCACTTCTCCTTCTGAAAACCCCTCACACACCACCGCACCCCACAGACCCCCCGCCGCTGCTGGGGCAAAGTCACTGAAGAACAACTGCAGACAAGCCTCCCACTCAACCCTCCGACTAACCCCACCAACCCCGATGAGGGTGCACTCACCCTCGAACGCTGGATGAACAACTGCGCCAACAACCTAGCCCTGCTGAAAAAACCCACCAACAGAGACACCAGCAAAAGAGTCAGCTGGTTCACCCCGGAACTCCTCGACTCAAAACGCACCTGCCGGAAATTGGAGAACAAATGGCACAGCGACAAGACACCAGACAGCCGCGCAACCCACAAAGACGCCATCCGCAACCACCACCACCTCATCAGGACCGCCAAAAGGACCTCCTTCACAGACCGCCTTGACAACAATGCACACAACAGTAAGGAGCTCTTCACCAGCGTTAAGGAACTCTCCAAACCCAGCTCCAGTGCCAACGACATCCCACCATCGCAAGCCCTGTGCGACTCCCTCGCCACCTTCTTTCACCGGAAAATCACCGACATCCATGACAGTTTCAAACCCCGGGCGACCCCTGCAGACCTCGCCGCACCGGACCCACCGCACCCCACTGCCCATGACACCCTTACAACCTGGGCCAACGTGAGCATCGAGGACACAATCAAGACCATGGGCACAATCCACTCCGGATCCCCGTCCGACCCTCTCCCGCACCACATCTTCATCAAAGCCAGCAACTCCATCGCACCCCACCTGTGCAACATCATCAACCTCTCCTTCGAGACCACCACCTTCCCTGAGAACTGGAAGCACGCAGAGATCAACGCCTTCCTGAAGAAACCGAAGGCGGATCCGAGCGACCTCAAGAACTTCTGACCCATCTCCCTGCTTCCGTTCCCAGCAAAGGTCATCGAGAAGATAGTTGACACCCAGCTCACCCGTCACCTCGAAAACAACAACATCCTGGACCCGTCCCAATCAGGATTCTGCAGCAACCACAGCACCGAAACCGCCCTCATCGCCGCCACAGACGACATCAGGATCCTTCTAGACAACGGCGAGACCGCGGCCCTCATCCTCCTGGATCTCTCTGCCGCCTTCGACACCGTCTGCCACCGCACACTACGCACGCGACTCCAAGAGGCAGGGATCTGGGAGAAGACCTTGGACTGGACCAACTCATTCCTCTCTGGCAGAACTCAGAGAGTCCGCCTCCCCCCGTTCCGGTCCGAGGCCTCCGAGATCATCTGCGGCGTCCCTCAAGGATCCTCCCTCAGCGCGACGCTGTTCAACGTCTACATGGCACCACTAGCACGCATCGCCCGACAGTACGACCTCAACATAATCTCCTATGCCGACGACACGCAGCTGATCCTCTCCCTCACCAAGGACCCTCTCACCGCCAAATCCAACCTCCACCAGGGATGAAGGCAATCGCCGACTGGATGAAGGAAAGCCGACAAGACGGATATCCTCATCCTCGGGTCCAACCCCTCAGCATGGTACGACTTATGGTGGCCCGCAGAACTGGGGACCCCCCGGCACCCACCGACCACGTACGCAACCTGGGAATCATCCTAGACTCAAAACTCACCATGACCAAACAAGTCAACGCAGTCTCCTCCACCTGCTTCAACACCCTCCGCATGCTCAGAAAGAACTACAGATGGATCCCGACAAACACGAGGAAAACAGTCACCCAGGCCATAGTCCGCAGCATACTCGACTACGGAAACACCCTCTATGCCGGAGCCTCGTCCAAGCTCATCAACAGACTACAGAGAATCCAGAACGCCTCTGCACGCCTGATCCTCGACGTCCCGCGCCGCGACCACATTACCCCCCACCTGAGGAACCTGCACTGGCTCCCCGTTGACAGGAGAATCTCCTTCAAGTTCGTGATCCACGCACACAAGGCACTCCACAAGACCGGACCAGCCTATCTCAACAATCGACTCTGCTTCTACGTACCCAACAGGAAACTCCGCTCTGCTGACCACGCCCTGGCCACGGTCCTGCGCATCCGTTGAACAACCTCCGGAGGCAGGTCCTTCTCCCACCGCGCCGCCAGGACCTGGAACCCCCTCCCCCTCCACCTATGACAAACCGAAGACCTGCTGACCTTCAGGAGACAACTCAAGACCTGGCTCTTTGACCAGTAGAAGCAGAACCACCCCGCCCCCCCACCCCCAGTGCCTTGAAACCCTTACGGGTATGTAGTGCGCTTTACAAATGACATGATTGATTGATTGATTTCACACTTTTCCTTCAGATCACACAATCCTCCCAATTAATCCTCTTCCTTCTCCATTTCTTTACCAGGTATCCTCTTATAAATGTGTACACCAGGAAACTTCCTGAGTTATTCCAAACATACTTCATTTTGGTTTCTTGTATTCCCTTTCTTTGTTTTTTGTTTTTGTTTTTTAAGTTTCAAAAAAACCTTTATTCAGCATATGATAGCAGTACACAGTATAATGCCTACAACCACGAGTGGCCGGCAGCATGTTATAAGAAATGAAAGGCAGTGGTGTACACAGCGATTCGCCTACAACCCAATAAGGGCCGGCCGCGTCACGGTAATCACAAATATGCAATATGATAGCCCAAAGGGTCTGCAGCATTAACAACTGAACAAAACAACCTAAATAAACCCTGCCTCGCTAGCCTCACGGTAAGAGTAATCAAGAAGGTCAACACTCCGCATCGCCTCATTAAGTGTCTAGAGTGTTAAAGCCCAGTCTTAGCTGTAGGGGGAAGGGGGGCAGGCTCGCCCGGCAGCCGCGGGTTCGACAGCAAGTAGGACTTCAAGGGCCCCCATATGTCCCGGGGCCGGGATGCCGGGATGCCGGTGGCAGGAGATCAGAGTACAGGGCAAGCTGGTCCTGCCAAAGAATCATTGTCTTCATCCAATCTTTGAATTTCGGCGCCCTCCCTCTGCCCCACCTGCAGGGCACCCCCCATTTGGCAAGAAGGAAACAGATAGAGGCAAACCTCCTATGCGCCACAGGGAGCTTCTCGGTGTAACCCAGTACACCCATCAGTGGAGACAGCGGCAGCGGGTCACCCAGCATCTTCCCGACGGCATCAAATACCTGCACCCAATAATCCTGAAGGGCCGGGCAACTCCAGGCCAAATGCAGCATGTCGGCCTCGTCCACGCGGCACCTATCACACCTGGCATCCGCCCGCAGCCCAAACCGTCTCAGACGGGCAGGCGTATAATAGTATCTCTGTACATATTTAAAGTGCGTAATGCGCAGCCGGCTGCTAGCGGACACCTTCTCTATCTGCGTACAACAGTAGCGCCACTCACGGTCCGAGATTTCCTGTCCCAAGTCCTGGGACCAACGAGCTCGGGCAGCACTTTGTGATGCGCCAACTTCAGCGTATAGTGATTTATAAAGGGTAGAGACCAAGTGGGACGCAGTCTGTGCCCCCATGAGTGTATGTATCTGGGGGAGCACCGGCGGTTCCCGCGGGTACCCCGGGGTACAGGCTCGCATTCCCTCCCGCAGGCGTGCATACAAAAATATTTCCATAGCATCAGGGGGATGTTCCGGACATAGCTGCTGAAGGGTGGCAAATGTCCCGTTAGGGTAGATGTCTCCCCACGTGCTGATTCCCCACCGTTTTTGGAATTTGTGGAAGATGCCCTCCCGGAGGAGGGACAGCTGGGGGTGATACACCAGCGGCATCCGGGGGAGTAGATCACTGGGGCCTGCAGTTTGCGTGCAATCCACCCCCAAGCCCGCACCGTGCAGTCCATGGTTGTGGGGTCCCGTATGCGCATCGATGTGCGCTGCAGGAGCGCCCCCTCCAGCGGGACGGGATCAGCCAGCCAGTGCTCTACAGCCATATGGGCCGTGTATTTCGGCCCCCTAAACCAGTAATGCGCATAGTGCGCCTGGGCGTACATATAATATAATTCGAAGTTAGGCAGTTCGAGTCCCCCCGCCGCATATGGACTGGACAACGTTTCCCATTTTATCCGTGGCTGCTTGCCACCCCATAGGAGGCGCAAAAGTGCCGTCTGTAGCGCAGAGAAAAAAGGTCGGCCCGGGAAGTAGGGTATTTTCAGGAAGTAGTAAAGGAACTTAGGTAATACTACCATCTTAACCAACGAGATCCTGTCCGCGATTGAGAGAGGCATGGCTATCCATCTAGTAATCGTGTCAGAGAGCGTGTCCATGGCGCGCCCATAGTTATCACGAATCACTTCCTCTCGGTCCAGAGCAACATTCACCCCAAGGTATCGGACAGTGTCAGTGCACCATTCCAGCGGGAAGTCCAGCGCAAAGGGAACAACTGCTGGAGTGAGCGGGAGTATTTGAGACTTCGCCCAGTTGATCTGTATGCCAGACAGCCCACCAAAATGAACGAACTCCCGCAAGAGCGGGTTCAGGTTATGTTTCGGGTCTTTAACATATAGGGTAACATCATCCGCATATAGCGAGATCAAGATGGGGCGCAGCAGGCATCGCAATGCCTTCTCCTGATGGTTGCATTCCCTTTCTATCTAAACTCTTGGAGCATCTTTAAATTTAACCCGCGCATCCAATACCTTGACCAATAATGTCCTCTCTCGCCGCTACAACCTGAATTTCACATCATATATTCTGCAAAACTGCAGTGTTCCCTTCTTATTTTCCTTGCACTCTATGCTGCTTTTGACTTAGCATATCACTCTGCACTTCTTTCTGTTCTCTGCTCTCTTGGCATCTCTAAGTCTGCAGTATCTTTGCTCTCACCTTACCTTGTTGAACGCTCCAGCATTCTAACCCTTTATATCTCTGCTGTGGGTTCTGCAGGGCTCTGTTCTTGCCCCTATTCTGTTATCTAGTTACGCCCCCTTGCGTCTCCTCATCTGGACAGCCACTTCAACCCCAGTGACTTACAGATTTATGTCTCTATTTCTTCTTATTGTTCTTTCTTCCCTCCATCTCAATCCCACCAAAGTTGAGATTCTTTTCTTCTCTTCCCTCCATCTATTCCCTTCCTGATGTCATACTCAGCTTGCCTTCTATTGAACGTATGTGCTGTTGGGTCCTTCTCCTTCCTTCCACTCTCAGATCTCATCTGCAGCCAGTACCTATTATTTTGTCTTCATATAGTACTTTTCCTCCTCAGTTTACATGCAGGTAAAATTCTCTTCTCAGGCCCTTTATTTTCACTTTGAGTCTACTGCTCTTTCCTTGTTAGACTTGGTGTGTACCCTCTTACTCCCATGCCATCTATCTTTAACACTTCTGGTAGATGTAATTTTCTAGCCACCATTCTCTTATGTGATTAACCCTTCGTTGGTATCTTGTCGCTGGCTTCCACAAGTTTCTTACCCTGATTACAGTCGCCTCACTTTATTGCAATATAACGCAATAATAAGTTGCGAGCACCACACCTTGATTTTTACAGTGGTAAATTTTGCAGGTCAGGTTGCCGAAATTTACTAGGGAAAAAATAAGCGGTAAATAAAGGGGCATCTGGATTATGGTGCAATATGCATCTAAATCCCCAAGTTATGCCCCATTTTGAGGGCAGTAATTGTAATTGGTGCTATTTATCACAGCCAATAAATTATTTTTTGAGTTTAGAATGCTTTATTGAGATGAAATACAAAGTAAAATGACAATATAGAATATGACAACTAAGGTCAAATGGTATCATAGCAAAAAATGGAAATAACATATTAGGACTATAGAAGAAGTATATAATGTATAAACAGATAGAACCTTCTAAACTAATACTTAGAACAAATGCAATTTTAATATTTTAAAAGGAGGTGGGGAGGAAAAGGGAAGGAAAAAGGAGGGGTAAGAGAGAGGGGAGAAGAAAAGGATAAGGGGAAGTAATAAAGGGAAGTAATAATCTGCAGCTGAGAAATCATGGAAAAAACTCACAATAAGGAAGAAAATGAACAGCATGTTATTAAAGTTGTTGAAACGGTTCCTAACAAAATAAATGAAAAGTAAGTTAGACGAGGAACCTGGAAAGAAATGGGGTGAGTGGTGACCAAAGAACATCCTTTTTAATCAGTAGGGATGTAGAGGTGGCAAATGTACATCTAATCTGTGACGATGGCATAGTAGGTTCCACCAAGCTTGATATGAAATTTTAGAAGTGTCCTTCCAGTTGGCGATGATAATCTAGAAAGTAATAGCTAAAAACAAGTCAATAAACTTACCTATGTTTCCCTGAGCGTTCCAAATAGGGGAGGAGCTGCCCAGAAAAACGTGTACAATTTCAAAAGAAACACTGGTGGATAGAATCTCATTTAACTTCTTCCAGGTAAGTGACCAGAAACTCTTAACCATAGGACAAAAAAAGAACATATGAAGCAAATCGCTAGAAGTATGAAAACAGGACCAGAATTTTGTATCAGCCAATAATTTAAACCTATGAAGTTCTGTAGGGGTGAGGAAAAGCCTATTATAAAAGTAGTAGAGAGTCTGCGTGGTGCTTGCTGAGCGTGAGGAGATGTGAATTTTATAAAGGACACCTAGACATTTAATATTCTTGGGGTTCCATTTAAAACCTATATCTTGAAACATATGGGAAAAGCAGTGCTTGTTCAATGGCATAACCTCGCATTTGTACAGATTAAGTTTATAACCAGAGACTAGAGAATACTCTTTTAAAAGAGAGAAAAATGTTGGCAAGGAGGTAGTGAGATTGGAGAGAGATAATAAAATGTCATCCGCATAAGCAGTAAACTTAATTTCTGTGTGTTTAAATTGAAAACCTGTATAGAGTGAAGAGCGGCGCAATATGTCAAAAAAGGGTTCTAGGGCCAAAATAAATAAAAAAGGGGATAAGGGGCAGCCTTGTCTGGTTCCTCTGTGAAGTGGAAAGTATGTGGATTGGCAACCGTTTACCTGTTGCAGGGATTCCTGCAACAGGTAAACGGTTGCCAATCCACATAATTCCAGATGGAAGTGGAAAGTGCTGAGTATAACAGCTGGATGTATCTGAGAATGGAGGGGCTAAAACTATGCCATTTCAATGCACCGAAAATGAAATCCCAGTTTACCCTGTCGAAAGCTTTTTCAGCATCCAACGCGATTGCAGCAATCGGTGAAGTCACCTTGGAGGCCAAATGAATAATGTTGAGGAGAGCCCTTGAATTATCTGTGATGGACCATTCTTTAACAAATCCTGATTGGTATATATTGATTAGATCTGGAATGACCAAATTGATTCGGAGGGCTAATAATTTGGCAAATATCTTACAATCCGTATTGATTAAGGAGATGAGTCGGTAATTTTTACATAAAGAGGGATCTTTATCCTTTTCAGGGATTAAACACAGCATAGCTTGAGTGAAAGAACCTTGTGAAGAACCAGAAGCTAAGAAATGATTTATGAGGGACAGCAACTGAGGGACCAGGAATTGTTTGAAATGAAGAAAAAAACGTACCGTGAAGCCATCTGGGCCGGGTGTTTTATCTTTAGGAAGTTGGATTATGGCATGTGTGATTTCTTGTTCTGAGATAGGACCATCAAGGGATGTGAGATCCGTGTGATTGTCTGAGGATTTAGGAATACATTGAAAGAAGGAGTCAATTTGATCAGCGGAAGGAGTAGATTCAGGGGTATAAAGAGGGGAATAGTAGTTAGTGACACATTCAAGAATGTTAGTGTCAGTAATGTGTCTAATTCCGTTACTATCCGTGATAGCAGCAATCTTGGATTTTTGTTTTTTAATTTTAAGATAATTAGCTAGAGATTTGCCCGTTTTGTTCCGTCCACCATACATTTTTGCGTTAAATTTAAGCAGATTGTTGCAGGCATTGTCCCAGGATAGTTTATTATATTGCATTTTAGCATTAATGAGAGTGGACAGTGTAGTGGCACAATTTATAGTAAAATATTCGTGTTCTAGGATCTTGATTTGTTTTAGAAGTGAAATAGTAGCCTTAAGTGCCATCTTCTTTTTCCGGGATACAAACTCTATTATAAACCCTCTAGCAGTGGCTTTAAAAGCGTCCCAAATGAAGTGAAAATGTGAAACAGAGGATAAGTTATTATTAAAGAATTCCTGCATGAACCGTGTGAATTATTCAACAAAATGAGTATCCAACAGAAGAACATTATTGAAACGCCATCTGCGTGAAGTAGGTGTGTGTGGGGGACATTCCAAATCTAATATAACAGGAGCATGATCAGAGATGAGGATAGAGCCAATCTCAATATTCATCATACATTGAAGGGATGATTGGATACGAAATATGTAATCGATTCAGGAATGAGATTTATGAACAGGGGAGAAGAAAGAAAATTCCAAAACATCACGATGGGCAATTCTCCATGCGTCAAACAATCCCCTAGAGGTAATGGATTTGTGGAAGGTCTTTTGCATTTTATTAGGGATGAATTTCGATTGGGATTTTCGATTTAAAAAGGGATCCATCAATCACCACCCAAAATCAAATTATCAGAGGCATGAGAGAAAAGAAGAGTAGAGAAATCATTCCAAAATGTTAAATCAATACCATTGGGACCATATACATTACAAAAAGAGAGTTGAGTACTATTAACTTTAGCATTCAATAGAAGCCATCTACCGTTAGTGTCTCTGACCTCATTTTGCAAACAAACCGGATTTAGGGAACAGGATTACTACACCATTTTTGTTATTAACTGCTGGAGAGCAATAGACTTCACCAACCCATAATTTACGTAAAGAAGATAAATCCTGTTCTTTAAGGTGCGTTTCTTGCAGTAACGCTACATGACATTTCAATTTAGCAAGGTGAGACAAGACACGCTGTTTTTTAATTGGATTGCGTATACCTTTGACATTCCAAAAGATAATACGTAAGCCATTCAAAAAATTTAAAAGTTAAAAGAAAGAGAATAAAAAGAAAAACAAGAGGCAAAATAGAAATAAACAATGCACCCCCTGAATGGAAATAAATGGAAACAAGGGAGAAAGAGAAGTAGACCGAAAAATAATTGAAAATGAGAGCTGAGAAGGAAGTAAAAGAAAGAAACAGTTAGACTGAAGGAACCAAGTAAATATATAAGAGAGGAAGTAATGAGCCACCGCAGAAATAGAAGAAACGTAATGTAAGTTAAAAGCTGCAGGAGAATAGAGGATAAAGGATAAAGGAATAAGGGAAGGATGAAAGGGAAAGAGAAGGACAGTACAAGGAGAACCCGGTCTCCTCAGAGGGATAGCCAGAGTGAAGATGACAAGAAGCCGGAGGACTTCAGTCGTAATGACCACAAAAAGGAAGAACATTAAAGTAGGTGGCGGGGCGAGGAGAACAGAGGCAACCCCAAGAGGGACATCGAGGAGTATAACTATAAAAACCACAAAAGTTTACAGAAAACTGTGATCGTGAACGTAAATATACATTAAAAAAGGGAACTTACCGAACAGTGAAGGGGATAACACAACGAGTGGAGCATACAAAACAAAACAGGTGAACAGCACAGATACGAACAGCATCAGCCAACAAGACACGAAGGGGAAGCCTGTGGAATAAAAGAGAAAACATGTAGGAAAACATTCAAGTTTTCCTCAATTCCATAGCCTCTCCCCTGTGAGTATAAATGAATGTTCTAAGTTCAGCTGGATCTTCAAAGGAGTAAGTTCTGTCTTTGTAAGTAACTTTAAAGAAGCAGGGATGAATAAGTCCATAGCAGGCATTCATGGAGCACAGAGTCGGTCTGAGGTCAAGAAACTCCTTACAACGGTTGGCAGTGGGTTTGGAGACATCCTGACCGAAAAAGATTTTTTGACCTGACCAGAGAATCTGTTTGCGTTGTCGAGCTGCATTAAGAGTCGCCATAAGGTCAGAATATAATAGAAAATGAGCAATGATTCCTCGTGGTCTACTGGAGGAAGATGAGTTTTGGGGGCAGATCTTGTGAGCCCTTTGGATGTTGAGATCAGTGGATTTCGGCAGACCGATAATCTGGGGAATATGAATCTTCAAAAAGGAGATCATATCCAAACCTTCGGAGCCCTCCAGAATACCAAAAACAAGTAAGTTGTTACGCATATTTCGATTTTCTAAATCCTCTGTGTTTTTCCTCGGGTTGTTCCACCTCACGAGAAAGAGAGTCTACTTTAGCGACAAAGTCTTGTTCCCTCATGAAGGTATTCAGATATGTCACACATTTGCCATAAATTCTTAATGTTAGCACTCTAGTTGCTCATTAGATCACTGTAGTAAAACTACTGTTCACCATGGAAGTCTGCTCCTAGTATTAAAAGTGCATGTTTCAGTCTGCATGTCAGAATTTTTTAATGAAATAGAAGAGGATTTGAGAAGTCACTCAAAATGTGCTCTCATTTTCTTTCTTCAGCATCAATCATAATTTCTATGGCAAAATGAACCCCCTCATTGTGTTCCTTTTTAAATTAAATGTTTTAAGTGTTACCAGTTTATTCCAATCAAGATGGCTTCAGGTATGCCATACTTTTGTCATAATGAAGACAGTAAGCGCTCTAGTTGTTTTTAAGAACATTCTGGGACATTCTGTCATTGGGCTATACTTGGGCTACATCTGGGTGATATTTGGGCTACATTTGGGCTCTTTTGTCTCTGGTGGCCATCTTGGGAGACTTATTTGTTATGAAGTTTCCTAATTTCCTCATTTACTGCAGTCTCCTCAGTAGGAAATACTTTCAGTTTTTTACTTTGATTCCATCAAGAAGGCATTCAGATGTGTCACACATTTGCCATAAATTCAGAATGTTAGCACTCTTTTTGCTCATTAGATCACTGTAGTAAAGCTACTGCTCACCAGGGAAAACTGCTGCTGGTATTGAAAGTGCATGTTTCAGTCTGCATGTCAGAATGTTTTAATGAAATAGAAGAGGATTTGAGAAGTCACTCAAAATGTGCCCTAATTTTTCTTTCTGCAGCACTAATCATACTTTTTATGGAAAAATGAACCCCCTCATTTTGTTCCTTTTTAAATTAAATGTTTTAAGAGTTACCACTTTAATCCAAGCAAGATGGCTTCAGGTGTGCCATACGTTTATCATAAGTAGGACTGTTAGCGCTCTAGTAGTTCTTTGGAACACTCTGGGAAGCTGCAGTAGAACACAAAGGAATCAACTGACAGTCTCTGCCCTTGTTGGATGTACATGTTTTACTGAGAATGTCAGACTTCATTCTCACATGACTGAGAAAGATAATGTGAATTTACAGAAAATAAGCTCTCAGCTTAGCTTATAGATCACCTTCCAAACCTCTGTGGTAAAAGCATGAGAAAATATTTTTCTCTCAATCATGATATCCCAGCAGAAGGCTTTTTCACATGGTGAAATCACCTTAGAACATACCACAATTCCTAAAATGAGTATGGTACCATCAACAAATGATTTATAATGTAACTAAAGTCTTAAAACCTTCTATTAACTGCAATGCTTTTTAATGAGGTGCTATCATGTATATTGGTCCCAAGATGGCTGCCAACACTTCTTGGATGAAGTGCTGACAGCCAATCAGATCTCAGGATGAGATGTGTGGTTAGGCTCCGCCCACATATATATATGCTTTTAAATGCTATTTTCTCAGGACATACTGAACAGATTTACACCAGACCTACAAAAGGCACTTCCTTGACCTGTAGACTACCTCTCTGCCAAATTTCAAGTAACTCTGTTCGGCCGTTCGGGCTGTAGCTGTGTCTAAAGGTCCTATGGAAAAATGCATGGGAAAAACGCGTTTTGGGACCCCCCTTTTTTCTCAGCCCCCGCTTGACGAATCCCTCCGAGACTTTCAGGGTAGTAGCGGAGCGTAGCGCCCCACCTATTTTGAAAATTTCGCGAGGATTCGTCGACCGGCGCCAAAGTTATTCCAAATAGAATGTTGCGGATTTCCTATGGAAACAGGGTCCTAACTATAACTATCTACTGGCGACCGCCAGTAGATAATATATATATATATATATATATATATATATACAATGAAATTTCCCCGTTATAGTTAGTGCAGGCAACTATAACTCACGCGACCGCAATCCTCTGCTGATGACGTCAGATATTACATCACTGTATTTAGACACTTATTTACCTATGTCTTCTTCCATTCATGTTTAGCTATACATATATTACATTTTTTTTTTTCAGAAAGACACATATGTCATCAGTGATGTAATATCTGACGTCATCAGCAGAGGATTGCGGTCGCGTGAGTTATAGTTGCCTGCACTAACTATAACGGGGGAATTTCATTGTTTTTTTATGAGTGAAATGTCCAGCTAACTATAACATGTGTGAAACCTATGTTTTTTTCAGTGAATTTGCAAGGTTTTTTAAATGCTAATTCCTAACTATAACGTGTGTGAAACCTATGGTTTTTTCAGTGAATTTGTACGGTTTTTTAAATGCAAATTTTTTTTTGAGATTTTTTGTAAACCTATGTATAAAATAATATATGTACTATATCCTGCATTATGGAATGGTTAATTTTTTTTTTATGCATTTTTTTCGTGCGCGTACGGTAAGCTGACGCTACGCGCTCCGTACGTCATACGTACGGTGCGCTTACGTGATACGATGTGCGTACGGTAAGCTGACGCTACGCGCTCCGCACGTCATAAGTACGGTGCGCTTACGTGATACGATGTGCGTACGGTAAGCTGACGCTACGCGCTCCGCACGTCATAAGTACAGCGCGCTTACGTGATACGTACATGACGTACGCGTACACCCGGAAGCAACGTCGCGGTTACGCAGGGGCGTGTAATGCGCATGCGCGAGTGCGTCTTACGTACGCGCTCCGTAAGCGCTCCGTAAGCGTCACGTTTGCGCATGCGTACTTGTTTACGAGCGCGTACCGTAAGCTTACGGAGCGCGCACGGTAGGTCATGTGATCCACAAAGAACACTTTTCATTGGTTGAAACTACTTTCAGTTCCAGAAACTTCCCACACCACACCCATTCCCCTCATTACTGCTTGAGATCCCCTAGGAGAAGGAGCTGAATTGACATTGAGATACAATGGCAGAACAGCAGACCTCTTCTGAGAGTGAGGCTAGCAGCACCACCATCATCCAGAGAAGGAGGAAACAAAAGAATTCTTTTGTATGGGAGTATTTTACTTTTCCAGAGGGGGAGAAAAAGGTCAATGCTCCATTGGTCACTTGCACACTTTGTGACCGTGTTTTATCTAGAGGAAATCCAAGGAAGAAGTATTCCTTTGGAAATCACTCTATGATGAGACACCTTAGGGATAGACATCCCAGGACCTTTGCTCGACATACTGGAGAAAACTCTTCAGTAAGTCACCAGAGCCCAACCTCAGAAGCTCAGCCGAGTACATCATCGGCAGGTCAGCTGAGCCCTTCCTCTGAGGTGGGAGCATCACCTTCTTCTGCTCCTCTGGACGTTAACCCTCGATTTGGGAGGGTTGTAATGAGGTGTATAAGGTGTTGTGGTCTTATTGTTTTTGGGGAGACCAGTGTTTCCCTTATTAACAATAAGATAGACCAGCACGTTTGTAGACGCTCATAATATTCCCATTCTTTCTTTCCTCCATCCCTGTATTAACCCAACGGCTCTTTTAAGAGCCGACCTTACCTCACAATTTTTTGTATTTTTTTTTAAGCTTTCCTTTTTGAAAAAAATTTTTTGCCGTGCGCGTACGGTACGCGTAATTACGCGAAGTTCGCGGAATTTTTCCTCGCGGAATTTCTCCGTTTACGCCGTGCGCGTACGCTGCGCGCATTTGGCGATTTTTGGAAAAAAAAAATAAAATTAATTTTTTGCCCTTGGGGGTCCTTCTGGGACCCCCTGACAAAGGCTAGGGGGTCAGGAACTGTCCAGCCTGCCCCCTTTTCACGTTATCCACCTTTGTTTTTCACCCCCTCAGACTGCGAGAGACAAAATGGCGGCCGACACTTCCTGGTTTCGACCGATTCGAATGTTTACTTTGATCTAACAACCAATCAGAATCGCGCTCGCGCACGGCACCGTACGCGTACGGTAAGCTTACCGTAAGCGCACGGAGCGCGCCCATAGATATATATATTGATTTAAATGCTATTTTCACAGGAAATACTGAACAGATTTACACGAGACCTTCAAAAGGCACATCCCTGACCTGAGGCCACCTCTCTGCCAAATTTAACATAATTCTGTTCAGCCGTTCGGGCTGTAGCTCGGACTAAAGGTCCTATGGAAAAATGCATGGGGAAAACGCGTTTTGGGACCCCCCCTTTTTCTCAGCCCCCGCTTGACGAATCCCCCCGAGACTTTCAGGGTAGGAGCGGAGCGTAGCGCCCCATTAGTTTTGAAAAATTCGCGAGGATTCGTCAACCGGCGCCAAAGTTATTCCAAATAGAATGTTGCGGATTTCCTATGGAAACACGGTCCTAACTATATCTACTGGCGACCGCCAGTAGATAATATATATATATATATATATATATATAAATTCACTGAAAAAACCATAGGTTTCACACATGTTATAGTTAGCGGAAATTTTACTGATAAAAAACCAGTGAAATTCCCCCGTTATAGTTAGTGCAGGCAACTATAACTCACGCGACCGCAATCCTCTGCTGATGCTAATACTGTATTTAGACACTTATATGCCCATGTCTTCTTCCATACATTTTTAGCTATACATATATTACAAATATTTTTTTTTCATAAAGACACATATGTCATCAGCAGAAGATTGCGGTCGCGTGAGTTATAGTTGCCTGCACTAACTATAACGGGGGAATTTCACTGGTTTTTTATCAGTAAAATTTCCGCTAACTATAACATGTGTGAAACCTATGGTTTTTTCAGTGAATTTGCAAGGTTTTTTAAATGCTAATTCCTAACTATAACGTGTGTGAAACCTATGGTTTTTTCAGTGAATTTGTACGGTTTTTTAAATGCTAAGTTACTTTACGCCATTCGAGGCGTGCGCGCCCACTTAACGCAGTTCGTTCCGTGCACAGTTTTTATCAACTTTCATAAGCCCTGTACATTTGGTGGCCTTCGGCCACCAAAAGCACAGGGGGTGGGGTCAATGTGAATAGTGTTTTTTTTATTTCTATTTTATAATTTCATGTTGCCAAAATTTAGATTTTTTTTACCTGGTAATAAGCCCTGTATATTTGGTGCCCTTCGGGCACCAAAAGCACAGGGGGTGCGGTAAGTGTGGATAGTGTTTTTTTTATTTTTATTTTTTTACCGTACGCTTACGGTAAGCGTACGGTAAGCGTACCCCGCGAAATTGCCGAAAAAAAAATAAACCCGGTTTTGCTCTTGGGGGATGTTTGTGGACTCCCTCAACATGACTATGTGGGAGGGAGTTGTCAAAACAGCCCCGTAACATGTTTTTGCACATCATGTTTGATAAACAAGCCTCAGTGCGAGAGACAAAATGGTTTCGGCCGATTCGAATGTTTACTAAGATCTAAGAGCCAATCAGAATCGCGCTCGCGCACGCCACCGTACGCTTACCGTAAGCGTACGGTAAGCGTACCGTAAGCGGGCTCAGATATATATATTGATTTAAAGGCTATTTTCTACTGAACAGATTTACACCAAACCTACAAAAGGCACTTCCTTGACCTAGGGACTACCTCTCTGCCAAATTTTGAGTAATTCTGTTCAGCCGTTCGGGCTGTAGCTCGTTCTAAAGGTCCTATGGAAAAATGCATGGGAAAAACGCGTTTTGGGACCCCCCTTTTATCTCAGCCCCCGCTTGACGGATCCCCCCGAGACTTTCAGGGTAGGAGCGGAGCGTAGCACCCCACCTATTTTGAGAAATTCGCGGGGATTCGTCGACCGGCGCCAAAGTTATTCAAAATAGAATGTTGAGGTTTTCCTATGGAAACGTGGTCCTAACTATAACTACCTACTGGCGACCGCCAGTAGGTAATATATATATATATATATATTACCTACTGGCGGTCGCCAGTAGGTAGTTATAGTTAGGACCCCTTTTCCATAGGAAAACCGCAACATTCTATTTTGATTAACTTTGGCGCCGGTTGACGAATCCTCGCGAATTTCTCAAAATAGGTGGGGCGCTACGCTCCGCTCCTACCCTGAAAGTCTCGGGGGGATTTGTCAAGCGGGGGCTGAGATAAAAGGGGGGTCCCAAAACGCGTTTTTTTTCAGATTCATATAGAAAATTTTTGAAAACTAGAACCATTTTTAAAGCTATTTTTTAAAAAAACAAATGAATAAATATTTTTTTGAGTGAGTATGGTAAGTCAATAATAATAATTGTAGTCTCTCAAGGACCTTGTAATGTGATAATTGATTTTTAGTGTTTTTTTTAAAAAAATAAAAAAAAAGTACGCGCACCGTACGCGTACGGTAAAAAAAAAAAAAAAAGTTTTAAAAAACATATATAAAAAATAGATGAAAGATAAGGTTGGCTCTTAAAAGAGCCGTTGTGTTCATGCAGGGACAGAGGAAAGAAAGATTGGGAATATTAGACGGTACGACAAGTGTGCTGATCTATTTTACTGTTCACTAGGGAAACACTGGTCTCCCTATAAGTAATTAGATCGTGACAAGTGGCGCACCGTACTTCAACCCTCGCAAACCGAGGGTTAATTTCCAGAGGGCCAGCAAAAGGAGATGCTCCCCCCACAGATGAAGGGCTCACCTGACCTGCAGAAGAAGGAGTCAGCTCTGCAGATGATGGTCCAGGCTGAGCTGCTGTGGATGTACTTGCTTGTCTTTCTGAAGAGTTACCTCCAAAAAGATGACCATGTGTCCTTTTGTGTACATCCTTGAGGTGTCTCTTCATGGTGTGATTCCCAAAGGAATACTTCCTGTCAGGATTACCTCTAGAAAGTACACGCTGACACAGCCTGCAAGTTACTAAGGGTGCATTCACCTTTTGCTGGCCTTCAGGAAAAGTAAAATAATCCCATACATAAGAGGGCTTTTGTTTCCTCGATCTCTGCCTCAAGACAGTGCTGCTAGTGCTAGCCTCACTCTCAGAAGAGCTCTGCTGTTCTGCCATCGTATCCCAAAGACAAACCAGCTCCTTCTCCTAAGGGATCACAAGCAGAAATGAGGGGAATGGGTGTGGTGTAGGAGAGTTCTAGAACTGAAAGTAGTTTCAACCAATCAAAAGTTGTGTTTCATGATCACATGACCTACCGTACGCTTACGGTACGCTTACGGTACGCTTACGGCAAAAGTGCGCATGGGAGTAAAAAAGACTCGCGCTTGCGCGCATGCGCATAACAGACACTACCCGACACTTCCGCGTAACGTGCGCGTGTAGCGCACACGCGTACGCGTCCCACGCGGAGTACGCGCGGCTACGCAAATTGCGTAACTATACGCAAGCAGCGTGGATAAATTACGGACGTAGCGTAAACCGTACGCTTACCGTGAGCTTACGGTACGCGTACTAAAAAAATAATAAAAAAAATAGAAAAAAAGTACTGCAAATAAATTTTACATGTTTATTTTAAAAAAAATATAAAAAAAAACATATTAAAGAATTTTAAAAATTTAACCATAGTCTTTATAAAAGGTAAGAAAAATAAAATCAAAATATGTTAAAAAAAATAGAAGAAAAAAAAAACAATTAGCATTTAAAAAACCTTGCAAATTCACTGAAAAAACCATGGGTTTCACACACGTTATAGTTAGGACTTAGCATTTAAAAAACCATAGAAATTCAGTGAAAAAACCATAGGTTTCACACACGTTATAGTTAGGAATTAGCATTTAAAAAACCTTAGAAATTCAGTGAAAAAACCATAGGTTTCACACATGTTATAGTCAGCTGGACATTTTACTCGTAAAAAACCAATGAAATTCCCCCGTTATAGTTAGTTCAGCTAACTATAACTCGCGCGCCCGCAATGCACTGCTGATGACGTCACATATTACATCACTCATGACATGGTCAGTGACATCACTCATGACATCACATCTCAAATGACATCACTGATGACCTCACTGATGACATCATCCTTGTGATAGAATGGCAGACCTCCTCTTCCCCTAATAAAACCTTTGATACACACAATCAAAAATAGAGACTAAAATTTACAAAACAATGGACATACCAATAACAGTTACAACAACCTCTTCAGTAATTCTAAGATCCACATACACATCCACTCATTCACCAACAGTCCAATACAGTCACTCATACATGTACTCACTTATCATATGTACTCATACACCTATACATCCTATTACACAACGCCACTCATCCATAGAGCTACTCACACACATAGTCACTCATGCCAATAAAGAATCAAACATCCATTTACTTGCATATACAGTTAAACACACACCACCACACTTACTTCTACGGAAACTTACACATACTTAGTCTTTTTAACAATCACTTATAGAAACACATACTTATTCATACAGGAACTCTTTCAATCTCTCACTCTCACATATACTCACATATATAAACCAATAGTCACATATACTAGTTTTAAACATATGTAGTTACTCATAAAGACACTATTGAGACAGTCATTCACTCACTAACACACCCATGCACACACTCATCCACCCATGCAGTCCTGCACACATGCTCTGTTCAACACATACAAACAGTGAGTCACTCATTCATGCACCTATGCACTACGTCATACCCCCCACCGAACCATGCAGACACTCATACTGATACTCAAAAAACCAACTAATAACCTATATAGACACCCATGTAGCTACTCTCCAACCCATGCAGCCACTTATACACAAAGTGAGAGACTGATACAGATATCTATATATTTAAACATTACTCACTAAGCCATGTATTCACTATGATACACTTAATCAGTCAGTTACACAATCAATTTTTCAAAAAGAAATCATCCAATTAGACAGTAATATACCCATTTATTCTTCCATCGACCTTGAGATATACATATATAAAACATATTTAATTTTCAGAAAAATACACATTCACTGGATGATGTCATCAGTGAGGTCATCAGTGATGTCATTTGAGATGTCATCAGTGATGTCATGAGTGATGTCACTGACCATGTCATGAGTGATGTAATATGTGACGTCATCAGCAGTGCATTGCGGGCGCGCGAGTTATAGTTAGCTGAACTAACTATAACGGGGGAATTTCATTGGTTTTTTACGAGTAAAATGTCCAGCTAACTATAACATGTGTGAAACCTATGGTTTTTTCACTGAATTTCTAAGGTTTTTTAAATGCTAATTCCTAACTATAACGTGTGTGAAACCTATGGTTTTTTCACTGAATATATATATATATATATATATATATATATATATATATTACCTACTGGCGGTTGCCAGTAGGTAGTTATAGTTAGGACCACGTTTCCATAGGAAATCCGCAACATTCTATTTTGAATAACTTTGGCGCCGGTCGATGAATCCTCGCGAATTTTTCAAAATAGGTGGGGCGCTACGCTCCGCTCCTACCCTGAAAGTCTCGGGGGGATTCGTCAAGCGGGGGCTGAGATAAAAGGGGGGTCCCAAAACGCGTTTTTCCCATGCATTTTTCCATAGGACCTTTAGACACAGCTACAGCCCGAACGGCTGAACAGAATTACTAGAAATTTGGCAGAGAGGTAGTCCTCAGGTCAAGGAAGTGCCCTTTGCAGGTTTGGTGTAAATCTGTTCAGTAGATTCTGAGAAAATAGCCTTTAAATCAATATATATATCTGAGCCAGCTTACGGTGCGCTTACGGTACGCTTACCGTACGCGTACGGTGGCGTGCGCGAGCGCGATTCTGATTGGCTCTTAGATCTTAGTAAACATTCGAATCGGCCGAAACCAGGAAGCGGCGGCCGCCATTTTCTCTCTCGCACTGAGAGTGATGATTAAAATACAAAGCACAAAAACATGTAAAGGGGCTGTTTGGACAGCTCCAAAACACCTAGCCATGTTGAGGGAGTCCCCAAAGATCCCCCAAGGCCAAAAACCGAATTTTTATTTTTTCGCTAATTTCGCCGATTACGCTTACCGTACGCGTACGGTAAAAAAATATTAAAAAAAAAAAATTATCCACACTCTCCCCACCCCGTGTGCATGGCTTATAAGAGGTGCGAAAAATTAAAATATTACCTTTCAAAACGAAGTGCATCATATGTCCTCCATGTGCGCACGGTGCGCGAAGCGCATCGTGCGTACATGGCCCATCTAGCGTAACGTGGGCACGCGGTGCGCGTAGCGCACCGCGTGCCCACCGTGCGTGCACGGCACTAACTGCTTAAAGTAGGTGCATGAATGAGTGACTCACTGTTTGTATGTGTTGAAGACAGCATGTGTGCAGGACTGTATGGGTGGATGAGTGTGTGTATGGGTGTGTTAGTGAGTGAATGACTGTCTCAATAGTGTCTTTATGAGTAACTACATACGTTTTAAACTAGTATATGTGACTATTGGTGTATATATGTGAGTATATGTGAGAGTGAGAGATTGAAAGAGTTCCTGTATGAATAAGTATGTGTTTCTATAAGTGATTGTTTAAAAGACTAAGTATGTGTAAGTTTCCGTAGAAGTAAGTATGGTGGTGTGTGTATAACTGTATATGCAAGTAAATGTATGTTTGATTCTTTATTAGCATGAGTGACTATGTGTGTGAGTAACTCTATGGATGAGTGGCATTGTGTAACAGGATGTATAGGTGTATGAGTACATATGATGAGTGAGTACATGTATGAGTGACTGTATAGGACTGTTGGTGAATGAGTGGATGTGTATGTGGATCTTAGAATTACTGAAGAGGTTGTTGTAACTGGTATTGGTATGTCCATTGTTTTGAAAATTTTAGTCTCTATTTTTGAATGTGTGTATCAAAGGTTATATTAGGGTGAGAGGAGGTCTGCCACTCTATCACAAGGATGATGTCATCAGTGATGTCATCAGTGATGTCATTTGAGATGTCATCAGTGATGTCATGAGTGATGTCACTGACCATGTCATGAGTGATGTAATATGTGACGTCATCAGCAGTGCATTGCGGGCGCGCGAGTTATAGTTAGCTGCACTAACTATAACGGGGGAATTTCAATGGTTTTGTACAAGTGAAAAGTCCAGCTAACTATAACACCCCTGAAACCTATGGTTTTTTCAGTGAATATATATATATACACACACATTCACTGAAAAAACCATAGGTTTCAGGGGTGTTATAGTTAGCTGGACTTTTCACTTGTACAAAACCATTGAAATTCCCCCGTTATAGTTAGTTCAGCTAACTATAACTCGCGCGCCCGCAATGCACTGCTGATGACGTCACATATTACATCACTCATGACATGGTCAGTGACATCACTCATGACATCACTGATGACATCTCAAATGACATCACTGATGACATCATCCAGTGAATGTGTGTTTTTCTGAAAATTAAATATGTTTTATATATGTATATCTCAAGGTCGATGGAAGAATAAATGGGTATATAAGTGTCTAAATGGATGATTTGTTTTTGAAAAATTGATTGTGTAACTGACTGATTAAGTGTATCATAGTGAATACATGGCTTAGTGAGTAATGTTTAAATATGTAAATATCTGTATCAGTCTCTCACTTTGTGTATAAGTGGCTGCATGGGTTGGTGAGTAGCTACATGGGTGTCTATATAGGTTATTAGTTGTTTTTTTGAGTATCAGTCTGAGTGTCTGCATGGTTCGGTGGGGGGTATTACGTAGTGCATAGGTGCATGAATGAGTGACTCACTCTTTGTATGTGTTGAAGACAGCATGTGTGCAGGACTGTATGGGTGGATGAGTGTGTGTATGGGTGTGTTAGTGAGTGAATGACTGTCTCAATAGTGTCTTTATGAGTAACTACATATGTTTTAAACTAGTATATGTGACTATTGGTGTATATAAGTGAGTATATGTGAGAGTGAGAGATTGAAAGAGTTCCTGTATGAATAAGTATGTGTTTCTATAAGTGATTGTTTAAAAGACTAAGTATGTGTAAGTTTCCGTAGAAGTAAGTGTGGTGGTGTGTGTATAACTGTATATGCAAATAAATGTATGTTTGATTCTTTATTAGCATGAGTGACTGTGTGTGAGTAACTATGGATGAGTGGCATTGTGTAACAGGATGTATAGGTGTATGAGTACATATGATGAGTGAATACATGCATGAGTGACTGTATAGGACTGTTGGTGAATGAGTGGATGTATATGTGGATCTTAGAATTACTGAAGAGGTTGTTGTAACTGGTATTGGTATGTCCATTGTTTTGAAAAGTTTAGTCTCTATTTTTGAATGTGTGTATCAAAGGTTATATTAAGGTGAGAGGAGGTCTGCCACTCTATCACAAGGATGATGTCACCAGTGATGTCATTTGAGATGTCATCAGTGATGTCATGAGTGATGTCACTGACCATGTCATGAGTGATGTAATATGTGACGTCATCAGCAGTGCATTGCGGGCGCGCGAGTTATAGTTAGCTGAACTAACTTATAACGGGGGAATTTCAATGGTTTTGTACAAGTGAAAAGTCCAGCTAACTATAACACCCCTGAAACCTATGGTTTTTTCAGTGAATTTCTGAGGTTTTTTAAATGCTAATTCCTAACTATAACGTGCCTGAAACCTATGGTTTTTTCTGTGAATTTCAAAGTTTTTTTAAATGCTAACTTCTAACTATGCCTACAGAGATAGGACATGTGAAGAAAGAAGAAAAAATGCACAGAAAGAAAAAAAAGAAGTGCAGAAAGAAGCCTTGTTGCAAAATCATCCTGTACCCTCAACTTTTTCAGACGGATACTGGTGGTAACTGAGTCTGACTAACCAGTCCTAGAGCCAGTGCTATGTCAAAAGACACTTAGAATACAGTGAAAACACCTACATACACTAGGGAACATTATGCGTTGGGGTCCCCCTGTGATTAGCATGACCTCCTCTGTAAGCCCCTAGTATATAATAGGGCAGGGGGATTAAAACTACCTCTTAAAACAGGCCACAGGGCATTTTTGCACACGTTAACTCAGGCCCCGTCCCCTCCCTTCACCACTGTGTAAACACGCCCTGTGGCCGTTTTTAGTTGGGAAATTAAGTTTATTTGAATCCTGAAGGTCCCTAGGGTCCAACTAGCCCACTAGGTACCTCCAGTAAGTGCCACAGAGCTGCGTTGCAGAGAGGTGTAAAAAGTGGCACGGCCTGGACCACCTCTCTGCAATGCAGCTCAGTGGCGCTTACTGGAAGCACTTGGTGGGCTAGTTAGCCCCCAGGGGCCCTCAGTATTGAAGGAAAATTATATCCCCAATTTAAAACGTGCCATAGTGCGTGTTTGCACACGTCACCTCAGGCCCCGTCCCGTCCCCTCCCTTCACCACTGTGTAAACGCGCCCTGTGGCTGTTCTAAGTTGAGAGATTAAGTCCCCTTGAATCCTAAGGGTCCCTAGGGTCAAACTAGACCACTAGGTATCTCCAGTAAGCGCCACAGAGCTGCGTTGCAGAGAGGTGTAAAAAGGGGCTTGGCCTCAGAACACCTGTCTGCAGCGCAGCTCCCTGGTGCATACTGGAGATGCCTGTTGGGCTAGTTGGCCCTCAGGGACCCTCAGTATTGAAGAGGAATTAATTCCCCAACTTACAACTCGCCAGAGGGCGCGTTTGCAGAGTGCTGCAAGGAGGGGGCGTGGCCTCCGGCACGATGCCAGTCTTTTATTTATTTTAATTTTTTAAGAAGGGGGGCTGTGTGGTTTCCCTTCTTATTCTAATTTATTGGCCCTGATGACCCCATCCCCCAGGGCCTGTCTCCTAATTATATTTTTTTGACCCCAATCCCCAGGGCCGGCCACTGTTTTTTATTATTTTAAAAAATATATATATTTATAGACACACCTAGGACATGCTGGACAAACCGTACGTACCTATCACCATGACGATTTGCGTGATATTCATTTAAAGGCGACTATGCATACAATGAATCCACATGGAATGTATTTACACCACTAGTGAAGCTCTGACATGTCTGATGCCCTACCGTGCCTAATCCCGGTAGACACCCTTGTCGTTTATTTATACAAACATGGGTAGCTATTGACGGGCACATTTAATACACATGCACACCAAGCCATTCAAAGGGGATTCGACAAAAATTCGACCAAAACTATGCAAGAAACCCCCCTCACGGTTAATAAAACACACATCCACTGCCGGATGTGTAATACTTTTTATTTTACTCTCTGGAAAGGGGACGAACATCACTTGAGAGTCACAGCGCGCTCCTGGCAGAGCCCAATGCTGTGATACACCCACCATTGCCTGCTGAGTGCCACACACCTCTGTGTTGTATTCCACTAGCTAGTGCATATGCTATGACACTCTCTAGCCCATGTGCACTGTAACACCACCCCGTGAATATGTCATGCCACACTTGTCTTCGCACGGGTTATATTGCCCCATCTAACGTGCCTTCCTCGATGCCTATGTTATAACGCACAGTGCTATGCCATACATATTACAATCTGGGATCCATATCTTTGTCACAGTGAATATGCAACGTTACACTCCCCAGCACATATTTTATATTACAACTTTAGAGACTAGTTAGGTTACACAACACTGCCCTGTGCATATTACACTCCAAGGCGCATATCGCATAGCACGCGCTAGTGCCTATGCTATCTCGCGCTCTCCAATGAATCTGTCATTGCGCACAATGTATTGCATATTATATTTCACGCCCGGTTCATCTTATATCACACTTTTTGGTGCATAGTTTATGCCATACACTATATCTAGTTTTCATTTTCAATCGTGCTCTCAGGACTATGTTCTATATAACACTGTGTTCACCTACCCTTTTCACGGGCATTACATTTTGTGATAGGGGGTGGAGGGTCAGGGGGTGTTTCTGCCAAGTGAGCCCGGAGTCACAGTCACAAACGTCCTCTTCTTCCTGAATAAAAGTGAGATTATGCTGCATACTTGTTCATATTTTAAGTAGTTCGCACAGACACACGTTTTAAAAACAATAAAGTTCCTAATACCCGCCTTCTCTGAACAGTTAGCTTGCTGCCCCATCCCCCTCCTCCCTATCCTCTGTTGTGTGAATCCATGGACTAGCCTCCTCCCTCCTGCCATGCATGGTCTGATGTGCTGCCACTGCCCTCAATTTAGTATGATGTACCAGTCCACTCCTCCTGCCCTCCATTGCCCAATTCTATGCCTCATCATTGACCTCCTGCTTAAACTCTGTGCTTAGCTTGCTGCCCCTATTCTCCTACCCCCTGCCCTCCGATGTCTTTGTGTATGTCCCTGCTCCATCCTTTTTGCCCACCATGTTCCATGGACCTGCCACTCCTATCTACTCTGAGTGTTCTGTTGAGCTGCCCCTCCCCTCCCACCTGCCTAGCATTGTCAGATGACTGTAACCTGTCCCTGCCACCTCCACCCTGCCTGTCCACATGCCATGCCCCTATCCTCTTCCTCCTGTCCTACATGGTCCAGTGTACTGCCACACCCTTCTGCCCTCCCTGGTCTGTTGTGCTGCAACTGCTCCTCCTGCCTGCCCCGTGCGGTCTGTTATGAGGCCCCTTCCCCTGAACTTTCTTGTCTGTGCACAGGTCCTGACCCTCCCTTCTATCCTCCATCGTCCTTTGTGCATGCCCCTGCACCCTCCTTCTTGCCCATCATAGCCATTGTGCTACAACTAACCCTCCCACTTGCCATGCATGGTCTTCTGTGCTGCCATGGCCCCTCCCACCTTCCCTGTGTGGTCAGTTAGCTGCCCCTGAACCCCTCCCACCTTCCCTCCATGGTCTGTGTGTATGCCATCACAGTCTCACTGTTGCTCTTCATGTTGTGTCTTGCTTCTAGTGCCCATCCTGCCTGATCTCCATGGCTATCTTGCTGCTCCTGCCCTGCCCCCTTGCCCCCAGCCCTCTGTTTACATGTGCAGACCCCTACTCCTTCCCTCCTGGCTTGTCTGTTCCATTGTAATGCCCCTGATCCATCCCTCCTGCCCTTTATGGTCTGGTTATGCTGCAGCTTTCTCTCCTGTCTGTCCATTATGGTCCTGCCTCTTGCCCCTCTGTTCTCTGTTGTCCATGTGCATGGTCCTCTCCCCTCCCTCTTGCTTTCTATGGATTGTTGTGCTGCACTCCCGTCCCGCATGCCCTGTGTGGTGTATTGTGCTGCTGCAAACCCTGATGCCTGCCCTGCAGGGTCAGTTTGGTGCACCTCTCCATGTCCCTCCTGTCCTCTGTTATCCAAGTCCATGTCCCTACCCCATTTCCTTCCATGATCCAATGTACCATACTTGCGAACATTTTGAACTTGGTAAGAGGGAGATTTTGAAAAAAAACTGGGGTATTGATTTTCCCCTTTGAGTTACATTGAAAAAGAGGAGATTGTAGAAAGGAGACAGTTAAAATAAAGCCCATTTGAGCTTAAAAACATTGGACGTTTCCTGGCTGAATCGGGTCTGTTGGCATGTATGGTTGTACTACCATTGCCTCTTCCTTCTGCCCACTATGGTCTATTACATTGCCACAGCCTCTCTTGCAAGTCCTGTATTGTTGGTTTGTTGCCCCTGCCCCCCTTTCCACTGCCCTCCATAGTCTGTTGTGCTGCCACGGCCCTTCCTGCCTGCTCAGTGTGGTTAAATTGTTGCCTTTGCACCCTCCTACCTGCCTTCAATTTTCAGAGTCCGTGCCCCTGACCTCTGCCTCTCAACAGTATCCTAATGAACAACTAGATTGCTAACATTCTATATTTATTACAAAAGTGTGGAACGCCTGACGTCATCTTGATGTGATCAAAACTGTAATACCTAGAGCATTTCCTTTAGAAATTACATATATGAGAGGGTCTTGTTGGCAACAAAATTATGGTTAGTGCTCTAAAAGACTAAAATATGGACATATTTTCTGAGTTTTCAAATAGCGAGAAAGCACTTTTAAATTATTTGTTACCTTTATGTTTTTTTATCCAGTTGACCACTTGATTAAATGTTGCACTTAGGGGAGAGGATGTGGTGTTACTTCCAGAACTGCAGACTTTGCAACTGGGGAACCAGGTTGGAGTTTCTGCTTCAGCACGACATTCTGTGATTCTGGTCAAATCACTTAGTCTCCCCATGTCTACAACCAAAATGAATTTGTTCTTGCGTGATGTAACCAATGCTCATGTAAAGCACTCCAATACCTGACAAGTCTGCACTATATAACACTGCAAAAACACAAAATAATAAGTGTTTTGCACACTTCTGTCATTGGGCTATATTTGGGCTACATCTGGGTGATTTTGGGCTACATTTGGGCTCTTTTGTCTCCGGTGGCCATCTTGGGAGATTTATTTGTTATGAAGTTTCCTAATTTCCTCATGTACTGCAGTCTCCTCAGTAGGAAATGCTTTCAGTTTTTTACTTTGATTCCATCATGAAGGTATTCAGATATGTCACACATTTGCCATAAATTCTGAATGTTAGCACTCTAGTTGCTCATTAGATCACTGTAGTAAAACTACTGTTCACCATGGAAGTCTGCTCCTGGTATTAAAAGTGCATGTTTTCTACTGGTCGCCAGTAGATAGTTATAGTTAGGACCGTGTTTCCATAGGAAATCCGCAACATTCTATTTGGAATAACTTTGGCGCCGGTTGACGAATCCTCGCGAAATTTTCAAAATAGGCGGGGCGCTCCGCTCCGCTCCTACCCTGTAAGTCTCGGGGGGATTCGCCAAGCGGGGGCTGAGAAAAAAGGGGGGTCCCAAAACGTGTTTTCACCATACAATTTTCCATAGGGACCTTTAGTCCAAGGTACAGCCCGAACGGCTGAACAGAATTACTTGAAATTTGGCAAAGAGCTAGTCCTCAGCTCAGGGATGTGCCTTTTGCATATATGGAGTCAATCTGTTCAGTAGTTCCTGAGAAAATCAAAAGTAAAATCATATATATATCTGGGCGGAGCCTAACCACACATCTCATCCTGAGATCTGATTGGCTGCCAGCACTTCATCCAAGAAGTGTTGGCAGCCATCTTGGGACCAATATACATGATAGCACCTCATTAAAAAGCATTGCAGTTAATAGAAGGTTTTAAGACTTTAGTTACATTATAAATCATTTGTTGATGGTACCATACTCATTTAAGGAATTGTGGTGTGTTCTAAGGTGATTTTACCATGTGAAAAAGCCTTCTGCTGTGATATCATGAACCATGTTTTAGAGAAAACTATTTTCTCATGCTTTTCCCACAGAGGTTTGGAAGGTGATCTATAAGCTAAACTGAGAGCATATTTTCTGTAAATTCACATTATCTTTCTCAGTCATGTGAGAATGAAGTCTGACATTCTCAGTAAAACATGTACATCCAACAAGGGCAGAGACTGTCAGTTGATTCCTTTGTGTTCTACTGCAGCTTCCCAGAGTGTTCTAAAGAACAACTAGAGCGCTAACAGTCTTACTTATGACAAAAGTATGGCATACCTGAAGCCATCTTGATTGGAATAAACTGGTAACACTTAAAACATTTAATTTAAAAAGGAACACAATGAGGGGGTTCATTTTGCCATAGAAATTATGATTAGTGCTGAAGAAAGAAAAATTAGGGCATATTTTGAGTGACTTCTCAAATCCTCTTCTATTTCATTAAAAAATTCTGATATGCAGACTGAAACATGCACTTCTTATACTAGCAGCAGACTTCCGTGGTGAGCAGTAGCTTTACTACAGTGATCTAATGAGCAACTAGAGTGCTAACATTCAGAATTTATGGCAAATGTGTGACATATCTGAATACCTTCTTGATGGAATCAAAGTAAAAAACTGAAAGCATTTTCTACTGAGGAGACTGCAGTAAATGAGGAAATTAGGAAACTTCATAACAAATAAATCTCCTAAAATGGCCACCAGAGACAAAAGAGCCCAAATGTAGCCCAAATGTAGCCCAAATATCACCCAAATGTAGCCCAATGACAGAAGTGTGCAAAACACTTATTTTTTGTGTATTTGCAGTTTTATATAGTGCAGACTTGTCAGGTATTGGAGTGCTTTACATGAGCATTGGTCACATCACACAAGATCAAATTCATTTTGGTTGTAGACATGGGGAGATTAAGTGATTTGACCAGAATCACAGAATGTTATGCTGAAGCAGAAACTCCAACCTGGTTCCCCAGTTGCAAAGTCTGCAGCTCTGGAAGTAACACCACACCCTCTCCCCTTGAATGCAACATTTAATCAAGTGGTCAACTGGATAAAAAGCTAAGATTACAAATAATTTAAAAGTTCTTTGTTGCTATTTGAAAACTCAGAAAATATGTCCTCATTTTAGTTTTTTAGAGCACTGACAATAATTTTGATGCAAATAAAACCATCTCATATATGTAATTTCTAAAGGAAATGCTCTAGGCATTACAGTTTTGATTACATCAAGATGACGTCAGGCGTTCCACACTTTTGTAATAAATATAGAATGTTAGCAATCTAGTTGTTCATTGGGATACTGTTGAGAGGCAGCGGCCAGGGGCACGGACTCTGAAAATTGAAGGCAGGTAGGAGAGTGCAGAGGCAACAATTTGACAACACTAGGCAGGCAGGAAGGGCAGTGGCAGCACAACAGACTATGGAGGGCAGTGGAAAGGGGGCAGGGGCTACAAACCAACAATACAGGACTGGCAAGAGAGGCTGTGGTGATGTAATAGACCATTGTGGGCAGAAGGAAGAGGCAGTGGTCATACAACCATACATGCCAACAGACCCGTTTCAGCCAGGAAACGTCCAATGTTTTTAAGCTCAAATGGGCTTTACTTGATCTGGTTCCTGTCTACAATCTTCTCTTTTTCAATGTAACTCAAAGGGGAAAATCAATACCCCAGATTTATTTCAAAATCTCCCTCTTACCAAGTTCAAAATGTTCGCAAGTATGGTACATTGGATCATGGTAGGCAGGAGGAATTGGGGTAGGGACATGGACTCGGATAACAGAGGACAGGAGGGACATTGAGAGGTGCACCAAACTGACCCTACAGGGCAGGCATCAGGGTTTGCAGCAGCACAATACACCACACAGGGCATGCGGGACGGGAGTGCAGCACAACAATCCATAGAAAGCAATAGGGAGGGGACAGGACCATGCACATGGACAACAGACAACAGAGGGGAAAGAGGCAATGGTAGCTAGCTGACCATAATGGACAGACAGGAGAGAAAGCTGCAGCATAACAGACCATAAAGGGCAGGAGTGACGGATCAGGGGCATTACAATGGAACCGACAAGCCAGGAAGGAGGGAATAGAGGTCTGCACATGGAAACAGAGGGCTGGGGGCAAGGGGGCAGGGCAGGAGCAGCAAGATGACCATGGAGGTCAGGCAGGATGGGCACTAGAAACAAGACACACCATGGAGAGCAACTGTGAGACTGATGGCATACACACAGACCATGGAGGGAATGTGGGAGGGGGTCAGGAGCAGCTAGCTGACCACACAGGGAAGGTGGGAGGGGCCATGGCAGCACAGAAGACCATGCATGGCAAGCGGGAGGGTTAGTGGCAGCACAATGGCTATGATGGGCAAGAAGGAGGGTGCAGGGGCATGCACAAAGGACCATGGAGGATAGAAGGGAGGGTCAGGACCTGGGCACAGACAAGAGAGTTCAGGGGAAGGGGTCTCACAACAGACCGCGCGGGGCAGGCAGGAGGAGCAGTTGCAGCACAACAGATCAGGGAGGGCAGAAGGGTGTGGCAGTAAAATGGACCATGAACGACTGGAGGAAGGGGATAGGGGCATGGCATGTGAACAGGCAGGGTGGACGTGGCAGGGACAGGTTACAGTCATCTGACAATGCTAGGCAGGTGGGAGGGGGGTGGCAGCTCAACAGAACACTCAGAGTAGATAGGAGTGGCAGGTCCATGGAACATGGTGGTCAAAAAGGATGGAGCAGGGGCATGCACAAAGACATCGGAGGGCAGGGGGAAGGAGAATAGGGGCAGCAAGCTAAGCACAGAGGCTAAGCAGGAGGTCAATGATTGCCCATAGAATTGGGCAATGGAGGGCAGGAGGAGTGGACTGGTACATCATGCTAAATGGAGGGTAGTGGCAGCACATCAGACCATGCATGGCAGGAGGGAGGAGGCTAGTCCATGGATTCAGACAACAGAGGATAGGGAGGAGGTGGATGGGGCAGCAAGCTAACTGTTCATAGAAGGTGGGTATTAGGAACTTTATTGTTTTTAAAATGTGTGTCTGTGCGAACTACTTAAAATATGAACAAGTATGCAGCATAATCTCACTTTTATTCAGGAAGAAGAGGACGTTTGGGACTGTGACTCTGGGCTCACTTGGCAGAAACATCCCCTGACCTTCCACCCCCCATCGCAAAATGTAATGCCCGTGAAAAGGGTAGGTGGACGCAGTGTTATATAGAACATGGTCCTGAGAGCACGATTGAAAATGAAAACTAGTTATAGTATATGGTATAAACTATGCACCAAAAAGTGTGATATAAGATGAACCGGGGCGTGAAATATAATATGCAATACATTGTGCGCAATGACAGATTCATTGGAGAGCGCGAGATAGCACAGGCACTAGCGCTTGCTATGTGATATGCGCCTTGGAGTGTAATATGCACAGGGCAGTGTTGTGTAACCTAAGTAGTCTCTAAAGTTGTAATATAAAATATGTGCTGGGTAGTGTAACATTGCATATGCAGTGTGACAAAGATATGGATCCCAGATTGTAATAAGTATGGCATGGCGCTGTGCTTTATAACATAGGCATCGAGGAAGGCACGTTAGATGGGGCAATATAACCCGTGCGAAGGCAAGTGTGGCATTACATATTCACGGGGTGGTGTTACAGTGCACATGGGCTAGAGAGTGTCATAGCATAAGCACTAGATGGTGGAATACAACACAGAGGTGTGTGGCACTCGGCAGGCAATGGTGGGTGTAACACAGCATTGGGCTCAGCCAGGAGCACGCTGTGACTCTCAAGTGAGGTTTGTCTCCTTTCCAGAGAGTAAAATACAAAGTATTACACATCCGGCGGTGGATGTGTGTTTTATTAACCGTGAGGGGGTTTCTTGCATAGTTTGGTCGAATTTTTTTCGAATCCCCTTTGAATGGCTTGGTGTGCATGTGTATTAAATGTGCCCTTCAATAGCTACCCATGTTTGTATAAATAAACGACAAGGGTGTCTACTTGTAGAGTACCCACCAGAGGGGGCGCCGGGTTGAGGCACGGTAGGGTGTCAGACATGTCAGAGCTTTACTAGCGGTGTGAATACATTCTACATGGATTCATTGTATGCATAGTCGCCTTTTAATGAATATCACGCAAATCGTCATGGTGATAGGTGCATACGGTTTGTCCAGCAACACAGCCCCCCTCCTAAAGAATAAAAAAGGCCATGACCCGGGGGTTGGGGTCCCCGGGGCCGATTAAGGCCGTGGCAGGGCCAAATTAATGTTTTTCTACAAAAAAAATTAGGGTGCAGGCCCTGGGGGATGGGGTCCCCAGGGCTAATAAATTAGAAAAAAAAGGGGGCCACACAGCCCTCCTTCAAAAATAAATAAATAAAAGACCGGCATTGTGCCGGAGGCCATGCCCCCTTCTTGCAGCACTCTGCAAACGCGCCCCCTGGCCAGTTGTAAGTTGAGGAATTAATTCCCCTTCAATACTGAGGGTCCCTGAGGGCCAACAAGCCCAACAGGTATCTCCAGTATGCGCCAGGGAGCTGCGTTGCAGACAGGTGTTCTGAGGCCACGCCACTTTTTACACCTCCATGCAACGCAGCTCTGTGGCGCTTACTGGAGGTACCTAGTGGGCTAGTTTGACCCTAGGGACCCTTAGGATTCAAGGGGACTTAGGGCCATATGTACGTAGCCTAATACCGGTCGCTAACGGCCGATTTTCGGTAATTATACCGTTACCGACCGGTATTTAGGCTTTTGCAATGTAGGGGGCACATTACAGGATTCGGTATTTACCGAATCAGTAAAATTACCAGTTCGGTAATTTTACCGAATCGGTAATTTTACCGATTCGGTAAATACCGAATCCTGTAATGATATGTAGGGGGAGTGTGTGGGTGTTGTGGGGATTCGTTATTTACCACCAACTAAAAGTTGGTGGTAAATGACGAATATGTGAAAAAAAGCATTTTTGTGCAGGTTTAAGTGTGCAATGTGGCAGACATACATGCCCTTAGGGCATGTATGTGTGCCACATGTGCACACATGCAGGAATCATGGGTGCAACAGGGTGTCACTGTGACACCCTGCCACCCTTGATTGTGCTCCCCCCATTACCGAATCTGTATTTACCGATTCGGTAATGGTAACTGGCTTCAAGGGATGCATTATTACCGAATCGGTAAATACCGGTTCTAAAATACCAAATTTTACCGATTCTGTAATAATTACCGAATTATTATCTACATAACATTTACCACTTCATAAATACCGAATCGGTAAAATTCGGTATTTATGAAGTGGTAAATGTTGGCCTACCTACATAAGGCCCTTAATTTCTCAACTCAGAACGGCCACAGGGCGCATTTACACAGTGGTGAAGGGAGGGGACGGGGCCTGAGGTGACGTGTGCAAACACGCCCTGTGGCACGTTTTTAAGTTGGGGAAATAATTCCCTTTCAATCCTGAGGGACCCTGGGGTCCAACTAGCCCACCAGGTGCTTCCAGTAAGCACCACTGCTCTGCGTTGCAGAGAGGTGGTGCAGGCCGTGCCACTTTTTACACCTCTCTGCAACGCAGCTCTGTGGCTGTGGATGATTGGTGGTGTGTGAGTGTCTATATAGGTGTATAAATGCATATGATAGTCTTGTATGGAGTGACTGTAAGTATGAGTGACTGTACAGGTGAATGAGTGGAGGTGTATGTAGACCTAAGAGTTATTAAGTGGAGATTGCAATGGTTTTGAGATTGGAAGTCTGAAATTTTGAGTCGGTGTTTCAAAGGTTATATTAGGGTGTGAGAAGATGCAGTAATTTATCACATGGATGACGTCATCAGTGATGTCATTTGAGATGTCATCAGTGATGTCATGAGTGATGTCACTGACCATGTCATGAGTGATGTAATATGTGACGTCATCAGCAGTGGATTGCGGGCGCGCGAGTTATAGTTAGCTGAACTAACTATAACGGGGGAATTTCACTGGTTTTTTACGAGAGAAATGTCCAGCTAACTATAACATGTGTGAAACCTATGGTTTTTTCAGTGAATTTGCAAGGTTTTTCAAATGCAAATTCCTAACTATAACGTATGTGTAACCTATGGTTTTTTCAGTGAATTTGCAAGGTTTTTTAAATGCAAATTCCTAACTATAACGTGTGTGTAACCTATGGTTTTTTCAGTGAATTTGCAAGGTTTTTTAAATGCAATTTTTTTTTATTTATTATGTTTTTTTTTTAGATTTTTTTTTAAAAGAATATCCTACCTATGTATATAATCATATATTTACTATATCCTGCAATATGGAATGGTTCACTTTTTTAAAATTAATGTTTACATATAGTTGAACATCACAGTTATTATCTTCTACAACCCTTTAAACTTTTTTTTTTTTTTAGGAATTTTTGCCGTGCGCGTACCGTAAGCTGACGCTACGCGCTCCGTACGTTATAAGTACGGAGCGCGTACGTAATATGTATGCTCCGTGTGCGCATGCGTATGCGACGTACGTACGCATGCGTACTTCGTCTGCGACGCGTATGCGCTGGCGTCGTACGCGCATGCGCCTTACTCGGAACTGGCGTACGCGGTTACGCGAGAGCCTCTTATGCGCATGCGCGCGTGCGTCCTACGTACGTGCTCCGTACGCGCATGCATACGTCTTACGTTTGCGCATGCGTACTTATACCGTACGCGCTCGCTAAGCTTACCGAGCGCGTACGGTAGGTCATGTGATCTAGAAACAACACTTTTGATTGGTTTAAACTTCTTTCATTTCCAGGAACATCCAACACCACACCCATTCCCCTCATTATTGCTTGTGATTCCATAGGAGAAGGACCTGAACTGCTTTTGAGAGACAATGGCAGAGCAGCAATCCACTTCTGGGAGTGAGCAGGACACCATTCTCAGACAGAGAAAGAGGAAGCAGAAGGATTCTTTTGTTTGGGAATATTTCACATTTCCAGAGGGGCAGAAGAAAGTTAATGCTCTTAAGGTCACCTGCAAACTTTGTGGGCGTGTCTTGTCTAGAGGGGATCCTAAGAAGAAGTACTCTTTTGGGATCTTCTCTATGACCAGGCACATTAAGGATGTACATCCTGCGACCTTTGCTCGAGCTACTGGAGCAACCCCTCCAGCAGCTCAGCCGAGCCCAACCTCAGAAGCTCAGCCGAGTACATCATCGGCAGCTCAGCTGAGCCCTTCCTCTGTGGTGGGAGCATCACCCTCTTCTGCTCCTATGGACATTTACCCTCGATTTCAGAGGGTACAGATAAGGTGCAATTCTTGTTATGGTCTAATTACTTTTGGGGAGTCCAGTATTTCTCTAATAGACAATAAGATAGACCAGCACAAGTGTGGTCCTTGTTAATATTCCCATTCTTTCCTTCCTCTGACCCTGTATTAACACAACGTCTCTTTTAAGAGCCAACCTTACCTCACAACTTTTTTTAAAAAAATGTAATCACTTTTTAAAAAAAAAAAAAAAATCTTACCGTGCGCGTACGGTACGCGCATCTTTTTTTTTTTTTATTTTTAAATAATTTTCCCTTCAAGGTCCTTGAGGGACCACAACGGAAATGAGAAAAGCAGAGTGAGGAGAAGTGAAAAAAAGGGAGTATCCGATTTTGAACCATCAGCTCTACAACGTTACATCATTAAAATTACATACTGTCCATATTTCTTTAAAAGTAATGTTGAAAACATGTCAGATTTACATTCACAACATTCCATGTTGTGATTGGCATCTTTAACTAATTTACTAAAAGTCACTGATTTACTCTCTGGTAATGTTAAATAGATAAACCTTTCTGAATCAACATTAGAGCTGCATGTGTTGAAACAGTTTTCACAACTATGTTCCCATTTATAAGAGAGACCAAACATATTCTCAACATCTATGCCTTCATCTTCCAGTACCATAAGGATATACATCAAGAATTCCTGTGCATCTTGCTGGACATTTTGAGTAAACTGTGTACGTCCTGAACATACATCTAAAAGTTTTCTAATTTCAGTAGCACTTTCTATTTTAGTTTTATCAATACTCAGCTTCTCATAAAGGAGACTCAGCACAGAACAGAATCTTTTTTCATGATTTACTATTATCTGCTCTTGCAAACTTTCAAGATAAAATACAACATTCAGCACTACATTAGCGTAGCAGTTGACACCAGAGCTATTTTCCAAATGACAACCAACAACCTCTTCAACATTGTCCTTTTTCTTTTTGCTTGCAATCACATCACTCTCCTTTTGTTTTCTCTTCTGTACATCCTCATTACAGATATTCTCAATTCTCCTTTTCCGAGAAACAACACGTTTTTCAAACACAGGATACTGACCTAAATGAGGAGCATAGGTTCTTCTTAATCTATTATACTCCTTTACACAGTTTGCATCAGCACTAACTTTTGAGTCATCAAACTCTATCATGAATAAACCAGATAATGTTCTCACTCGTGACAAAGCAACATATGCCATAACTTCTTTGAACACAGTAGAACCAATGTTTACAAAAGCACTATCTACAGTTAATCCTTGAGATTTGTGAATAGTTACAACATATGCTAGAGAAAACGGAAACTGCTTCCTATGTACATATAAGTCTTTTACAAGCAAAAAACGGACTGAACAACGACTAATCTCTTTAACCTCTTCAATCTGATCAAATTTTATTTTTAAAAATTCAATCCCATCTTTTTTCTGGTACTTCACAAAACCCACAACTTTACCCATAGCTCCATTCACTAAACCTTTTTCAACATCCAAATTTCTCCTTAAAAATACTCAACAGTTCATGCAAACATATAGATTTTTTTCTAATCCAGCTGTTTTCGAAATGTTCTTCTCTAGAGAATCCAATTTATTTTTCAGTTTGCCTGTTAATGTAATAGTAATTCCTTCATGCTGAATTTTGTCCACTGCTTCCATTTTCTTAATCTCTTCCTTTTCCAATTTCAAAAGTTCCTCATTGAATATCGAGCATTCACGTAGTGTTGGCATTAAGCAGATTACAGTATTTTTTTCTGCAATGTTCTTGTATATTTTCTCTGCAACTATTTCTTCCTTTGGAAATAAATTATGTAGCAACCGACTCTGTAATGCTTTTCTGCCAACTTCTGTGAGTAGTCCAATTCTGATATCTTTCTGAATACTTGCATAATCTTCATCGTTTGCTTGCCTCATATTGGTAGTAAGTTCTTTGTACTCCAAGAACGACCAAATATTCGCATTACCAATGCTTCCTAATGACTTCTTCGTGTCTTCATGTGTCACAGTATTAAACACTGGTTGTCCTTTAACTGGAGTGAGCTGTAGAAGATCCCCAAAAACTATAACATGTTTTCCACCAAATAACACGTCATAGTTGTGTGGTATCCTTGATGTTGTCATATGTTTATATAGCTTACAGGTATTCATTGGCTGGTCATGGAATGTTACGTAGGAATAGAATGTAATGACATCTGTATAGAATGTAATGACATCTGCTTGTGGATGTCTCTGTTGGTGACAGTTGAAGACTGCTGTTCTGTGGATGGGACCTTGGATGATGTATGTCCTGAATAAAGAAGATCTATGACATATTGGTGTCAGCAACTTCTTCACACTGGCGACGAGGATGGGATACGAACCCACGCGTGCAAAGCACAATGGATTAGCATTAGGTAAATATCCGTTACCTAACATCACAACCATGTTAACACAGCTTGGGGATGCGTGTGTTTTCTCGTCTTTGGATTTAAGGGCTGCATATCACCAGGTCAAAATTGATGAAAAATCCATGGGTCTTACTTCTTTCATAACCCCATTTGGAACTTACAAATTTACACGGCTGCCATTTGGTTTGATTTCCGCAGCGTCGGTGTTTCAGAGGGTCATGGAAGATGTACTTAATGGGATTCATGGGGTTAAAATATACCAGGACGATGTACTAGTGTATGGTTCGTCACAAGAGGAACATGATCAAAGATTGAAAGCTGTTTTGCAACGATTTGCAGAGAGGGGTTTGACCTTGAGAGAAAATAAATGCAAATTTAATCTTAAAGAAATTGATTATCTAGGTCACGTCTCTCTTTAGAATTTGCTGCATTCTTAAATGCACAAAGGCAAGCATTAAGTTTGATACCATGTGTACCTCATCAATAATGAGAACTTGCATCTTCTTCAACACTCTTGAAACTTCGAAGCATGCTTCTCCTGTTAGCTTGTGATATTCTATTTTGTTCTCATGCTCCACTGGTAATATTAGCAAGCGATGTAAGGTAATTCCTTTTATGTTATATGCTGCTAACCCAGTTGGAGCAGTAACAACACAAGACAAAGTTGAATCTGTTTTTTGCTGTAGGTAGCTTCTGATGACTTTAATTAAGAAACTTTTTCCAGTTCCAGCTTGTCCACTCACATACATCCTGATTGGTTCAAATGATGTGCATGAGCAGTCTTTATTTTCATGTAGTAATCCGTGGTCAATTTTTTTTCTGACTTCTTCATATATTTGTTGTTGTTCTTCATTCAGTTGTTGTTCCAAATTTGGTAAGTCTATTAAATCATCCTGAGCTTGATTCATAGCCGTTTCCACTTCAGTCATGGCTATTGCAGCTTCATTTTCTACGATTGGTTGTCCTAGGGGATCTTGACTCAGCGTTCCAGAACTTTGGCTGTCTTGAGAACTGTCTCTAGCTACTTCAGCTGCAATTGTAGCTTCCTGTTCAATTTCTTCATTTAACATTTGTACATAATTTGTGAAAGTACTGCATTCAATCGTATCTTTACATGCATTAAATGAATCTTCATAGCTTGGAAATTCTCCAAGTAGTTCGTCCTCTGAACGCCATGGTTTAAACAGCTGTAAAAGTGCCAAGTAGTAAAATTCCTTTTTGTCAGTAGTGTCTTAAATCAGCTTCCTATGATTAATCAAACTTCCTTTTGTTTGCTTCGCCAAACATCCTTCCTCATCAATGACTTTATATTTTCCATTGTTGATGTCTTCTGTGGCTTTCCGTGAAAAAATGTAGTTCTGCAGCACTTCATAGAGACACATGTTCTCAAGATGACGACTTCTTTTTGGGTAATACGTGTCCAACATGTTTGATTTCAAAATATCTGTACTTTCCGGGTCGTTCTCTGCCAAATATTCAATTTCTCCAACAGATTTCAGTACCCGATTTCGCATTCCTGCAAGGCCTAAACTTACCCAAATTATTCTTCTTGATTTCGAGTACAGACTTGCAGAAGATAACCTATCTGAGCATTCGTAGGATCCAATTTCTCGATGCGATAACATCTTTAAACTGAAACTGTATAGCTTCTTACTGACAGTCTTCTCGTGAGAAATCTCTTCCCACATTTCCTTCAATTCCGTTTTCTCAGATTTAGTGATGTACGATGTTGCATACTGAGCAACAGCAATAGAATTGTCAGCCACATACTGAATATCCATGTTAGCATTCCACATGGATAAAATGACTGGGTTGTAGTCATTTACATATTTTGACTCTTCCTTTCTTCTTAGGTTGTAGGTATTTTTGGGAGATTTTCTTGTAATAGTATGTTGCACAGCTGACATAAAACTGTTTACTCTTCCTTTTGAAAGAACAGGTCTGGGAAATCCAAATCGACATTTGGTGTAGAATTTATCTTTGCTCTTGTACTTTCGTCGACAGTATTTTCCACACCGATGACTTTGGAAACGTAAAACTTGCTCTTTTAAGTTTTTCTCTTCTGTGCTTTTAGGTATAGCACATGTTGCATATTCTTCAATGAAAGATAAAACTGCCTCATCAGAATCTGTTCCAAATTTTGGGGCATCCTTGATCCACAACAGCATATGAATATGAGGAGCACCTCTTGCTTGGTACTCTTTTCTCCAAAAGAAATCCACAACTTCTCCAAGAGGTGGATTTTTTTTATTGCAGATGAAGGACATCATAGCCTCAAATCTATGATTGAAATATCTGCAAACATTAACCGGATCCAATGAGCACAATTCTCCTGCTGTCTTGTATTCGATGTTTTTAATGTTTGAATTTGCCTCTCGTAGAAAATCCAGTAAATCATCCCAAGCGTACTCGGCACAGCTTAGGGTAAGGAACCATGTAGGAGTTCCTAAATTCCGTAACATACATTTCAATTCTCCATGGCGTCGGTACCAATATTCATTTGTCCCACGCTGACAAGCCATCAGATTGATCAATTGTGATTCCAAATGATCATCTCGCTGTTGCACTTTGTTCATAAAATCCTTAGCAGACACATTATGTAGATGTACTCCACTTTTTAAAATGTGATTTACTGCATAAGATAGTGCAGACAAGTCACTTTCAAATAACAGATGGAACAAATAAGGAATACTTTGACGAAATCTTGGATCTTCTGCATATAATCTTGTAGTCAGATACTCAGAAGCAGGAATCTGTACTGGGCGTTCATCGTATCGTCCACCTTCTCCTGTAGGAAACAGCTGGGGAAAACAACAAGCTTCCAAGCTCTCCTCCCATACACTCACGGGAGTTCCTTTGGCTTTTTTCATCTGAAACAGATCAATAGTGTTTGCCATAACTTCTTTTGAATGAAGAGGATGTATGCTGAAATGTTCATACATTTCTTCTTCTTTTGACTTGTCCACTTTTTCAATTTGCCCAGTTGGTGTTTCTGTGTCTCCTAATAAATCTTCTTCATCTTCATCTATATAAATTGATTCATACCATTTATTATTCCTTTTCAAATATAAATTTGCTCTTTCTACTTTTCGTACATCTACCAGCTCCTGCCAAATTTTCTTATTCTTTGTAGGTACACCATTAACCAGAATAACTAATGGTTCAGTTTCCAAAGTATCTGCAACAATAGTTTCCATATTTTTTTTCAAATCCAATGGCAAATACACAACTCTTCCTTTTAAACCTCTCTGTAAATCTGAAGGAGGTAATTTACCGGTTTTGGGCTCCATACGTACTATAGTTTGGAACGGATGAACACATTGAATGAGTATAGACTCATACATATTTAAATCAGAAAGTCCTGCAGGAATATCAACCAATTCTAAATTATTATGTACAGCTCTAGCTGGCATTTGATTTTCTTCTAACTTGTTATAACAGTATTTACAAATACGCTGATCTTCACCCAAATCAAAACAATTTTCAAGAAATATATATGTTGCAAAATCCTTCCACTTATAATTATCTTCTTCTTCACTTTTTTTTATAGAGATCAACATTCCTTGTTTGAATTTTATAATGGCTTCTCCGGCAACAAATACAAGTAATATTTGGTCTTTCATTAGAGATGATAGCAAATTTTGTCATTTGATCTTCAAATTTCTTACTTACGGAGGGTTCTACATTCTCTTCCACATTTTCCTCAATAACTGTATCATTACCTGCACTTTCTTGTTCCGGACCAAAGTAACTAAACTGAATTTCATCAGTAACCTTCTCTACATCTGATACAGATCCACGGAACAGAGCCCTATTTAACTCATTTAATTTTAGTGCTGGACTTTTAGCAGAATACAATCTTCTCACAAATTTTCTTATTACAGTATGATGTACTGCCAGCATCCTAAAATGGTGAAAAACACTTTGACAAACTTTCCTAGAAAGACAAGCCAGAGAATGTCCTTGCAAACCAGTATTCTCTCTCACTCTGCATGGATCTAGTCTTTGAAGCACCTTAATCTTCTGTTTAACACTTTTTTACTATATTCTCTTAGAAACTCACGTAATTTATCAATAGATTCCTGTCGCACAGTACAAATACTACTATAATTCCAAGTATACACTGGGGCTTTAGGACGTCTCCCCATAACCTCAGCCGCCATCACTTCTTCCTCATTTCTTGGAACCATTTTCTCCTTTTCCATTACACAACCATCTTTCACTTCATAAGCACGACCTCTGGTGTCAACTGTATGCAGCAAACTATTACTTTGAAGATAACTCTCTTCATTAAAAAATGGTTCAGTACTTGAACTATGCATCCATTCTCCTAAAAACACTTTACAAAAGTTATTTCTTTTCACTACTCTTTTCGTTTTGCTTTGTGACTTCATTACATTGACCATTTTATCTAATGTACGCATCCTGTTCAAAATTAAAATGAATAGTTTTCTTTTTAATTCTAAAGCCTTAGCTACAATTACTTCAATGTCTTTTTTCTCTTGTAAAATTTCGCTTTCTTCTTATATTTTTTTACATCCTTTAGCAAATTGGACATCACTCTTCTCTGAAACATTTTTCTTCGGATCTCTTTAAATGCTGTTTTTCTTTTTAAGTCAATCTTTATTGCTTCTGATTGTACATTAGCATTTAGTAATTTCTCACTTTTGTCCTGTTGTTTTCTACTTCAAACACTATTTCCAATGGGACCATTTTTTAAATTTTTCCTTTTTTTGAAGATATTTTTAAAGAAATCCTTTGTCTGCTTACCAGAAGACTTTTTCTTTTTTCCAACATGAGCATCTTCAACTAATTTGAGTCCTCCAGTTGTCTTCAAATATAGATGTTTTTCTGTTCTTTTCTCTTTCTTGATTTTATAGGCATCTTAATTTTATTTCACTGTTCTGCAGCAATACCTGAAAGAAACAAAAAAAAAATACCTTTATGTAATTTAAATATATTACTATATTATTTATGAGCTTTTCAAATCTTATAATACTATCTACCCCTTTCCTACGAGTAAAAAACACAATAAAACCAACACAAATTAAATCTCTAAGAACAATTCCTGTGTGCACACAGACTCTTGGTGTGATTCTAGGCAGAAAACGAAATTTGTTTGGCAATTTGAAAGCACATTTACTACTGTTTTTTTGCAAGTGATAATTACTGTAACAGTCTGACACATTTTCCGTATAATTTTCAGAAGCAGAAGAAAGTAAATGTCCTAACAGCTACTTGACACTATGACCATGTGTAACCTGGGTGAGTGACTACACTCCAGCAAAGGAAATGAGCCTTGGTGATGTTGAATGTATTAGCGTTACTCACTCCTATCTAAAACACCACACAGTGCTGATTAGTAAGCATGACTGTGCAGGAGAAACAGGTTGCTCTCTGCTATGAGTGTGGTTCTGGAGACTGTCTACTGTCAGGTGCAAGAGAGATCTGCATGGACAGTTGCATAACTGCATAAATACTGGAGACATGTATGTAAGACTACATGTGTGGTTTGGGTTAATTGGAGTTTTGAACATGTGGTAACTACTTGACCCATTGCATGAGTGGAAGGAAAATCTACCATGTTGATTTTAAATGTGTTAGCATTGCCCTCTCATTTGTAACATATTAATTTTGCCTCAATGCTATCCTCCAAAGTTCATAAAAACAAACATTCCCTTTCCTACAAATGCAATTCTAAAAGAACCAGAGTGACACGAATTAAATCTCTGACAACAATTCCTCTGTGCACACAGACTCATGGTGTGATTCTAGGCAGAAAATGAAATTTGATTGGCGAATTGAAAGCACACTTACTACTGTGGTAGTGCAAGTGATAATTACTCTAACAGTCTGACACATTTTCATTAAAGTTTTCGGAAGCAGAAAAGAGCACATGTCCAAACAGCTTTTTGAGACCATGAACATGTGTAACCTAGGTGACTGACTACACTCCAGCAAAGGAAAGGAACCTTGGTGATGTTGAATGTATTAGCGTTACTCACTCCTATCTGAAACACCACACAGTGCTGATTAGTAAGCATAACTGTACAGGAGAATCAGCTTGCTCTCTGCTATGAGTGTGGTTCTGTAGACTGTCTACTGTCAGGTGCAAGAAAGATCTGCATGGACACTTGCATAACTGCATAAACACTGGAGACATGTATGTAGGACTACATGTGTGGTAAGGATTAATAGGAGCTTTCAACATGTATGAACTACATGACCCATTGCACGAGTGGAAGGAAAATCTACCATGTTGATTTCAAATATGTTAGCATTTGCCTCTCATTTGAGAGATACTGATTTGGGCTGAATGCTAACCATCACAGTTCAAGAAAACAAGCTTCCCCTTTCCTACGAATGCAATTCTAAAAGAACCAGAGTAATACGAATTAAATCTCTGACAACAATTCCTGTGTGCACACAGACTCATGGTGTGATTCTAGGCAGATTTCGCAATTTGATTGGCAATTTGAAAGCACACTTACTCCTGTGGTAGAGCAAGTGATAAGTACTCTATCAGTCTGACACATTTTCATTACAGTTTTCAGAAACAGAAAAGAGCACATGTCCAAACAGCTTTTTGAGACCTTGAACATGTGTAACCTGGGTGACTGACTACACTCCAACAAAGGAAATGAGCCTTGGTGATGTTGAATGTATTAGCATTACTCACTCCTATCTGAAACACCACACAGTGCTGATTAGTAAACATGACTGTACAGGAGAAACAGCTTGCTCTCTGCTAAGAGTGTGGTTCTGGAGACTGTCTACTGTCAGGTACAAGAGAGATCTGCATGAACGCTTGCACAACTGCCTGTTCACTGGATAGATGTATGTAAGAGTACATGTGTGGTAAGGATTCATTTCAGTTTTGAACATGTAGGAACTACATGACCCATTGCACGAGTGGAAGGAAAATCTACCATGTTGATTTCAAATATGTTAGCATTTGCCTCTCATTTGTGACATAGTGATTTCTGCTGAATGCTAACCATCACAATTCAAGAAAACAAGCTTCCCCTTTCCTACGAATGCAATTCTAAAAGAACCAGAGTAACACGAATTAAATCTCTGACAACAATTCCTGTGTGCACACAGACTCATGGTGTGATTCTAGGCAGAAAACGAAATTTGATTGGCAATTTGAAACCACACTTACTACTGTGATAGAGTATGTGATAAGGAATCTAACAGTCTGACACATTTTCATTACAGTTTTCAGAAACAGAAACAGCTTGCTCTCTGCTAAGACTGTGCTTCTGGAGACTGTCTACTGTCAGGTGCAAGAGAGATCTACATGGACACTTGCATAAATGCATAAACACTGGAGACATATATGTAAGACTACATGTGTGGTAAGGGTTAATAGGAGTTTTGAACATGTACGAACTACATGACCCATTGCACGAGTGGAAGGAAAATCTACCATGTTGATTTCAAATATGTTAGCATTTGCCTTTCATTTGTGAGATAGTAATTTCTGCTGAATGCTAATCATCACAGTTCCACAAAACAAGCTTCCCCTTTCCTACGAATGCAATTCTAAAAGAACCAGACTAACACGAATTAAATCTCTGACAACAATTCCTGTGTGCACACAGACTCTTGGTGTGATTCTAGGCAAAAACGAAATTTGATTTGCAATTTGAAAGCACACTTACTACTGTTTATTTTGCAAGTGATAATTATTGTAACAGTCTGACACATTTTCCTTTTAGTTATCAGAAGCAGAAAAAAGCACTTGTCCTAACAGCTGCTTGAGACTTTGACTATGTGTAACCTGGGTGAGTGACTACACTCCAGCAAAGGAAATGCGCCTTGGTGATGTTGAATGTATTAGCGTAACTCACTCCAATCTGAAACACCACACAGTGCTGATTAGTAAGCATGACTGTACAGGAGAAACAGCTAGCTCTCTGCTAAGAGTGTGGTTCTGGAGACTGTCTACTGTCACGTGCAATAGAGATCTGCATGGACGCTTGCATAACTGCATAAACACTGGAGACATGTATGAAAAACTACATGTGTGGTAAGTATTAATTGGAGCTTTGTACATGTAGGAACTACATGACCCAGTGCACGAGTGGAAGGAAAATCTACCATGTTGATTTCAAATATGTTAGCATTTGCCTCTCATTTGAGAGATACTGATTTGGGCTGAATGCTAACCATCACAATTCAAGAAAACAAGCTTCCCCTTTCCTACGAATGCAATTCTAAAAGAACCAGAGTAACACGAAATAAATCTCTGACAACAATTCCTGTGTGCACACAGACTCATGGTGTGATTCTAGGCAGAAAACGAAATTTGATTAGCAATTTGAAACCACACTTACTACTGTGGTAGAGCAAGTGATAAGTACTCTAACAGTCTGACACATTTTCATTATAGTTTTCAGAAGCAGAAAAGAGCACATGTCCTAACAGCTAGTTGAGACTATGACCATGTGTAACCTGGGTGAGTGACTACACTACAGCAAAAGAAATGAGCCTTGGTGATGTTGAATGTATTACCGTTACTCACTCCTATCTGAAACACCACACAGTGCTGATTAGTAAGCTTGACTGTACAGGAGAAACAGCTTGCTCTCTGCTAAGAGTGTGGTTCTGAAGACTGTCTACTGTCAGGTGCAAGAGAGATCTGCATGGACGCTTCCATAACTGCATAAACACTTGAAACATGTATGTAAGACTACATGTGTGATAAGGGTTAATAGGAATTTTGAACATGTAGGAACTACATGACCCATTGCACGAGTGGAAGGAAAATCTACCATGTTGATTTCAAATATGTTAGCATTTACCTCTCATTCGTGACATAGTGATTTCTGCTGAATGCTAACCATCACAGTTCAAGAAAACAAGCTTCCCCTTCCCTACCAATGCAATTCTAAAAGAACCAGAGTAACACGAAATAAATCTCTGACAACAATTCCTGTGTGCACACAGACTCATGGTGTGATTCTAGGCAGAAAACGAAATTTGATTGGCAATTTGAAAGCACACTTACTACTGTTTTTTTGCAAGTGAAAAGTACTCTAACACTCTGACACATTTTCATTACAGTTTTCAGAAACAGAAAAGAGCACATGTACAAACAGCTTTATGAGACCATGAACATGTGTAGCCTGGGTGACTGACTACACTCCAGCAAAGGAAATGAGCCTTGGTGATGTTGAATGTATTAGCGTTACTCACTGCTACCTGAAACACCACTCAGTTGTGAATACTAAGCATGATACTACAGGAGAAGCAGTTGGATGTGTGCTAAGAGTCTGCTTCTGCAGACTGTGTATTTTCAGTTACAACAGACATATGCATGGATGCATCCATAACAGCATAAACATTGTAGTAATGTATGTAAAAGTACATGTGTGGCAAGGGTTAATTGCAGTTTTGTATATATAGGACCAACCTCACCCATTGCATGTTTGGAAGTAAAATCTACTATATCAATTTCAAATGTGTTAGCATTTGCTTCCCATTTGTGAGATACTGATTTATGCTGAATGCAAACCATCACAGTTCAAAAATACAAGCTGACCCTTTCCTACAAATGCCATTTTTACAGAACCAGACCAACCCAAATAAAATCTCTGACAACAATTCCTGTGTGCACACAGACTCATGGTTTGATTCTAGGCACAAAACAGTATTCCTCAGTGATACCAGTACACCTTAACTTATTGTGAAGACATACTCCATATTATTTTACAAGTTCAAGACAGTTAAATATCTCCCAAAACACAAAATGTAAAACACAACTTTAAAAGAAGAATCACAATTCTATTATTTATATCAAAATTGACCACATACACCCCCTCTCAAACTCATAACTCACCTTTAAAATTAGTTAGTTGAGAAAGAAATGTGGCACTCAAACAGCAGATTATCAGAGCCAGAATCTCAGAGCTGTACACCTCTCTCCTCTCACCAGAACCAGTAAATGGCAATGTTTCCCTTTCTTTTTTCACACATATACATGTTAACTGCAAATCACAGTGCTTCCCACATTTTTTCAAATTGAATCACACATTTCTATTGGTTGCAAATTTCAAACCTTTTCAAAATGATCCCTTCCCCCATCATAACTTCTACCTGCTAGCATAGCAACAGGTCATGGAACACTGGTGTGAGCAGAGAGGTCAGAAGTTCAGCACACAATGTTTCTAATCCAAAGAGCAAGAGTGCTTGACCTTTCAAACCTAACAGCAAATCCAAATTAATCTTCTGTGGGAACACATTTTTCTGAACCAATACAAAACATGCTTCTAAAAATGTTAACATACAGCCTAGTTTTAACTGTAAAATGGTTTGAATCAGCCAATGATTTCTTTTTATAAAAAAAAAAGTATGTATGCCTCCATTTTTCAACTGTCTTTCTTTTCATATTGCCATTCTACTGAAAGACACCTCCTGAGTGCATCCAGATGTCCTTGGAAGATGTTCACAGTGTGGATTGTAGGTCATAGCTATGTCTTCTGGAGTGAAAAGTATGCAGAAAAAAGAGGTATGGTGAGAGACCTTGCTTTGCCAAATGTAGACATTAAATGGATTGGTCAGAGAGGGTTATAGTGGCACCAATTAATGCCTTTGGTGAAATCTTTTCTACATCTCCAACAGCCTAACCTTATTATTGTTTACTGTGGTGGAAATGACCTAGGCACTTTAACTGGGGTAGGTCTGGAAATGCTTGTTAAGGACACCTTTGTGCAATTGATGTCGCTTTTTCCACAAACTGCCTTTGTATATTCTAATATATGCCAAAGGCAAAAGTGGAACTGGTCCAACCAATTTTGTCCACAGATTGACAAAGCAAGAAAGCACGTCAATAAGTCTGTTTCTGCTTTCCTCAGAGACTATGGTATGGGTTCTATATACCACAACAACTTGCGTTACAACATGCAAGGCATTTATAGAGGAGACGGTGTACATTTCACAGATGAAGGCAACAGAGTCTTCCTCTTGAACTTTAGACTCTGCATCGGTACTTACTTGTAGGTACCACAAAAAAAACACTTCATAAACACAACGGCTCTTTTTAGAGCCCCCTAATATCTAAACACTTAAATGTGATTTTTAATTCTATTTTTTTTAATGATTTTTTACCGCTGTGGGGGTCTGCAACTCTCTTCCTTGCCCCTTTTCACATTATCACGTTATCCACCTTTGTTGATCAGTGTGAGACACACAAATGGCGGCCGACACTTCCTGATTTCGACCGATTCGAATGTTTACAGTCATGTAACCACCAATCAGAATTAAGCTCGCGCACGGCTGCGTGCGCGTACGGTATGTTTTACCGTACGCGCACGGAGCACAGCTATAGATATATATATGCTTTTAACTGCAATTTTTTCAGGAACTACTGAACAGATTTACTCCAGACATGCAAAAGGCACATCCCTGACCTGAGGACTACCTCTCTGCCAAATTTCAAGTAATTCTGTTCAGCTGTTCGGGCTGTAGCTTGGTCTAAAGGTCCTATGGAAAAATGCATGGGGAAAACGCGTTTTGGGACCCCCCCTTTTTCTCAGCCCCCGCTTGACGAATCCCCCCGAGACTTTCAGGGAAGGAGCGGAGCGGAGCGCCCCACCTATTTTGAAAATTTCGCGAGGATTACCTATAACTATCTACTGGCGACCGCCAGTAGATAATATGTATATATCCAACCAACACTGCCCTGATGCGGGAACGAGACTCACACGGAGTGGCTGTTAAACCATGAATTCATTAAAACAGCTTGGCAGTCCAAAGATCTCTCATGTCCCAACGCGTTTTAAAGCCAGGGCGGCTTCTTCTTCAGGGGAGACCATCACAGTGAACAGAGCTGCTGCGCTAACGGGTACTTAACCGCATGCACCAAATTAATCCCAGGTGGGTGTTGCAAGGCATGCTGGTACCCGTAGTTCATATCTATAGCGCCAGTGTTACCCCAGTGAGTCTCCGTCACAATGCGACCAATAAATGCCAAATAACACCCAAGTGGGCTCTGGGCCCCCAAAGCTGGTCTTTAAAGTTTCTCACCCCGTGCTGCCTTGTTTCCGACGTGAGATTTCTCCCGTCGTAAGGCCCCACAACGCAGTGGTGTCAAGTTCCCTGCGGACAGGCTGCCGCAAAAAAATCCAACCAACACTGCCCTGATGCGGGAACGAGACTCACACGGAGTGCCTGTGACACCATGAATTCATTAAAACAGCTTGGCTGGTCCAAAGATCTCTCATGTCCCAACACGTTTCAAAGCCAGGGTGGCTTCTTCTTCTATATATATATATTCACTTAAAAAACCATAGGTTTCACACATGTTATAGTTAGCTGGACATTTCACTCGTAAAAAAACATTGAAATTCCCCCATTATAGTTAGTTCAGATAACTATAACTTGCGCGACCGCCACTCTATCACAAGGATGATGTCATGAGTGATGTTATGAGTGATGTCACTGACCATGTCATGAGTGATGTAATATGTGACGTCATCAGCAGTGGATTGCGGGAGCGAGTTATAGTTATCTGAACTAACTATAACGGGGGAATTTCAATGGTTTTTTACGAGTGAAATGTCCAGCTAACTATAACATGTGTGAAACCTATGGTTTTTTAAGTGAATATATATATATATGCACTCCACTTCTCGGTATTATATTCCTCACCAAAGAAAGCCGAGCCCAGATCCGTCAGCGTGATTCAAAAGATTTATTGGCTAAATAGCAAATTCGCCCGAGGCGTTTCGGAGCAGCCGCTCCTTTTTCACGGGTCATTTCATGTTTGTCATAGAAAAGTATATATTGAAGGTGCACATGTCACAAAAACAAAACATAAACATAGGACTACTACACCACATCAGGAGTACAGGCAAAATGGCAGCCATTTTGGAGTAGTGACTATTACCATTACATAACATGGATGATATTCATTAAACCTGTACATGGTTAGACTGATACAAATGTAATTATAATGCATCTGAAAAATGTAAGTACATATAATTCTTAAACCATTTCATTTAGTCAAATTAATTATGTTAGATTTTAGTTATACTTTTTTTTTACCAATTTCGCCCACGTGGGCATATCAGTCCCAAGTTTCTAGTTTTGAATATCAATGTTCCAAATATAAATAGTCCATTAACTCCATATAATGATGCAAATTATTTCCAATTCTGCCCCAGTGGACTTGATAGATTCATCATTTGTTCCATTAGCAATTTATTTGCGTACATCCTCATATTATGATGATGGTGTCTCTGTCTCCTACAATAAAGTATACATGTGATCAGTGATCACCTGTAAATACATTAAAATACAAGCTTCATCAGGGGTACACGGTTCACTTTAACAGAATATTCCTTTCTCATCTCATTTGCTTTCTTTATCCTAAATGGACAGACAACTCATCTTTATTGAGCCCCAAGGGATGCATTGTTTCATATTTGATGATCATCTTAGATTCAAGTCCCCTTAGTTATTTTAATCTATTTCCCCCCTCTTTCAGAGATGGGAATTCTATCCAAAGCACAGTATTTGAGAAAGCTAGCATTTTTTTCATGGACATCTTTAAAATTCCTGGCTATTGGATATTGTTTGTCCTCGTTCACAATTGCTCTCCTATGTTCTAAAATGCATTTCTTTACTTGGTGGATAGTGCTTCCAATGTAAATCAACGCGCAAGGACATATTAAAGCATATATACATAATCCGATTTACATGTCAGATATTTGTTAATGACAAACGGTTTTTGATTTTTTGATAATTCAATCTGTTTGGTGTTACAGCTATTTTTACAGGCTTCACATGATCTACAGGTAAAGAATACCTTTGTTTTTGTGCCCTCTACAGTTCTCTGTATAGTACCGCTGCAAAGAATGTCACTTAAATCAGTACATTTTCTAAATATAATCTTAGGATTGTCACCTACATATTTTTTCAGGGTTTTGTCAGTACCTAAGTCGTTCCAGAATTTTTATAAAGACAACGCCTAACTTCCCATGATTGATTGCTATAAGTAGTTATGAATCGCAAGGGAGACTCAATTTCATCATCCTTACTTGTATCCTTCAGTAAATCAGTTCTATTGACTAACTTGATTTCTCACAAGCTTGGTTTATGGTTTTAGTCGGATATCCCCTATCCTTAAACAAGTTACCATAGTTTCCATTTCTTCTTTAAAATCAGCATCTGAATTACAGTTCCTCCTGTCTCTTAACAGTTCACCATACGGGATACTGTTAATCAAGTTTTTCAGATAGCAGCTATCTGCATGTAACAGACTGTTGCCTGATGTTTTTTACCTAAATCATCTACTCTCTAGTTTATTATTGATCACTTTCAGCTCAACATCCAGAAATAAAAAAAATCATTATGGATAGTGCTTGTGAATTGTAGATTTAGATCGTTATCATTTAATGTAGCTACAAATCCTTTAGCTTCACTTTCAGAGCCTCGCCAGATACAAAAAACATCATCAATGTATCTTACCCAGAGGACGACGTGTTGGGTAAAGGCATCGATCTTACCTGCCACCTGCTCCTCCCACCAGCCAAGGTAAAGATATATATATATATATATTCACTGAAAAAACCATAGGTTTCAGGGACGTTATAGTTAGTTGGACATTTGACTCATATAAAACCAGAGAAATTCGCCTGTTATTGTTAATTGAGGTAACTATTACTCGTACGCCCGTAATGCACTGGTGATGACGTCACATATTACAACACTCATGACATGGTCAGTGACATCACTGATGACATCACTGATAACATCTCAAATGAGATCAATGATGACATCATCCAGTGAATGTGTGTTTCTGTAAAGTTTAAATATTTTTCATATATATCTATGCCAAGGTGTATTGAAGAAAGTGTGAATTTACAAGTCCCTGAATGGATTATTTTGTAGGTGTGTGACTGACTGTATAAGTGAGTGATTGAACATGTGTTACTGAATGTATGGGTTAGTGATTAAACTGTGTGAAAGTCTGTATTTGTGTCTCAGTTGGTGTATAAGCGACTGCATGGGTTGGTGAGTAGCTACATGAGTGTTTATATGGGTTATTGATTTGTTGTCTGAGTATCTGTATTAGTGCCTGAGTGTCTGTGTGGATGGGTGGGGGGGTGCGACTCTGTGCAGACATGTCTGAGTGGATGATTCACTGGTTGTATGGATTCAAAAGTACATCTGGGAAGGGCTTTATGGGTGAGTTACTGTGTGAATGGGTGTGTTGGTGAGTGAATCAATGTCTCACTGGAATATGTGTGAGTAACTACATATGTTTTAAGGCAGTATATGTGAGTGTTGGAGTATATAAATGACTATACATGAGAGTAAGTTGAAGAGTGGGTGTATACAGAGTGTCTGCTTGTATCAGTGATTGTATAAGACAATAAGTATGTCTTAGTATCTGCATAAATAAGTGATGTTATGTGTGTATAAATAACGCAGTTGGTGTGTATAACTGCATACATGATTGGTTCTTTGCATGACTGACTAGGTGTGTGAGTAACGGACTGTGACTGTATGTATAGGTGTATGAGTGCATATTATAGTACTGTATTGATGAGTAACTTCATGTATAAGTGAGTGGATGTGAGTGTAGACTTAGGAAATAGTGGGTGGTATGTAGTATCTGGCATTGTTGTGTGTACAGTTTCAAAAATAGGAGTCTGTATTTTAAAGTGTGTGCATCAAATTTTATATTAGGCCATCAGTATGTGCATCAGATTATCAGGTGGATGATGTCATCAGTGATGTCACCAGTGATTTCATTTGAGATGTCATCAGTGATGTCATCAGTGATGTCACTGACCATGTCATAAGTGATGTAATCTGTGACGAAATCACCAGTGCATTGTGGGCGCACGAGTTATAGTTAGCTCAACTAACTATAACGGGCGAATTTCTCTGGTTTTATATGAGTCAAATGTCCAACTAACTATAACGTCTCTGAAACCTATGGTTTTTTAGTGAATATATATATATATATATATATATATATATATATATATTCAAAAGTAAGATTCTCCTTAATAAAAAGAAAACCGTCCAGCACTCCAGGGGGGTTAAATCATTCAGATTTTTTATTCAGATGCAAAACATCTACGCGTTTTGGCAGTCTCAGCTGCCTTGTTCACGAACGTTTTAATATGTTTAATATATATAGGGAAAGGCCAGTTGAACAATGAGTGGGTGTACAAGTGTGTGAATGGATGATTTTCTAAGTGCGTAACTGACTCTGTAAGTGAGTCATTAAATTGTATCTTACTGCAGACTAGTGACTAAACTGTGTGAATGTCTGTATGTGTCTGTCTGTTTGTGTATAAGTGGCTGCATGATTTTGTGAATAGCTATATGAGTGTCTATATGGGTTATTGATTGGTTGTCTGAGTATCTGTATGGGTGCCTGAGTGTTTCTGTGGGTAGGGTGTGTGTGACTCTGTGCATAGATGTGTGAGTGGGTGATTCTATGGGTGCATGGTTTTAAGAGTGCAACTGTGATGGACTGTATGGTTGGGTGAGTGTATGTATGGGTGTGTTAGTTATTGAATGTATGTCTCAGTGGTACATGTGTGAGTAACTACATATGTGAAAGGCAGTGTATATGTGTGTAAGAGTATATAACTGTCTACATGTGAGCGTGTGTGATTGTGAGAGTGGCTGTATGGATGAGTAATTGTATAAGAGCGTCATAATGTGGTAGTATTTTTATGAGTAAGTGAACTTGTATGTGTATAACTGTATAGGTGTGTAAATTGGAGAGTGAATAATTATTTGCATGACTGACTAGGTGTGTGAGTACGTCTATGGATGATTGGCGGTGTCTGATTGTCTATATAGGTGTATAATTGCATATGATAGTCCTGTACTGAGTGACTGTAATTATGTTTGACTGTAGAGGTGAATGAGTGGAGCTGTGTGTAGACATAAGAGTCAATGAGTGGGTATGTAGTTATTGGTATTGGAGTATCTATAGTTTTGAGAATGGCTGACTCGGTGTATCAAAGGTTATATTAGGGTGTGAGAAGATGCACTAATTTATCACATGAATGTCGTCATCAGTGATGTCATCAGTGATGTCATTTGAGATGTCATGAGTGATGTCATCAGTGATGTCACTGACCATGTCATGAGTCATGTAATATGTGACGTCATCAGCAGTGCATTGCGGGGGAGCGAGTTATAGTTAGCTGAACTAACTATAACGGTGGAATTTCAATGGCTTTGTACAAGGGAAATGTCCAGCTAACTATAACACCCCTGAAACCTATGTTTTTTTCAGTGAATATATATATATATATGAAAGAAAGAGTTTGCCCCTCGGTGGCAACTTCAAAGTCAGTATGCAGCGGGATTAGGTGTTGCACGAACAAGCACGAAATTTTAAAAGCATCACCCACTGAAGGGAAAGAACTGAGGGACTGAAGGTAAACTACAAAGACCAGCATGCTTTACCCATCTAGCTTACCGTGGCGCCCACCAGGGGGCAAACATTTAAAAATACAAACGAGCAATCGGGACAGTTTGCCTTCAGTCTCTTTGATGCTTCTGGCTTTCTTTGAAAAAGGTCAATGGCGACCGAAATGCATCAGAAATGAGAACAACATGGCCAGCGCTTTGCAATTGAAATAAAATCTTTTCATCTCACCTAATGTGTGCGGCTCACCCCTTCTCTGTAAGAGAGGCCTGTTGCGATATTTTTGCGGCGTGGTCCTGCCGCGAGCCACGCACCACCAGAAAAAGAGCGCCAACAACTGCCCGCAAGCGGACCCTGTTTGTGTGTTTTGCGGAAGCAACAAGGGCAGTGGCAGCCGCCAGGGACTGGACCTTGGTTTGGGTCCCCAGCAACTTCAAAGTCAGTATGCAGGGGGATTAGGTGTTGCACGAACAAGCACGAAATTTTAAAAGCATCACCCACTGAAGGGAAAGAACTGAGGGACTGAAGGTAAACTACAAAGACCAGCATGCTTTACCCATCTAGCCTACCGTGGCGCCCACCAGGGGGCAAACATTTAAAAATACAAACGAGCAATCGGGACAGTTTGCCTTCAGTCTCTTTGATGCTTCTGGCTTTCTTTGAAAAAGGTCAATGGCGACCGAAATGCATCAGAAATGAGAACAACATGGCCAGCGCTTTGCAATTGAAATACAATCTTTTCATCTCACCTAATGTGTGCGGCTCACCCCTTCTCTGTAAGTGAGGCCTGTTGCGATATTTTTGCGGCGTGGTCCTGCCGCGAGCCACGCACCACCAGAAAAAGAGCGCCAACAACTGCCCGCAAGGGGACCCTGTTTGTGTGTTTTGCGGAAGCAACAAGGGCAGTGGCAGCCGCCAGGGACTGGACCTTGGTTTGGGTCCCCAGCAACTTCAAAGTCAGTATGCAGGGGGATTAGGTGTTGCACGAACAAGCACGAAATTTTAAAAGCATCACCCACTGAAGGGAAAGAACTGAGGGACTGAAGGTAAACTACAAAGACCAGCATGCTTTACCCATCTAGCCTACCGTGGCGCCCACCAGGGGGCAAACATTTAAAAATACAAACGAGCAATCGGGACAGTTTGCCTTCAGTCTCTTTGATGCTTTTGGCTTTCTTTGAAAAAGGTCAATGGCGACCGAAATGCATCAGAAATAAGAACAACATGGCCAGCGTTTTGCAATTGAAATAAAATCTTTTCATCTCACCTAATGTGTGCGGCTCACCCCTTCTCTGTAAGAGAGGCCTGTTGCGATATTTTTGCGCCGTGGTCCTGCCGCGAGCCACGCACCACCAGAAAAAGAGCGCCAACAACTGCCCGCAAGCGGACCATGTTTGTGTGTTTTGCGGAAGCAACAAGGGCAGTGGCAGCCGCCAGGGACTGGACCTTGGTTTGGGTCCCCAGTAACTTCAAAGTCAGTATGCAGGGGGATTAGGTGTTGCACGAACAAGCACAAAATTTTAAAAGCATCACCCACTGAAGGGAAAGAACTGAGGGACTGAAGGTAAACTACAAAGACCAGCATGCTTTACCCATCTAGCCTACTGTGGCGCCCACCAGGGGGCAAACATTTAAAAATACAAACGAGCAATCGGGACAGTTTGCCTTCAGTCTCTTTGATGCTTCTGGCTTTCTTTGAAAAAGGTCAATGGCGACCGAAATGCATCAGAAATGAGAACAACATGGCCAGCGCTTTGCAATTGAAATAAAATCTTTTCATCTCACCTAATGTGTGCGGCTCACCCCTTCTCTGTAAGAGAGGCCTGTTGCGATATTTTTGCGGCGTGGTCCTGCCGCGAGCCACGCACCACCAGAAAAAGAGCACCAACAACTGCCCACAAGCGGACCCTGTTTGTGTGTTTTGCGGAAGCAACAAGGGCAGTGGCAGCCGCCAGGGACTGGACCTTGGTTTGGGTCCCCAGCAACTTCAAAGTCAGTATGCAGGGGGATTAGGTGTTGCACGAACAAGCACGAAATTTTAAAAGCATCACCCACTGAAGGGAAAGAACTGAGGGACTGAAGGTAAACTACAAAGACCAGCATGCTTTACCCATCTAGCCTACCGTGGCGCCCACCAGGGGGCAAACATTTAAAAATACAAACGAGCAATCGGGACAGTTTGCCTTCAGTCTCTTTGATGCTTCTGGCTTTCTTTGAAAAAGGTCAATGGCGACCGAAATGCATCAGAAATGAGAACAACATGGCCAGCGCTTTGCAATTGAAATAAAATCTTTTCATCTCACCTAATGTGTGCGGCTCACCCCTTCTCTGTAAGAGAGGCCTGTTGCGATATTTTTGCGGCGTGGTCCTGCCGCGAGCCACGCACCACCAGAAAAAGAGCGCCAACAACTGCCCACAAGCGGACCCTGTTTGTGTGTTTTGCGGAAGCAACAAGGGCAGTGGCAGCCGCCAGGGACTGGACCTTGGTTTGGGTCCCCAGCAACTTCAAAGTCAGTATGCAGGGGGATTAGGTGTTGCACGAACAAGCACGAAATTTTAAAAGCATCACCCACTGAAGGGAAAGAACTGAGGGACTGAAGGTAAACTACAAAGACCAGCATGCTTTACCCATCTAGCCTACCGTGGCGCCCACCAGGGGGCAAACATTTAAAAATACAAACGAGCAATCGGGACAGTTTGCCTTCAGTCTCTTTGATGCTTCTGGCTTTCTTTGAAAAAGGTCAATGGCGACCGAAATGCATCAGAAATGAGAACAACATGGCCAGCGCTTTGCAATTGAAATAAAATCTTTTCATCTCACCTAATGTGTGCGGCTCACCCCTTCTCTGTAAGAGAGGCCTGTTGCGATATTTTTGCGGCGTGGTCCTGCCGCGAGCCACGCACCACCAGAAAAAGAGCGCCAACAACTGCCCGCAAGCGGACCCTGTTTGTGTGTTTTGCGGAAGCAACAAGGGCAGTGGCAGCCGCCAGGGACTGGACCTTGGTTTGGGTCCCCAGCAACTTCTAAGTCAGTATGCAGGGGGATTAGGTGTTGCACGAACAAGCACGAAATTTTAAAAGCATCACCCACTGAAGGGAAAGAACTGAGGGACTGAAGGTAAACTACAAAGACCAGCATGCTTTACCCATCTAGCCTACCGTGGCGCCCACCAGGGGGCAAACATTTAAAAATACAAACGAGCAATCGGGACAGTTTGCCTTCAGTCTCTTTGATGCTTCTGGCTTTCTTTGAAAAAGGTCAATGGCGACCGAAATGCATCAGAAATGAGAACAACATTGCCAGCGCTTTGCAATTGAAATAAAATCTTTTCATCTCACCTAATGTGTGCGGCTCACCCCTTCTCTGTAAGAGAGGCCTGTTGCGATATATATATATATATATATATTCACTGAAAAAACCATAGGTTTCACACATGTTATAGTTAGCTGGACATTTTACTGATAAAAAACCAATGAAATTCCCCCGTTATAGTTACTGTAGGCAACTATAACTCACGCGACCGTAATCCTCTGCTGATGCTAATACTGTATTTAGACACTTATTTGCCCATATCTTCTTCCATTAAATTTTAGCTATACATATATTACAAATATTTTTTTTTCATAAAGACACATATGTCATCAGCAGAGGATTACGGTCGCGTGAGTTATAGTTGCCTACAGTAACTATAACGGGGGAATTTCATTGGTTTTTTATCAGTAAAATGTCCAGCTAACTATAACATGTGTGAAACCTATGGTTTTTTCAGTGAATTAGCAAGGTTTTTTAAATGCTATTTCCTAACTATAACGTGTGTGAAACCTATGGTTTTTTCAGTGAATTTGTACGGTTTTTTAAATGCTAAGTTACTTTACGCCATTTGTGGCGTGCGCGCCCACTTAACGCAGTTCGTTCCGTGCACGGTTTTTATCAACTTTAATAAGCCCTGTACATTTGGTGGCCTTCGGCCACCAAAAGCACAGGGGGTGAGGTCAATGTGGATAGTGTTTTTTTTATTTCGATTTTATAATTTCATGTTGCCAAAACTACGTTTTTTTTCTCTATTAATAAGCCCTGCACATTTGGTGGCCTGCGGCCACCAAAAGCACAGGGGGTGGGGTAAGTGTGGATAGTGTTTTTTTTATTTTTATTTTTTTACCGTAAGCGTACGGTAAGCTTACGGTAAGCGTACGGTAAGCGTACGGTAAGCGTACCCCGCGAAATTGCCGAAAAAAAAATAAAACCGTTTTTGCTCTTGGGGGATGTTTGGGGACTCCCTCAACATGACTATGTGGGAGGGAGTTGTCAAAACAGCCCCGTAACATGTTTTTGGCCATCATGTTTGATAAACAACACTCAGTGCGAGAGACAAAATGGCGGACGCCGCTTCCTGGTTTCGGCCGATTCGAATGTTTACTAAGATCTAAGAGCCAATCAGAATCGCGCTCGCGCACGCCACCGTAAGCTTACGGTAAGCGTACGGTAAGCGTACGGTAAGCGTACCGTAAGCGGGCTCAGATATATATATTGATTTAAAGGCTATTTTCTCAGAATCTACTGAACAGATTTACACCAAACCTACAAAAGGCACTTCCTTGACCTAGGGACTACCTCTCTGCCAAATTTCTAGTAATTCTGTTCAGCCGTTCGGGCTGTAGCTCGTTCTAAAGGTCCTATGGAAAAATGCATGGGAAAAACGCGTTTTGGGACCCCCCTTTTATCTCAGCCCCCGCTTGACGAATCCCCCCGAGACTTTCAGGGTAGGAGCGGAGCGTAGCGCCCCACCTATTTTGAGAAATTCGCGAGGATTCGTCGACCGGCGCCAAAGTTATTCAAAATAGAATGTTGAGGTTTTCCTATGGAAACGTGGTCCTAACTATAACTACCTACTGGCGACCGCCAGTAGGTAATATATATATATATATATATATATATATATATATATATATATATATATATATATATATTCCCCCGTTATAGTTAGTGCAGGCAACTATAACTCACGCGACCGCAATCCTCTGCTGATGCTAATACTGTATTTAGACACTTATTTGCCCATGTCTTCTTCCATACATTTTTAGCTATACATATATTACAAATATTTTTTTTTCATAAAGACACATATGTCATCAGCAGAAGATTGCGGTCGCGTGAGTTATAGTTGCCTGCACTAACTATAACGGGGGAATTTCATTGGTTTTTTATCAGTAAAATTTCCGCTAACTATAACATGTGTGAAACCTATGGTTTTTTCAGTGAATTTGCAAGGTTTTTTAAATGCTAATTCCTAACTATAACGTGTGTGAAACCTATGGTTTTTTCAGTGAATTTGTACGGTTTTTTAAATGCTAAGTTACTTTACGCCATTCGTGGCGTGCGCGCCCACTTAACGCAGTTCGTTCCGTGCGCGCACGGTGCGCTTCGCGCACCGTGCGCGCACAGTGAGCACGCGGTGCGCTTCGCGCACCGCGCGCCCACTTTACGCAGTTAGTGCCGTGCACGCACGGTGGGCACGCGGTGCGATGACAAAGCAAGAAAGCACGTCAACAAATCTGTTTCTGCTTTCCTCCGTGACTATGGTATGGGTGCCATTTACCACAACAACTTGCGTTATGACATGCAAGACATTTATAGAGGAGATGGTGTGCACTTCAATGATGAAGGGAACAGAGTCTTCCTCTTGAACCTTAGACTCTGCATCGGTACTTACTTGTAGGTACCACTAAAAAATCATTTCATAAACACAACGGCTCTTTTTAGAGCCCCCTAATATCTAAACACTTAAATCTGATTTTCATTTTTTTTTTTTTTTTTTTTCTACCGTACGCTTACCGTAAGCTTACCGTACGCGTACCCCGTGATTTTTTTTAAAATCAATAAATGTTTTCTTTGTACTTTACAGTCCTTCTTTGACCCCCTCACAAATGTAAGGGGGTCTGGCTCTCCTCATTGCCCCCTTTTCTTGTTTTCACTCTTTTTTTTCTGAGTGAAATACACAAAATGGCGGCCGCCGCTTCCTGGTTTCGGCCGATTCGAATGTTTACTAAGATCTAAGAGCCAATCAGAATCGCGCTCGCGCACGCCACCGTACGCTTACGGTAAGCGTACGGTAAGCGTACCGTAAGCGGGCTCAGATATATATATATTGATTTAAAGGCTATTTTCTCAGAATCTACTGAACAGATTTACACCAAACCTACAAAAGGCACTTCCTTGACCTAGGGACTACCTCTCTGCCAAATTTCGAGTTATTCTGTTCAGCCGTTCGGGCTGTAGCTCGTTCTAAAGGTCCTATGGAAAAATGCATGGGGAAAACGCGTTTTGGGACCCCCCTTTTATCTCAGCCCCCGCTTGACGGATCCCCCCGAGACTTTCAGGGTAGGAGCGGAGCGTAGCGCCCCACCTATTTTGAGAAATTCGCGAGGATTCATCGACCGGCGCCAAAGTTATTCAAAATAGAATGTTGAGGTTTTCCTATGGAAAAGGGGTCCTAACTATAACTACCTACTGGCGACCGCCAGTAGGTAATATATTGAAGAAACTTTGTATATCCTCTACAAAGAAAGACTTGCTCTACAGGATCGTGGTCACACAATTATTGTATTGGTATCAACGGCAACATATTTCGACCACAAGTTTGTTATCAAAGCCAATTTGCACAAACAAACAACCACCATTTTATTGTGTTCGCAATCAGTGACATAGAAAGCAGACAATGCACTTCCGGCTGATATTAGGCATTAAAAACAGACTCAATTTGCAACCTGTTTTTTCACAGGGTCAACAAATTTTGAAATTGATCAAATATGATTAAAATTCATTAACTAACACACATTAAATAATAAACAGGCATTTCATGACATATTCAAATAAAATCACAGTCCGTGTAACAATTGTTAAGAGCCTGAATGTCACATAATTTTACGGGGTTTAAACTAATTGAGAGCCACATCATACCAGCATTACTGACCAGTGGCCATTTGAAATAACTGACACCTCATTACCAACAATTGTCACAAAATACTGCCTAGTGTCATCAGTCAGTCCTGCAAAATACATTTAAAATATGGTAAAGAAAGGATATTACTAAAAAAGGGAAAGAGATTTCTATCCTTCGTGAAATGTGGATACCGTGCAAAGAAATAAACAGAATTCAAGAAAATTAAAAAAGACCACGGCACACCGAAAGATGACACGCCATGCCCACTAGGTCTTATCTCAACCCAAATTGCAACACTAAGCTCATGGTCCTGTAAGTCTCCTACCTGCCAGAGCCCTGGACTGCTAGGCCACCTGTGAAGGTCTTCCTTATGTGAACATTACATTTCTGATGAGAGCCCCATCAAGGTCCAATATATCACAGGGGAATAGGGATCACAAAGGGAGCTTGGTATATTTGAAGGAACATCTAACATTACTTATCCAATGTGGACAAACAGTTCCTCATCCTTGTTCATCACTGAAGGAGACTTGCTACCGAGAAGTAGAATGTAACTTGAGTCCAGGATTCTCAGCTGTTTCTCCCTGTCTCCCCCTCTTGGGCTTGCTTCCACCCTGTCAATGCCAAAGTAAGAAAATACATTAAGATTTTGCTCATTACGTGTCTGGGAGTTGAGTAATTGACATCACTTTTTCTGATTGCCCTTTGGTGCTCAAGAATTCTTTTTTCAATGGAAAGATTGTACTTCCCACATACAATGTTTCACACGGGCAGACCACCACATAAACACAGAAATCCAAATTGCAATTTATTAATTTGGTGATGTCCCTGGTTTTGCCTGTGGGTAAGGGAAATGATTTTCTGATTTTGCTCCCTCCGCAGGCCTTACATATGCCACACTTGAAGAACCCTTTCTGTTGTTTTATCCAACTTTGCTCATTTACATTGCCCATATAGCTGTGTACCAGCATATTTTTTGGGGACAGTTCACGTCTGTAGGTTACCAAAGGATGTGGCGATACATGCGAACCCACTACTGGGTCGCCTTTGACTATATGCCACTGTTTAATTAAGGTTTCCCTCACTGCTGATGACACTGAGTGTTAAATGTAGTGATTAATCTGAATGGATTTCCTTCCTATGTATTCTTAGTTCTCTTGGCCAGAAGGGTGGCCTTATTTATGCCTGCCGCCTTCTTCTCTGCTGTTTTTAACACTTTCATTGCATAGCCCCTTCTCCTGAATCTTTCAAACATTCTCTCTTTCTCTTCCTCATATGATTCATGTGTGCTACAATTACGCTTCGCCCTAATGAGCTCCCCATAGGGGATGCTCCACTTTAGTTTGTGTGGGTGATAACTATCAGCGTGCAGAATACTATTCCCAGCTGTTTCTTTCCTGTGTAACGTGGTAAAAATAACATCATTGTCAATCTGCACACACACATCGAGGAACTCCATTCGCACTTGATCACACTTTTTGGGTCAATTTCAAATGGACATAATTGTCCGCTATTTGTCTTAGAAACATTTCCAAATTAGATTTAGTACCACTCCAGATCAAGAAAATGTCATCAATAAAACGAGTCCAGAACACATTATGTCTAGTCAAATCCTCATGAACATATAGGCGTAGCTCAGTGCGAAGCAACTTTCCATGGCAGTTCCGATCTCCTGCTTGTACCATTTATCCTCAAATAGAAAAAAGTTATTTTCCAGACAGAAGGTAAGCATCTCTAGCAACATCATGGAATGCTCATGCAGGAAAATTGACTTGTCCTAAAAAACAATTCTGCATGTGGCAATCTCCTTAGGATGTTCAATACATGTGTACAGAGCGACCACATCAATGGTTACCAACCAAAAATTGTCCTGCCAGTGTATTCCCTCAATCTTGTTTATAAAGTCTGTGCTGTCCCAGCAGTATGAGGGGAGACTGAGAACATATGGTAACAAAAATTAATCTAAAAATACCAAAGTATTTTCAAGGAGACTACCATTGGCTGATACGATGGATTCTGCCAGGTGGATTCAACCTATCCTTATGGATTTTTGGCAGCATGTACAAACATGGAGCCACTGGTTTCTTTACCTGGAGAAAGCAGAATTCATCTTCCCCTTTGAGTTCTCTTGTTTTCCAATCCAACAGTTTGGTATAAAAACAGTTGGTTGCCTTCTCATGCAACTCTCTAATGGATCGTATGTAACTTCCTGACAGTATTAGCTATCTGTTCGCCTCCTGTTTATATATATTGATGTCCCATAGCACAATGTCCCCTCCCTTATCTGATAGTTTTATCACAAAGCTCAGATACTTATTTGGGGTGCCCAACGGTGCTCTCTGTGCTGGTGTCAGGTTATGTGCGTGTCTGTTCTTGGAGTTAACCCAGATTTTCATAAACTCCTGTGTGATAATTTCATTGTAGGTATCTAGATTATCATGTGGCAAATTGGGATTGAATTTCGACTTTGGTTTAAACCTCATGATTATTGCCCCTCCTGTTTCAAGGCCCAGTTGTTTTAGCAAATACTCCTCCCCTTCCCAGTCCACCACCTCTTCATCTAACTCTGCTAGACTCGCAAGGATATCAATATCTTTGAGACAAAGACAATCAATAGTATCATCATTATCGGACACATCAACCCCACTCCTCGGATTTCTTGCTCTCTTTCTTTTTAAAAGGAACATTTTCAGAAGCTTAAGTTTCCTCACAAACAAAAAAAGTCAATACGAGTTTTACTATAGTCAAAATTAGATGTGGGACAGAATTTTAAGCCCAGTTCAAGGAGTGATTGTTCAGCCTCCGTTACTTGGTGCAAGGACAAATTCACCACAGTAAGGTTTTCCTTACCTATCATTTCCTCTTGGTCTGCCGAGTTGTTCTCCCATGTGGCTTTGCGTCTTGCGTCTTGCGTGCTTGTGTGCTCCCCTCCTTGTCTTCCTCCTCTTGAGTTGTTTTGTTTTCCTCTGCCTCCATCCGGTGGTTTTGGTTTCAGAATCTTGTTGGACTGTAAAAAACTGTATTCTTCCAAAGATGTAAAGGGTAGCGCATCTTTCGTTGAATTACCAGCTATATCCTGCAATTCTTAATAGGTTTCTAAGCCAGATTCCGATGTAACCAACTCCTGTTGTCTCAGGGCTCCCACTTGTCTAAATTGTCGTATGGTACCATCATACTTCCTGCCAAATGTCAGAATTCTACCACAGGCATAGTCCTGTTTATCCCTCAGGAATTTGCGTAGTTTCTTCTGTTTTATTTCCTCTTCATATTTATCCAGTAGTGCTTCCATCTGTTTTAGGGCTTCTTTGATCTCCTCCTGTACTGGGTGTTTATCAAGTTCTTCTTTTAATTTGTCAATGTCTTTGCTGGTTATTTATAATTCCAGCCTTGCATATTTCGAAAGTAACTCCAGCATGTTCTTTCAGGTCGCTGCCACCAGGATTTACCATTCCTCTAGCAATTTAGGATTGGGGTTCTGGTACGTGGGGGTGATTAGAATACGCAGTCCCTGTGGCACTCTGCCTACTTCAACATAATTGTCAAAGGAGGACACTTCCCATCAGCGGTTTATTTATTTATGCTGCAGCCTTTCATATTGTACCAGCAGTTGTTTAATATTCCTGTTGTCACCTGGATTTTGTTGCCCTACTGTGCCTCCGCCGCCTGTATCCTCATCTGTTTCGCAGAAGAGAGATTTAGCTGCCTCTGGTCTCCCTGCTCGCTTCATGCTTCAATTTGGGTTTCAGTAAAACCACAGGGGGCACCCATGCCTCTCCCAGGTCCTGGTTGTCTGTAAAAGCGCTCGATCCTGTCCGCAAAGCCCCTGCCAAGTTCCCTCTAAAAACTGTATCGGGTTCCTTACAGCGGCGTGTACGGAGGTGGAAAGCCTAATCACAAATAAACGCAAGCCTGCGTCTTGCGACTCGGCTCACACTCACCCGTACGCCACTCGTAGTCCGTTTCTGCTTTTCTTCCATGTCTCCATAGTCACAGGTCCTCAAGGAGGGGTCGGCAGCGGGAATCAGTATTTCATACTTCAAAGGTAAAAATCCGACTCACTGATCACGTCTGCCAGTTGGGGCCGGTGCATAGGATGGGCGTCAGAGCCCGTTACAGATATTGAAGAAACTTTGTATATCCTCTACAACGAAAGGCTCGCACTCCAGGATCGTGGTCACACAATTATTGTATTTGTATCAACAACAACATGCTTCGACCACAAGGTCTTTATCAAAGCCAATTTGCAGAAACAAACAACCACCATTTTATTGTGTTAACAATCAGTGTCATAGAAAGTAGACGTAGCTGATGTTAGGCATGAAAAACAGACTCAATTTGCAACCTTTTTTTTCACAAGGTCAACAAATTTTGAAATTGATCAAATATGATAACAATTCATTAATTAACACAAATTAAATAATAAACAGGCATTTCATGACATATTCAAATAAAATCACAGTCCGTGTAACAATTTTAAAGAGCCTGGATGTGACATCATTGTACGGGGTTTAAACTAAAAGAGATCCACATCATGGTTTAGTCTCACTAATATATTTTTTATGTATTTTGCAGGACTGACTGATGACACCAGGCAGTATTTTGTGACAATTGTTGGTAATGGGGTGTCAGTTATTTCGTATGGCCACTGGGTATGCTGGTATTAGTGAGACTAAACCATGAAGGGGGATCTCATTTAGTTTAAACCCCCTACAATGATGTCACATTCAGGCTCCTAATAATTGTTACTCGGATTCTGATTTTTAGGTCTCGCTGAGCCAGCGCATATGCTGCCCTGCGAGACATTTAGGTGCCGATTACGATCCTGGAAAAATATTCCCCGTACGACTCGTATCCGGTCTTTTTACCGTACGAATCGTACAAGTGCCGTACAAACTGCCAAGTACGATTCGCATGGGAAAAAGTCCATACGAATCGCATTGGGAATAATTCCCCACACGTCCTCGGGTCGGAAAATGTGTCCGACACATCCTCGGACGAATTACCGTACAAATGTGAAAAGTGAAGTCCGACCGCGCTAGTACGATCCATCCCGTGCGTCCGATGTTACAACTGGATGGAAAAAACACCGTCCGCACCGAACTCCCATAGCAACCATGGAGACATGTGCCCACATACGCGCCGTACCCCCCCAGCCCCCGCATGTACGAGTTGTACCCCCACCCGTGTGTGTACACCAGTGTACGTACGCACCGTACCCCCACCTGTGTATGTACACAGTGTACGTACGCACCGTACCCCCACCTGTGTATGTACACCAGTGTACGTACGCACCGTACCCCCACCCATGTATGTACGGCGCGAACCCCCAGCACTACGCGCTGGGGGTTCGCGCCGTACATACACGGGTAGGGGTACGGTGCGTACCTACACTGGTGTACATACACAGGTGGGGGTACGACTCGTACGTACACTGGTGTGCAGACACGGGTGGGGGTATGACTCGTACATGCGGGGGCTGGGGGGGGGGTACGGTGCGTACATGCGGGGGCTGGTGGGGTATGGCGCGTACTTACGGGGGCTGGGGGGGGTACGGCGCGTACCGGGCCCCCTAATCTGGTCGTTTCGCGGTGTACTTCGCTATCTTGGCACTTTTTGGGTGCCGTAAAGATATTGCCGTCCGGACTGCTGTGGGTTTGATTCGTACTTCCTGGTTCGTGAAACGCAGGCTGCATGCGTCCCGACGTCACGTCGGCGCTTTCCCGGATCACATTTGTATGTATGTTTTCGTCGGTCGGTGTTTTGTACGACTCGTACGGAAATGGTATTTCCGTGCGATTCGTACTTCCATGTTTGTATATTGTTCCGACCGGGTACGCGTCGAACGGAGAATATGCTCCGTCCGACGGTTCGTACCCGGTTTTTACAGGATCGTAATCGGCACCTTAGTAGGTGGGTTTTCAAAGTGCTACCCCACACTTTGGCTGGCCTAGCGCTTTCGTTCACGCGAGCGTGCATGCGCGCAGTCGCCATCTGTCTTTCACGGGTCATTAAGTGCATCCCGATCGCAATCACTTTCACTTTGGCTCAAGTCGTGGCCAAACTTCTTGCTCGTGATCACTTTTTTTCTTTCTTTTCGGGTGCTTGTTTTTTTATTGTATTACAAATATGCGGAGGTGTAGTTTATGTCAAAAGTTACCTTTGTACTTGTATTCTGCTTTCGTAAAATAGTAGTTCATATTTAGGCTTTAACTTCTAGTGTTTGCTTGAAGCAGTAGACAAAATCAAATCCCTAGAAGGAAAGCAGACCCTTCATTCAAAGCTCTAGGGTGACCTTTAAACAACTAAACTTAGTTTTTACTCAAATTCTTTGCTTCAGGAAATAACCACTTCCTGGAAAAACGTTCATCCGCCCAAGACAATGTTTTCAATGGGAAGTTCGAGTTGTCCTCGACTACACTGGTGCTGAATGGACCCAAACTTAAAGCTTTGTTAGGGCAGCACCGAAAATATTCTGAAACACAAAAATTCTGGGCTTTGCGAGTACTTGGTTTACAGGTGCGCGCGTTTAGATGCAAGGGGATTGTGGGAAATGCATAGGTGTACTGCTGACATGACAAGCTCAGTTTTATTATTATGGAGGCCCTTGCACAGAGTTGTGTTGCTGCAGGCTTGCGGTGAGCCGTCTCAGTTTGTGTATCTGTGTGTATCTAGGCTACTGTTTTGAAATCTGTTGTCGCAGTTAACATTTACTTTACCACGAGAAGGAAAGAGCAGCGGGAAAGAGCAGCGCGTTGCCGTGCTCATTCTGTGGTGTTTGCTTAACGTCTTACGTCCTTCAGTAAACGAGCCTGACCTGCTCTTTTTGCAGGCTTCTCCCATTCCGGTTCAGCACGAGGTCGGTGAAGGAGGCGATAAGGTGCCGCCGGCCACAGGTACCACTCGGTACAACGCAGGCAGCAGCGCTTCGATGGGTTGGTTCCTGGTACTCCCCTCTAGAAGCCTTTACTTACAGCCACCAATGAGCACCTGAAATAACAAGCATTGGCATAGCCAATAGGTCTCGCCTTTGGGACTTTATAAGTGTTTGGTTATGCAGCACAATGTCCTTGGTGCAACAACATCAACTGTTGCATGGCTAAACACTTATAAGGTCCCAAAGGCGAGACCTATTGGCTATGCCAATGCTTGTCTGATTTTTTATTTGTTAGTAATGGGGTGAGTTATTTCGTATGGCCACTGGGGACCGCCACCTCCCTGAGGCATTCCTTACTTATGGGTAGAGGGGCCTTGCGGGCCCCCCTAAGCCCCGGGGACCACCACCTCCCTGGGGCTTTAATCTTTAAATGCGGGGGGTGGCTTCGCCGGATGTGCCGCACCCACACGCTCACTCCGGCAGGCAGAGCGCGTATAATAAAAGAAGGAATGACCACACGTGGTCAGTCGGCACCCAACTTTCATGCAGAGTGGCGTCAGCTATTTTCTCTGTGCCTCCCCAAGTCATTGCGCACAAGGCCTGCACGGCCAGCACCTTACACGTACATGTGGAAACATCCATATGAAGTACTATGAGTCTATCTAGCGCACCTATTGTTTCCACCAAAAGGTCACATTTATTTAAATACTACAGGAGTAAAAAAAAAATGAATATGCAATAAGATGTATTTTACCACTGGTCTATATTTTGGGTGTGAATTGTTGGTTTTTATTCTTTTACATCACAAAGATTAATGTCTTGATATTCATATTTTTATTTACTGCTTAGTAAGCCTGTTTTTAAATGCTTGTCCAAAATATTAATATTTGTGCGAGCGGAGGGAGTGGACTGGAATTAAACTCGTCTATTATAGTTCAAGGCTATTTTTTAGACCAGCTGGACACAGGTCTTCACAGTGTTGTTGTGTGGAACTATAGTGCACAGATTCCAACTCTGCAGGAGAGCTGAATGAAAAAACAACCCACAGAATATAATAATTTCATGTATTTTGTATGTCTTATGTAGGAGCGGTGCTTCAGCTATTTCTGTAAACAAAAATGTAAAATCCTGACTGCCACAATTAACCTATGATTTGCCTCCTTAATTTAAAACAATTAAAATGTTTAATGTTTTTCCTTTTTTTAGGTTCATTTGGTGGACCAGCTCTACACAGAAGAGTTCAATCCGCACCTCAAGGACGACTACCGCCTCGTCGCCATTAGTGGGGATAGCGACCAGAAGTGCTTCTTCGCGGAGGCAGTGAAGGCGCATGACGTCATTGTATGCACCGCGCAGATCCTGCAGAACGCGCTGGAAGCCAAGGACGAATTGAGGCACGTGGAGCTAACTGGTGAGCAGGGGTTGCCTCTGCATTCCGGTCTGTCCTGTCGCCAGCTCGTGCATTTGTAGATTTTCTATGTTAATGTATACGCTGTCCGCAGCACAATTTTCACACTAACAGACGGATTGACCTCCTCTGTTTCCGTACGTCTGCTGAATGTGTTCCATATATGGTCCAGAGATGCTGGTCCAGCCCAGCCAGGTATAGCTGTTTAGTGGGCTGATGCACCCAATAAAGGGTTCTGTTTTTAAGATCATAGATGCAGGTTCGCATCCCAGCGGGTCTGCTCAGCCTTTCATCTTTATGAGGCTGTTAAAATAAGTATCATTGAGCTGGGTAGCAAAACCATCCGTTATGTGTCCATAGTGCCCATAGACTTCTATCCGCTATCTTTCAATAGTGTCAAGGGTCTTCTCAGTAGTGAATGTGCGTTCCACAAACACAGCTGCTATCTGATGCTCTATCATCTGAGGAGTGACAAAGCGATGATTAACATCAGATTGAAAAGCATCGCACCCAAGAACTGCCTGTTTACCAAAGGAAAATATGCTGCATTTCAGCAGCTAAATTGCAAAATAGTGAGTACTCTGTTACCCTGCACAATCATGGCAAAAAGGGGAGAGGGGTGACACATGAAGCAGACGTAGTAGAAACTGTGGTAGAGGTAGGCGTGTCAGGATACCTTTATTAAATGAAGACAGTAGTAAGAAATGGGGAGGGAGCGGGCGTGGTCTGAGAGGTATGGTGCTCATCCCCCATAAGAAAATATATTGGGAGCTTAACCCCACTCTTCCCTAAAACTAAATCCAATAGTTCATATTGTTGTAAACAGACGGATGAGAGCACATTATTGTTTTACATGTAATATTTAGAAGTGAAAGTAGTTGAGGGCCCCCAGACCTAACATGGCTTGTCTCTAATGCCAGTTGTAGGCAGGCCTGGGAACACTAACAAGAGCATGCAGCTCCCCGTGATGCGAATGCTGTCTGTTATTGTATAGCACATCATTGCCTCCAGCTTGGCATCCCAGCACCTTTGCCTTATTATATGGATTGCGCGGAGTAGTTCGTATAGATGAGTTTTACTCACTTGGTTGAAAGATATACTACATTGGAAGAATTGAAGGGCTGAGATGTGCGTAGATCATGATGCGGTGAACTTGACACTGATGTTCCTAAGTGAACCTTCAAAATATAGGAGTGATGATTAACTAAATGATTGATGGATTTCTGAAGGACCCGAAGAAGGTCATGGAAATGTTAGAGGTGGGTAGAAACAGAACAACCAACTAGAATGTCAGTATTGAGTTTTGGTCCACACCCATCGTATAAAGGCAATGGACAATACTGTGCCTTGTTGACCAGGTCAAAAGTCATTAGTATTAATGCCAAATGACTGTGCCCCCCCTCCATGCCTGCAGAAGTACTTTCATTTCTATCCCTGCTAGTGCTTTGGGTCAGTACCTGCCCCAAGAAATTACAATTCAATTCCATACCCGCAGCTACAGACAACATTCTGCGATATACAATCATCTGTGCTGCACCCAGCATTCCAAATCATGTGCTAATGAAATATATTGTGTTACCCTAACTCTGAGCGATGGGCCGTCTGCCAGAGTCAGGATCCAGCCCATCCAACATAAGGATACTCGCGCTGCACACAATCCACAAAAACACTACACGCTCAGAAAGTACATATTAACACATACCTTTTCTGTAAGGGATCTCCGATACCCCCAAGGGAATTGGTAATATATAACACTACCTAAAAGATAGACAGTTCTGGGCAACACCACTCACCCATATCCTGAGGCTCTGGCGTATGTGAGTCCCGGAAGCATGCAGCGGTATACAATCCAGATAGTCCACTGCGCCAAGAGGCGACACTGACGTAAGTGATGCACTATACATATTGCGTCTGTAGCTGAGATCTTAACACAATCTTGGTCCTCTAAAGCGGTCTCCCATTTGACTGGTTCTTAGATTTCACCCTACTGGTAATCGATGAGTGCCACCACACACACAAAGATGGCGTCTACAATAAGCTCATGGAGTCGTACGTAGAGAAAAAGCTTCGGCAGGAGCGGAGACTTCCGCAGATTCTGGGACTTACAGCCTCTCCTGGCACCGGCAGAGCCACCAACATTGACCGCGCCAAAGAGCATATATTACAGGTGAGCCACTGGTAATTGTGTTCCCTTTATTCATTGATGCAGGTCCGTTTGTATACACTAAAGATGTTGACAACTTAATTCTGGAATCTGAGCACATATAGCACATCAGTGGTCTCCCATCATCCTAATGCTTGATCCTTTCTTAAAGAAACAAGTCAACAGATGACATGTTTGTCAATTGATATAAAATGAGACCCGGCTGCACCTGGCATATGATGGTGGCACTTTCTCATTTGATGGCTACGTCTGCGCATTTCATCACTCCCTTCGGGTACATGGTGGCTTTTGCTGGATACAAGATGGTGGCATCTAGCAATGCAAGTTTGTAGTGGGCAAGCCAGGAAACTGTGGTTGGCATATGACGGCAGTACCGGGACATGAGTGATTACACTGGAGATGTAGGGCGGATCATATATGGCTGTATTACGCCAACACTTTTTAAAATTAAATGAATGCCTTATGCTTCATAGGTATTTAATCTTAAATCCACACCCCTTGAGGCAGAGGTCAGACAAAGCTCCCTGTGTAATTTTAACTTGTGAGCATATTTAACGTACTTATATGTGCTCTCGTTCAGCGTATTTCATCATGGACTAAAAGGGTCAGAATAGTTTTTGTAGTCGTAAGTGCCAACATACTGCACCAAAACCAAGCATGTTTGCCTAGAAGATAGCTATGTAATAACAAACACCAATATCCTTATTTACGCAGTTGGCATCTGAGTAGTGTCTAGAAATCCTCAAACTTTCTCTGTTTACACAGACTATCCCACCTGAGGGCAACAGGCAGGAAAAAGGAAGGCCAGAGGTGTGTCAGATGGGGGGGTCATGGAAAACATGTGGAGTACACAACGAGACAACTTTGTGGGAATCCACATATATTTCTAGCCAATCACATCAGATGAGCACTCCTCAGTTGTTAATGATCTATATCAGCGCTGATTTGAGCTGACCTCCTGGGTGCAACAGGTGAGAACGAAAAAACTGACATAAAAAAAACGATTGTACCGAAAACAAAAGCCCACTACAAAATAATTAACCATACTTAACATTAAAATAATAACTTATTACATAAAAACTAATAAAACTAACTTAAAAAAGAATATTATGTACAGCTATGCTTTAAAATAATATTTTTATCTTCTTTTTTCTTCTGTCTTCTATATTGTGTCCTAAATATGTTGACATCCCAATATTTTTGACACAATATTTGTGTCTCACAATATTTTTGAAACCATTTTTTGTCAGAATACGATAAAGTATACACTATGAAAACACGTGCCAGGCATGGGTTAAGGGTTACTTGGAGTGTAATAGTAAAATTGTACAAAACTCACAGATTTCCAGGATCTTACTCCTGCCATGTTTTTGATGAATTGACAACAAGTTGGAGATACCAGCAGAAGTAAGCGTACTCCTGCTCCAGTTCGGATTTACGACCTCTAAATAAATCAGTCCAATATTTATTTATTTTATTTATTTATAGTTTTGTATAGCGCAAACATGACCCAGAAGGGTATCAGAGCGCTTTACGTACGATTTAAATAGACAAAGGAACAACTAGGGGAAAGAAATCGGGGAAACAGTGGGACAAAATACAGCAGGTGCAAGATGAAATTGAGGTGGACAAAGGAAGCAGGTTGGGAGAGACCGACATGTAGGGCAATAAACAACAAGAACAAACAAGACAGTATACAGTAACTTAGAGGCAACAGCAGAAAGCATCTAGTTCAACGCATTGATAATTAGTAGATTTTTGACTCACCTTTTGAAGGCAAGTGTAGAGGGAATCAGTCTTGTTTCCACTGGGAGGGAGTTCCAGATTCTGGGGGCGATGCCAGAGAATGTACGATTGTAGGTTTTAAGCTTATTACATTTCTTGGGCTTGAGCAGCAGTGTGCCGGTGCTCCTTGTGGACCGGGCGCCACCAGAGAGTTCCAGCTTGTTTGTCAGGTAGAGTGGGGTGTTGAAGTTTAGTGCCCTATGGGTCATACATGCGATCTTTAGTTGTATCCTTGCTTCAAAGGGAAGCAAATTGAGCGATTTCAGGTCCGGAGAAATGTGATTGTTCTTATTGGAACCCGTGATGAGTCTAGTAGCAGCATTTAGAGATGCTCTGATAGGTGCTAAACTGAGTTTCGGCAGACCGCAAAGAGTCGCACTGCCGTATTCTAGTCTGGAGATGACAAGTGCTTGCACCGCCAGTTTAAAGTCATCATGAGGAAGGAAGGGTTTGAGTTTTCTTAGGCTGCAGAGTTGGAAGCTCACTCCTTTGGTCGATGATCTGATGTGGTCTTGCATGTTTAGGTTTTTGTCAAGCATAACTCCCAGTGATTTAGTGGAGTACACGATGTGAGGGGTGCAGTTGAGGGCTGTGAGGTTACAGAGGAATTTCACCACAGTGGGGGTTTGCCGAGCGGGTGCAATGAGGAGGAATTCCGTCTTGAGGGCGTTTAATTTGAGATAGTTGGAGGTGAGCCAGTTGAGGGTTTTGAGAAGGGTTCCATTGAGGGAGTTGAAGTCTTCGGGGGAGGAGATTTTCATGTAGAGTTGGGTGTTGTCCGCGTACATGTGATATTGGCTGTTGGAGGCTTTAAGAATTAAAGTCAGTGGTTCAAGGAAAAGGTTGAAGAGTGTGGGGGAGAATGAGAATCCTTGGGGGACACCAAGTGTGCATGGACTCGGGTTGGAGGGAGACTGGGTGGATTTCACTCTTTGTGTTCTGTTGCTGAGGAAAGAGGAAAACCATTTAAAGACCGTGCCTGAGAGCCCCATCCTGCGTTCCAGGAGGAAGCGTAGATTGTCATGTTTGACAGTGTCAAATGCCAATGAGAGATCCAGCAGAATTAAGAGGCAGGCTTCATTTTGGTCGAGTAAAGTGAGAGCGTCATCCACAATGTGAGTGATTGCCGTTTCAGTGCTGTGGCCAGTGCGGAAGCCCGATTGGAATAGGTCGATAAGCTGGATTTGCTCAATGTGTTTGCGTAGGTGTTCATTAACACATTTCTCCAGTAGTTTTGCCAGGCTGGGTATGTTTGTGATTGGACGGTAGTTGTTCAGGTCAGCAGGGTCAGCCGAGGGTTTATTGAGAATAGGGAGAACAAGGCCCGCCTTCAGGCAGTCCGGCATCTCACTTTGACGAAGTGAGGCGTTGATGATCTTAGACCAGAGTGGAGCTAGTGAGCCAATCATTTCTTTAAAGAAGTTGGGGGAAGGGGGTCATTGAAGTGATTTGAGGGTTTAAGGGTCGAGAGAGTATTGAGGATGCAAATGTCATTGAGGGGAGTGAATTGACTCCATGAAGCTTTGTTTCTGAGTGAGAGATCAAGAGGTGAGGGCAGGGGTGTGGAGACAGGGGTGTCAGGAGAGGGCGAGAGAGTGAGTGCAGCAGACCTTCGTTTTTTTCGAGGAAGAATTCAGCAACCGCATCGCAGTTTGGTTGCGGGCGAGACGGGTGCTGAGATTGGGTAGAGGTGTTGTTGGATTGAGATTTAATAAGCTCAAAATGTCGTTTCGGGTGATTTTGGCTTTATCAAGTTGGTATTTGAAGAAGTTGGCTTTCGCCGTTCTAATGCATTTGTTGTATGTACTTCTTTTGAGTCGTAGAGTTGTTAGAAGATCCGTGGAGGGAGAGGATCTCCACTTACGTTCAGCTAGACTAAGACTGCATCTGTCAGCATTTAGAATGTCACTGAACCACGGTTTGGAGTCTTTTATGGGAATTCTTTTTAGTTGAAGTGGGGCCGTATCATTCAAGGCAGATAGCATGGTGTTGTTACAGTGTTCAGTGAGGTCGTGAACTTCAGACATGTTAGAAGGGGGCGGAAGGGAGAGATTGCATCGCTACATGAGCTCACTAACGCTTGTGTTATGGAGTGGTCTTTTCCAATGTTTTAGTTTCACTGGTTGAGCAGTTTTGTGGATTCAGCTTTCAAGTATCAGAAAGTTTATAAAATGATGGTCAGACCAGTCACAGGGGAGAATGGATTTGAGATGAATGTTTTTGGGTTTGGCGATGATGAGATCCAGTGTCGAGCCTAAGTTGTGAGTGGGGCTGTCACAGAATTGGGTCAGAGATAGGTCGGTTAGGAAGTGTTTGAGGGATGTAACCGACTGATCGTGTGGGTTATTCCAGTGGAGATTGAAGTCACCAAGGAAGATCTGGGGGTAGTGTCAGCCAAGGTTGGAGGAGATGGTTTCCATAACTTGTTTGATTAGATGGAGGTTATCACCTGGAGGGTGGTAGAAGATGTGAAGGCTGCATAATGGTCTGTGTGTGCTAGTGATATCTATGCATAGGTATTCACAGGAAGAGAGAGTAGCTGAGGGGGACTGTTTTGCTGTGAGAGAGTTGTGGAAGATACAGGCTATGCCACCTCCCAATTTCTTAACTCTGTCGAGTCTGTTAATATTGTGACTAGGAGGGACTAGTAGGTCAAGGAAAGGGCCCGAGGAGTTGTTGAGCCAGGTTTCTGTGAGGATAAGGAGGTCAAGATCTTGAATTACATACATTGGAGTCTATTTCTACAACTACTCCTTGGGCAATGAGCTCGTCAATGATTTGTAGTAAAGCCACTACAGCATCTGGTGGTAACTTGTATTGTCGCATTCGTGGTAGCACCACTCCTGCCTTTAATGTGACTCTATATGGTGTAATATTCATGCAACCAACATCAGTAGGGCCTTGTGCCCATAGACGTGTAGGTAAAGTCTGCAGTCGGGGATCCATGTCTCTAGACACATAGTGACCTTTAAAATCACGTAAAAACAACCTTACTCCTTCCGGAGAACAACATATTATGGCTCCTAGAGCTTTCAATGTTTTTATTCCTAGCAAGTTTTCTGGACATGATTTAGTAAGCAATAAATCTGTAGTTCGGGTCAGAGGTCCTATCGTAAGTGGCAGAGGTTGTGACACTTCATTAACAATAGGTTTTCCTGAAAAACCAAGGGAAATATTCTGTGAGCCTGAGAGGGGTGCCCCTGGAACTTCACTACGTTTTATAGTTGTTCGACTTGCCCCTGTATCGAGTAAAAATTTCCTATCTTGGCCTAATAATTCACTATGTACATAAGGTCCTTCTTGATCTACAGGAATCTCGATAAGGGGTAAATCAACTTCCCTCTCTAGGCTAGTTCATGCGTAACGCTGATACTCAGGATATTCATACTGTGCGGTCTGATACATTTGTCGTGTTGTTGTCTGTGTGGCAGCAACAGGCAACGGTGGTGCAGCTGGCACAAACTGTATTGGCTGTTGTGCGGCTGGCATGGCCTTAGCATGCTGCAGAGCTCCTTGTTCATTCTGCTCTTGTCTAAATGGCCGTGGTCTTTCTTGTGTTTTACCTATGGCGATATTATGTTTTAAAACTGGACAATCGTGTACATAATGACCTGGCTTTTTACAATAATTGCATGTCCCTTTTACAGGTCCTGCTGAATCGGAATGTGTCATACCCTTTTTATGTCCTTCAGCTGGAACTGTCTGGGAAACTAACATTTTCATTTTCGTGTCTTTCATGCGTCTGTGTTCATGTTCTTGTTCCTCTCTAATTCTATTGTGATGGTACTGTAACATTTGTAACATTTGTGATGGAGTGTTACCTTGCCAGGTACTCTCGAATTTTAATACTCTATTCTTTACTGGTGGCAGGGCATTTTCTACTAATTTTGTTACAAACAGATGTGGGTATGATTCGCTACTTGCTTTTATGCCACTATTTATACCAAAACATTTTTCAAATCGGGCATAGTAATCACTAGTGTCTTCATCTTGCTTCTGTTTACAGGCTGAAATTGTACCCCAATCTTCCTTTTTCGTAGTTAATAAACGTGGCAGTACCTGTACTAATAAACCTGGCAGTGCTTTAGTTTTATCCCCAAGTCCTGCTCCTGCAGTTCGGGCCTTTTCTTCCGCTTCTAACACTGACCATTCTATCTTTTGGTCTCCTACCTCCCACTCTTTTTCCTTGAGTTTCTCATAAATACCAGCAGGCATCAATACCTTTAATATTGTCATAATGTCGGGATAGGTATACTCTCCCATGAGTAACATGTCTTTAATTTCTCGGTGAAAACCCGCTGGATCTTTGTCATGACTGGGTACCACTTTCTTCATTTGTAACAATTCTATTTTCGATATGGGCGTATATACAAATACGCGCTTGAACTCGTTGTCCTCGCCTTTTATTGGGTGCACTTCTCGTAAGGGATTCTGTCTATCCATGTGATACGTGGTTCTTTCCTTGACGGGCAATGAGACATGCTCTGCGCATACAAAAAGAATATACTGCTTTCTTGATTCTAGAATTTCTTTAATTAATTTAGTACCTGCACCTCTCCATTTATTCATAAGCAATTCAGTCAGTATGTCAGGTAAGGGACCAGGGTCCGAATGCTGACTTCGATATAGTATAATGAGTTGTTGAATCATATAAATCCCAGCTAACCTCTGTTCATCTGGGGTAAGATTCAAAAATGTGCGTACTACTGTATCATCACTATATTTTCCGGGACTGTCCACCCAATGGACAGCTGCCCTGGCTAAATCTTGTTCATCCATAGAATCGAGAAAATGATAACCCCTTCGTTCTCGGAGTAGTTTGTCGGCGGTTTGGAACGAATGCTCGTTAGACCTTATATTAATTATAGGTATTTGGAAATTTCTGTTATTATCTGGACATATCGGACGTATCGAGTCAGTAAGACGTCTATTATTATTACAAGATCTTCCTCTACCTACATAGGCTATGGTGTCTGACTGTCCTGTGGGCAGTCCTGACCCTTCTTCCTCGCTTTGTTCGAACTCGTCTACCTCTAATCTCTCTTCGTGTAGGCGTTCTATTTCTTTACGGATCTTTCGGCACATGGCTATTATACAATTTTGTTTATCATGTCTCCCTTCTGATATATTCTGGCTCCATCTTGTAAGAATTTGCATTGCTTCCGGGTCTACCCCCGGTCGGTCTTGATTTCTGATCACACAGTTTATGAGGAAACGTAACAGTTCCCCCTGTATCTCTACTTTCTGGTATTCCATAGCTCTGTTAATACATTCTGGATCTCGCCCTGTTTGGACAAAATGATATATTTTATCTAGATGCGCAGTCATTCCTGGTAACTTTCCTAAATACACTGCGGCTCGTCTGATACGTAATGATGCCAGGGTCATTTCGTCCTCTTTACCGGGCACAGGGTCATATCTGCAATCTATAAGGAGTTCCTTCAGCGTACGGGCACTTATGAGTTTGGGTGTACGTGAATGTGCTGACTCTTGAAAAGTAAGTTTATTTATTCTGGGTGGCGTAGAAAAGATATTGGTAGCACCTCCCGTGGCCCCATCTGGGGTGTCGGGTGTGAAAGGATTCGTCGAACGTGACACAGCAACTACAGGTGTGGACACAGCTATAGAAGTAGCTGTAGGAGCGGATGCAGAAACAGATGTGCTTGCCAGAACTTGTGAGTCGATTTGTTGCTGTAGGGATACGGGTGCTGGATCTTGGCGTTGGACCTCCCTGGTATGCGGTCTATGCGGGGCGGAATTAGCATATTCGGGAGCTGCGTCATCTAAATATGAGGAAAGAAAAACATCTTCTGCGGTTCTAGGATGCCCCTTAGGATGTACCTTTATTGGGAACAATGGGGGTGGCAAGTCTTTCGGTATTTCTGGAGTAGCCTTAGGTAATCCTTCGGCCAGAAGGGGATACATACCATTCATAAGGGCGTTTCTTTGTCTGTCTACTTGTTCTGATTTCACTCGGATACCTTCCTCAATTAATAGATTTTCTCGAACTTTATTTGAACTTTCTTTATTCTTTTCTTCCTGTCTACGTGCTTTTTCTGTGCGTCTATGAGATTCTTTACGCCATAACTCAACGGCGTCTTTCTGTGACTGTCTGACTTTCCTTTTCCATAACTCTTCCTCGACTTTCATGATGCACTCTGCATCCCAGGTTCCCGCTGCGGGCCACCTCTGACTTTCTGGTAATCCCTTGGTGTAGTCTACCCATAAATCAAGAAATAATATAGCGTCTAAGCCATGTTTGTGATACATGAAGTGCCCTGGAGTGTCCCTAGGAGGAATAGGGACGGCTTCTTCGAGAACCCCTTTTCTAGTAGTGATCTGTCTTAATTTCGAAAAAAGCGGCATATTGACAACTGATCCGATACTTAATCTTGAACACACTTAATACAAAAGCACAATAATGAACAACCATTCATACCACAATATGCAGGACGTTTAACACATTAAACATTAAACATTAAAACATTTTTAACCTTTAAAATAACCAACAATGATGATCGTCTGCATAACTAATCACCAAGCTTAATTCTTGACAATGACTAGATACTTCGGAATACTTGATATACTGCTAAACAGTACAGATACACTGCTAAAACAGTGCAGACCGGATTTGTGTACCCAAACCCGTCTTGACCGGCACAACCTATGTGCACGTCAGAAATGCCTCCCCAGCAATGGTACTCACCGGGTAGCTTCGGAAACGGAAGGCCTCGGTAACTTGAACTTGAACCGGACTGGACTCGACTCGACTCGTCGGACACTGGGCTTGACTTCGAACTGGTGGGTCTCTGTATACCTCGGATCTTGCTCTCTCAGCTAGGCTCTGGTCGGGATACTTCGCACTTCTCACCGCCTCGTCTGGGTGTTGATCGCAGTCTCAGTCGCCCCCGCTTGACCGGAGGGAGATACAGGAAATCCTGCTGGTACGCGTTATTGTCCGTCCAGCTGTGGCAGGAGACCGGGCCTGCAACTCACCGCCGGCGCGTGAGATGAGAAAGTGTCCCTGTTCGGGCGCCATTCATGTGGTAAATAATTTTCCTTTACCTGGACTTAATTTGATACAGAAATATAATTAAATAGCTCAGTAAAATGAGAGGCAGAATCCGTGGTATTAGAGGTTCGGAATGGGCTTTATTCCAATGATCGATTATAATCGGTTGCTCCAAGTTCCATCACCACGGAGGTTCAGGAAGTGAAGTACATACTTTATTGACAAGAAGTAACCTTTATAGTACATACATTACAATGAAGCGAATGCAATAGGCGTAACAATTGATAAGGAAAATGACGATTTATCTGCGTAACCAAAAAATGGGTGTAATAAGGAGTAAAAAGGAACATAATTGGTTATGATGTCACATATAGGTGGATCTATAAGATAATACTTGGCATAGATGCGCGCGCAGCAGTATGACGTGTGATTGACGTGCAACTAGGGGGTGAAGGGGACTTGACATTTAGCTCTACATGTGGAGACAAAAAGTCTGGGGGGTCAAGTCAACCTAATCCCAAATCATATCTAACATCCTATGTTTAAAGAACTATGTTATCCACAAAAGAAGGACTCTCGGACAGAATCTATTCTATACTGACTGTGCGTGCGTGTACAAGCGTCTAAGTGTCTACACTGAAAGCGAGGGGGTAGGAATATTCCATGGTAACAGGGCTATGAATTACTTGCATGAGGACAGAGAAGTCGAGCCTTTTGCTCGGTAGCTGGAAGAATGTTTACTTAAACTACTAGACAGGAATGCATCGGCTGAGGGGGAAGCAGATAACTCGAAGGCGAAATACAGTTCTTGGCAGAGAATAGGCTGATGTCAGGCTTCGTGAGCCGCGCAGAGAATGAGACAAAGTTCATGGTCACAGATGCAGGCTCGAACTGGAGTTTTCAGAGGCAGAAAGCAAGAGGAGTTTGATGACAGAATCAGGGCCTACTTGCCTGGACTGTAAAATGGCATAAGTGAACCATATAAAGCCGGTGGCCTTTCATATTTAGGAATGGAATATCCGGCCTATTCATGGCGGATCTGACAGAGGGCATGTTGACGGTGGACGCACATGTATTTGCGTCTTCATAACTGGAACTGGAGGGAACATACATGTACTTGTGACATGCACATAGAACCGTTGGGGTCCAAGATAGGGGACATAACTGATCGGAAAAATCCATATTTCCACAGAGAGACGAGTTAGGTGAATTAAGTGGGGCTGTTTGTGAGGACTTAGCATGGACTGGACAGGAATATATTAACAGGGCTTATGTCGTCAGTCACATTCTTGATTTCCAGTTAAGGGTGAAGCTAGTCAGTGAAATGTAGAAGAATTACATACTGCCATGCTGTACTTCCATGCAGACTGAAATCCAGAGATCCGTTGTGTTTTCTCTTTTCTTCTGTCCTACAAATGTTCTTCTTGAGTGAATCACATACTTTGCTCGGTTATACCTTTGTCATGATTGTGAGAACTGTATGATGCGCACTCGAAATTCTGCGCTTATCGTACTCTCTGCTCTAAAATCAACATAAAAATAAGACGTATTTGAAAAAAAACTCTGGCAGTCGTAGTCCTTGAATAAGTTTTACGTTTGCAGATCTGTGCCAACCTCGACACTTGGAAGATTATGTCGCCAAAGGTGCATCGCCCTCAGCTGGAGGAAAAGTCGAAGCAACCCCAAAAAGAGTACAACCTGACCGACCAAAGGCCCCAGGTGACGATGTTCTTACTAAATATTGCCTTGTGGAATATATAGCATTGAAATGCTAGATGTATCTCTGCTCTAGGGCACATGGGGTATTGGACTGTAGGTAATGAGCGTGCCGCAGGACAGTCCAGTAGGGAGATCTCCGAAACGTGACGGAACCAGGCTGAACTTCAGCAAGTTGGAGAAGTTTTGCTGTTCTAAGACAACATTGCAAGTATGCTAAGAGCATTTTTAAGAACAACCCCAAACAGTGCATTGTCGTCACAATAAGAAAATAAATTAAACATGGTTGAGGTCTGTCTTAAGATGCTGACTTATCACTGATTTCCCCAAATGTCGTAATATTTCCCCAAATTGCACTCTAGCTCCATCCAAAGCTCTGTTACTCCTCCACCTTCTGTAAGTTTTGGAGGAAGCATTTAATATACTACGTAAAAGACAAGCGCCTAGCAGTCATTTGTGCAACAGGTGCAGTGTCAATTGCACCCGAGTTAATGCAGTCTTTCAATATCCACCTTATTTTATTATGGGGAATGGCACCCTTGCTGGCCACTGTTGCAGTAAAACTGGGGTTCTTCATCCTTTTTTGTGGTGGGACACCCCTTACCACCCCCCCAACCCCCACCACCACACAGGAGCAGTAACCATATAAGAGACCAGTTTTGGAACATACGTTATTCTGAACTTCCATGTTCTTCGAGCCAGCCATTGATACTTTATAAAAACATTTACAAATTCATCTGATTATATATTACATTCTGGGATACATTAAAATGTAAGTACAGAATTGGGGTGACATTTTTTTACTCGACCACCACTGGAAACGGGGATGCTGCAGCATGTTGTTAATAATTTGGCTCTCATTACAAACAGGCCGGTATTTGAGATTCGAGCAGCACTAGAGTTTGGGTGGCTGAAAAGCGATTCCAATTGGTACTGTAATACCTCGCTTTTTCCCTGCACAAATTTCATGAGACCTTGCATAAACTATGCGGGTATGCACCATACATTGTGAGTTTTAGAGATGAGAATGGGGGAAAGCATTATAGTATTGCGCTACCCCCTACTCTGAGGGGAGGAGCTTTAACTGGTCTCAGTGGTATCGGTGCTTACTGGAAGAGGTATTGTTTCTCTAGTCCGTGTAGAGTATTGTAGTGTGTCATTCAAAGAATACGTTATTTTTTTATTTTTTGTTTGAAAAGTTTTATATTGCGCGAACATGACCCGTAAGGGTATCGGAGCACTGTAGAAAGAAGCAGATAAGATTTGCAAGTAAAAGGGTAGATAATAAACATAAGGTAAGTTAACCAGCACATGTATAAAAAGAGCAAACCAGACGTGGTACATGTAAAGTAACAAAAATTGCAACATTGCATGAGAGACCCATGTTGTCAACAAGAAACAAACGTTAGTTATGGTGTCTTCAGATCGATTGTTGCAACTGGTTATTCACTGGTTATGACGTGTTTCTTGAATGAGGAGGACGAAGGGTTCCATCTGATTTCGGGAGGAAGAGCGTTCCAAATTCTGCCGACAAGACAGGAGAAGGAGCGGTTGTAGATTCTTTTCTTTTTAAATTTGTGAGGTTTTAGCGAAAGAGTGTTTACTGTGTAGGCTCCGCCTCTTCTACTTTCTGAAACTTGAGGGCAGGAATAGCAGACAGATACAACACAGGTCTTACAAAGGTTCCAAAAAGCTTGCCAGCTAAGCAGCGTATGGATGTGTTTCTTTAAAGATGGATCCTTGCTTGAGATGTTACATTCTAGAACGTCTATACATGCAATACTTCTAAATATTTTACGCCTTTACCCTCAGGATCCATTTGGTGACCGACTGAAGCGCATCATGAATGCAATACATGACCATCTGGATGATGACGAACTGCAGGGCACAGAGCTCGGTACCCAGATCTATGAGCAGAAAATTGTGGAGCTAGAAAAACAAGGTAAGGACCTTCAGGTAACTCAGCTCTTAAGGGCTAGCGTTACAAGGGTGATCGCGTGTGTGGGGAGGTCATCTCTTGGGATTGGATGTGTTTTTACTAGACCTTTCTTGCTTACTGGTTGCATAATGCATAGCATTTCTGAAAATGCCTTACTTTCCTGGTAAAGTAAAGCATACTTTGTGCCTGCTAACATTCTCTTAATCCAATGATTTGTTATGTTTTCTTGACTTGCTGAGTTGAGATTGGCAGTAAGAAACACACGTCCGCAGTTACCTTTTGGCCATATGTGATAAACACAGGTCTGCAGTAACATTTTCTGGTATTAATCTTTTAATTATGGAATCTGACCTAATTTTGATGCATTTAATTTATATATTATGATATTAGGTTTGTCTTATTTAAAGTCCCATATATTCTGTTTTGAGTGCCACTTTGATAGATCATAAACACACAGGGTGTGTTTTGATAAATTCATTTAATTAAAAAGAACAGTTTACCTGTCTCCATGTCACGCTGTGGTCATTTCAGAGTGCTTTTACATTAACAATGTGCTTAAACCACAAGCTCTTCATATATTAATCGTGTAGATGAAATCCTCTGGTTTCTGTAGGAAGGATGAAATCCAACAGAGAATCCACTGTTGGAACTACCTAAACCATAATATCCTTACAGTGGAAGACATTTCACTGCTGGATTCTCGCCCACTTCCAAACCTTGCTTAAAGTCTGCTTTCTGCTACTGTTTGACCAAAAACACACTTTCCGGTGACAGTAGTGCATGCCGCCTCGTCTTGGTGGCCATGCACATTCTCCACACCCTCTCTGATGCTAGAACTGGAACCATCCTAAGCCTTTCCTCTGCATGTACATGGAACAATATGGGGCATTGGCTGGGATTCACTGTGCAGTTTAATACTCCTATGTAAGTTAGTCTATAAAGCTTTTTACCGACATATGCTTTTTAAACTGTTGGGGAATCCCATGCCTAACATTTTACATGTACATTCATGGAAATCATGGAGCAGCTGTCATGTCAGAGTGGCAATCCCTTTGAAGAGCCTCTGCCATGGTTTGGGGATCTGGAACCTGTTATTACTCATTCTACAATGGCCTCCCTGTGGAACTCCATTGTTGTGACGCGGTGCCTTGTGCTTCTATTCTGCAGGAGCAGTAGAGGCCTGCAGAAAGAAGAGGGTCTGTGCATTGCACCTACGAAAGTACAACGACGCGCTCCTGATCCACGACACCGTTCGAATGATTGATGCTTTTAACACCCTGGAGACATTCTACATCATTGAGAAACTCAGGAAAACACGGGATAACCCTATAGAACAGTTCCTGTTCCGGATATTCGATGGTAAAGGAAGTATTCAATTTAAAGGGGAGACCACAAGTTCTCCTTTCATCAAACCCCATAATACTGAATCTCTCCCAGCCCTCTATTCACCCCACCAGTCATCTGCATTATGTGAAAAAGCCCTTACTAATGATGTCATCTAATTCCTATACTTGAATTTATTGCAAAAAAAAATATACAAAACTGAAGTGAATTCATGGAATGTTTTCCCTGACAGCATCAGAAACCTAATGAAATAAAAAGAAAATAACCACTGGATTTGACCACTAATCTTGGGTTCTGGAGTAACATGCTACTCTCCGTAAAGCATTTCAACGCCCTTAAGGGGTAGGAAGCTCCCTATAAATTCAATGACAGCACAGTCCAATCAGTGATCCCCATTGCTGCAACGTTATGTTTCAGCAGATTTTAAAGTAACAAGTAAATGCTGTAGATCTGCAGAGCATGTGAGATATTTTTTTTCTAGCATTTGGTGCCCACCTGCTGGATGCTGCCAGAGGAGATGAACAAATGCCAGAGTCCAGACAGAGACCCCACTGTTAAAAGCACACGTATGATGCCGGGTAAAGGGTGTTAGTGAAAACGCGGGCATTTTGAAAGGTTAAGGGCCTGATTTAGAATTGGGTAGTATTGGAAAATTATCCAATTTCAGGAGGAAGTGCTAACTCTGGAGGAGGATTCGCCAGGGGACATTCTCTGTTGGCAGGCTCGTATAGCACCTAGCATTGGTAGGTGAAGACAATACTCTTGTCAGGCTGGTACGAGGACAAAAAAGGAAATTATTTCAAGGCACATTCTGGTGATTTCTTCTCAGTTAGCATTTCCTTCAGAAATCAAAGTGTCTTCCATTCCCAGCCAACATTAACTCTGGCACAAAACACGAAAACTGTCATTCTTATTGTTTAAACTACTAAAATCGTAATGTTAACCTTTCAGCTTACCTACCGCAACCTGAGTTTCAGCTGACGTAATAGCTCACCCATTTGACATCTGTGCAATTTTAGCTCTTTTAAAAAGAAAAACATTTTATTTGTAGGTTTTCAAAATCAACAAAAGACTGTTTATTATCTGACTCACAGCTGAGATAGTGACAGCAAGTACAGGTTACAACATCAAGGTGCCGGCCACGAGGCCATATATCCGGTCACAGTGTGTATCACGAGCAGAACAGCGACAGCCACGTCTCGCCACAGTCAAACGTATACATCGCAGGCAGGTGGCTCTCCCTCAGACACTGGCTTCCAATCATGCCGCGTTCTTCGATTCTGAACCGTGCTAGTTTCCTTTGACCTCACGTATGCTCTTTTAGGTTCCCAAACGTCTCTGGGTCATGCCGAGGGTGCATCAGGTCACTGTACTCCTCGATGGCCTTGCAGCAGTAGGCCATGTTTTTAACCATAGAGCTTCCGTAGGAAGCACAGGTGACATCCGGCGCACTGCCACCAGTCGCTTAGCAAGCAGCAGAACAATGTCAACTCGGAGCAGAGAGCCAGTGCTGAAGACCAATCAGAGGACACTCTTGTGGCCAATCAGAAGTGGAAGTATTCCAGCTAAGACTGCTTAGAAGAGTCTTCAAGAGAGAAGACTAAAACAAAAAAACTGAAATGGGGTGGGGGGGGGGGGGGAAGGATTTTTTCTTTATCTTTTTTGGGCAAGTTGAATGTATTTGCCACTTTTAACATCATTCAGTTTTTTGAGGGGAGAAATTATTGTGGAGAGGTTATATGTAAGCTTCAAAGACGTACCACAAAAAATCATAGCTCCAATAAAACCATTGAAATATGTACAAAGTTAACATACAAATGTCTTTAACCCCTTCATCTTTCTCCCCAGAAAACAAACAAGAACTGTCACAGTTGGCTAACGACACCAGATACCAGAACCCCAAACTGCAAATGCTGGAGAAAATCCTACTGGAACACTTTGCCTATTCTGCTGAGTCATGTGGCATCATATTCACCAAGACGCGACAGTCCACGCACTCGCTGCATGACTGGATCCGCACATCTGATGGGCTAGAAGGACTGGCCAAGATCACCGCTGCTCTGACCGGGACAGGATCAAACAGCCAAACCAAGCACATGACACCAGTAAACTGATTTAAATAATGCATAGCCTTATTTATTAATTTAATTTGTAAATCAATGATTTAAACCAAAGTACTGGTTAATAATTCAGAAACAGGAATAGCAAATCCCCAATGCAATTGTTGCATATCCATAAAAAGATGTATTCATTCACAGTAGTTAGAGCATTCTTAATGCCTCTCACAAATAGTTGTGACTTGTCAATGCCTTTATCCATCTTAGTGCAATATTCTTTTTTGGCCATAGGAGTATTCACCCATCTAAATTCATATACGCCCTATAGCACTCCAGATCATTTAGACCGCGGTTCTCATACAAAATGGGCACAAACTGTACTTACGCCTGTTTTTGTATGAGTTCTGATAGGGTCCTGAGCACAAATTGCCCTCCCTTGTTTAACTGATTGTTACCACCAGATGTTTGTTGGTGGTTATAACAGGCACAAAACTATTAATTTGCAAGTAATAAAATACACAGCATTGAGCATTATTTGCCCCAGTCGATAACCTGGGCGCAAAAACAGCAGGAGCATCTGGTGCAAATGTTATTATATCACTGCCTTTGTCAACCCACTGATTAGTAAGATCCAGTCAGGGATTAGCATATCCATGTTGAACACCTTTTGGCCAAATTTACCAGTACTGAGTTTCTATGGAGATTGTTGGTAAATTTGTTGTTTAATCAGAATCCTCGACTAGGTGAAACATCCCAGTTCAACAATGCTAGCCATACTTGAAGCCTGGTGGCGAGACCAGTTTTCTTTCATTTACAGTAGTCTCCTTCCAATGAAAAAGTGAGTGCCAGCCATTCTGCTGATAGGCTGCAACAAAACACACATGACAGATGGAAAGGTATGGATTTTGAATGCTTGCCCTAGCCTTCCTTACAGGCCAAGGTTGGCTTGGCCTGTAAGGAAGGATTTTTTTCCATTAAGCAGGCCTAAAGTATATCATAGACCCTTGAGGTCTCTTGGAGCCCTGAGGTGGACAACTCCTAGATTATCACACCTACTACATATGCGGTATTATTTTTGTATGAGCTCCCCCTCTCTCGTGAGCACTTTCCAATGAGCATCACAGACTCTAAGTAGATCCTGTGAATCAGATGTGCAAAGAGAAACGAGATGCGGGAAGCCATGGACAAGGCTTTCCGCCTGCTCCCCTCTGGCCTTCCTCATCCCATATAAAAACAAAACCTGATGTCACGCCACCCTCTATCCTGCTGGCATGCCCTCCTTATTTCCTAAATGCTGAACAAAAGAACTAAATACCCGGCGGTGTACTAACCTCCCTTGTCTCCGGGCTTCGTGCACCCCTTATATTCACTAGGGCCTTCACTGGAGCAGCCGTCACCATACAGAGAAATCACCATGCAAGCCTCACAGACTGGCAGGAGGCAAGCTATTTCTTGGAGACACCAGAGTGTCACCGGCATCTCATGATGGCCAAGGACAACCCAATGGAGGTGGAAGACATGGCGGTCTGTCACCTGCCACTCTGCCACCTCCGACGGAGCTCTGGAGATGGAGGTGAAGGATTAGGGCCATCCATTCATCAACTCAGAGTTCATGTTTTCACTGCTCTGATGATGAATTGAATATGATGTTATTGATAGCTGCTTCCAAATTAAGCTGCTCGTATGTAAATAGTGAACAGGGATCTAGATACTGTATTGGTGGGTGATGGAGTCACATCCATTAGTGACTGTACTACAGGACTCTTGGTATGGAACTTATATCTGGATAGAAATTGAGCCACCAGTGGTAAATGCTTGAGTGTAAATCAAGACAGTAATTTGTTGTGGTTTGTTCTCTCCTAGTATGAACAACAAGCAGTCATCCAGAGGTTCCGCGAGGGACAACTGAAACTCCTGGTCTCGACCAGCGTTGCTGAAGAGGGTCTGGATATACCAGCGTGCAACATTGTCATCCGCTATGGGCTGATGACCAATGAGACCGCCATGATACAGGTGCTTCACTCCCTGCCTCTTTGTCCTCATCACCATATGTCAGTCCCTTACCAACTTCACATTCTGTGTCTGAATAGCTGTGTGCTGCATTGCGTAACTTTGTAGTTCTTGTACAAGTTGTAGGCCAGCCATAGAGTCATGCGGCGTAGAGGAGTTAAAGCAAGAATGCTTTGTTACCCCATTGTATTTTTTTGGTTCTGAAAGGTGGACTATCCTCATCTGCCCGCAAAGATTTGTTATGATTACACAAATCTTAACCTGACCAAAGCATGGCATTCCTTCTAAAAAAAATCCAATTTCTATTTCACTAGAGGAGTGCTCTATGCGTTAGATTATATTGACCCTCTTTAAGTAAAGCCTCAATTTACAGTGGCAAATCAGGCAACCGAGCTATAGATCACCAGGTACAATCTTGCTATTAATTTATTTTCTTATTTTTTCCATAGTTTGTCATTATTAGCTTTTGCCTCATTATTGTCTATTACCTTGTCTTTTAAACTGGTCTTTTTTTACATAGTGTATTATCAAGTATTTGTTTGAAAAGACAATTTATTTTCTCTTCTTGTCATAGGCTCGAGGGCGTGCCCGAGCACCTGACAGCACATACTCCATCCTTGCTGCTAGAGGGGGCAAAGAGGTGCGGCGAGAGTGCACCAATGAGTGCCTGGAGGAGCTTATGAAGCGTGCTATTGAGACTGTACAAGCCATGCCAGAGACTGAGTATCTACTGGAGGTAGAAGTACTTTCTAAAGCTTTCTTTTTTATTGTTGCTCAGTGATGATCTGTTAATGGTGGGCTCGGTGAGACCTTATTGTAGTGGTTTGTTCACTCTCTCTTTTTAAGTATATTAACTGTTTTATATCGTCTTTCATTTTCCTCTTTGTTATACGTAGCCGTCCATTATATTGGGATCTATACTGCTACGGCCGCGGCCCATACATATGGGCGTAGGGGCCACGTGCTCTCAACTCTTACAGGGTAGAAGAGTGTCTGTCAGGTGAAGCAAAGGTCATCCTGACAGACACTCTTCTTGTTCGGGTCGGGCAACCAGGGGCTAGACATGTGCGGAATGTGCTTGTGATGAGGGCGAGTGTCAATGATTTCCTCGGACCTGGGTGCTTCAGTTTTAAGCCCTGAAGTGCCCAGGGCGAAGTGTCAATCACCAACACCTTGTCACACAGTGGGATGGGGTCAGCAGCCTCACTGAAGCCATCCCACTATGTGACGAGTGAGGGAGGACTGCCTTCCCTCATTGGCTGACCTAAGGTTAGCCAATAATGGAAAGCAGCAGTCCCAACCCTCCTGGGATCTCCGATGCTTTCAGCTCCAGGAGCTCCAGGATAGGTATTTTTTATGTTTTTGAATGTTTGGTGTATGTACAAATGTATGGATTTGTTGTGAGTGTTGTGAATAGGTGTGTGTGCACATGCATGAATGTGAGTGAGTGTGTGTATATGTGTGCGTGTGGTCTGCCCGTCTCCTCCCTGCCAAAATTACCTGCCGCCACTGTACTACTGTCTCAGCAGTCGCCATTAACCACCATGGAAACACGTGTACATAGGTGTAAGAGAGAGGGTACAGCATCCAAATTGGAATTATGAACGTTGCCTTTTGGTGTACTGGTAAGAACATGAACCCTGTGGTTGGCAAGTGGCCGCATTACATTTTTTAAATGTCTCTGGGGCGGTGCTGCTCCCCTGGGCTCCTATCATTGTAACTGGGATTTAAAATCCATGCAACACCTGAAGGAATCTTAACACTGTAGAAGAGCAATAAATGTTCGGCCGACAATTTTTGAAGAAGCACCAAGGAGAGAACCAGGACAGTCAGATTTTTCATTTTCAGGCTTTTCCCGAACTGGATTAGGTTTGGTTCCCTGTGAATAGAAACTGTTGTGTCATTTGAAGATGAATGAAAAGGCTTTTCTACTTTGAGTCACCACTAGCCTTGAAAATGCAGGACAGACAGTAGTTAGAGCTGGGTCTCCAACCTTTTCTATAGTATGAGCTACTTATGTTCAATGAAAGTCATCCTGAGCTACTAATATTATTAGAGTTTTAATACTGACCACGCCAAACAAGTTTAAATTAGTGGCCACCATGTGCAAGATTACTAGCAATGTGAGTGCATCAGGCACGGTTCCCAGCAGTAATGTAAAAAATGCTTTGTCAATGTGGAATGCCTCTACATCGGTAAAAGATCACAGTTATGGCTGCAAGGCCCCTTGAGCTAAGTTATTATTGGTAATACAGCTCCCCTAAGATCAGCACATGAGCTCTGAAAATACACACATTTCCGCCTCAAATACACATGTTTTGATTTAGCTGTATATGTATTAATTCAACCAAACAAACGCTTCTAATTTAGTAGGCTGGGCTGAACACAGGAGATCTACTTATGAGTAGCTGGAGAGCTACCAGTAGCTCACGAGCTACTCATTGGAGAAGCCTGATGAATTGATTTTCCCAGTGTTAGACCTGTCCGCCCTAGGGTGGTCTTCCCTGTTTTTTTTCCGCCCTTGCCTCATTTTTTTCCACCCTCTTTTTGGTTGGCTCTAGGTCTTCGGGCACCTTACCATTGCTAGTCAATGCTAAGGTGCAGGTGCTCTCTACCACTAAGATGGCTGCCACAGACCCCTGCTACTGCGGAGCGGTCTTTCAAGTAGCGCCCTAGTTGTCAGGAGCTGTCTAGAACCCTTAGATATTGTGACATCACTAGCCTGACTCCCCTGCCCATACCTAGAATGTAGAAGCCCCTGGAACCTTCTGGAATAGAGTGAGGTCACATGACTTGGGAATATAAATAGAAAGGGCGGGAAACTTTCTAGTTAGTAGTTGAGGAACCACTGACCTGGGGAGACCCTGTACTGGAGATTTAGGCGGAAGGGGGAGGGGGCACCTATACTACTAGGGGTGACTAGGTCTAGACCTTGCCCTCTAAGTTGAGTGAGGAAACCTGACCAAACCCACTGACCTGGCCCAGTGTGAGGGAATCCCCAGGGAACTGTCTAGAGAGGCCCGTCTGACAGCAGCCTCCAACTCAAACCCCCCCCCCCCCATTTCTGTATATTCACCTCACCAACCAGGGCAAAGGGCAAAGAACCATCCGTGCCACATGAGACCGCCACCTGTAACTGTGGAGCACCGTCCTCTTACTGAAGCGCTGTGGCTGTGAAGCGCTAAGGGACCCCCCTGTCATCGCCGCTGCCCGAGTTACTGAAGCGCTATGACTGTGGCGCGCTAATCGAACCCCCACTCATCGCCGCTGCCCGAGTTACTGAAGCGCTGTGACTGTGGCGCGCTAATCGAACCCCCACTCACCGCCGCTGCCCAAGTTCTGTCAGCGCGGGTGCGACGAATAGGGAAATTGCCTCAGACTCTTCGCCGTTGCCAAGGACACTGCAGCTGTCAGGAGAGCCGGCCGCCCTGACGTGGCCCTCGCGTCAGCTGAGGAGAGTTCATTCCGCGGAGACATCAGCGGCCGCAACCGATCCCAGGAAGTTCACCATCCTCACGTGACGGGGGCGCCGGCCGTGTCACAGGCCTCGCCCCCGCCCTCATCCAGCCTCCTCCGCCCACATCCAGCCTCCTCCGCCCACATTCAGTCTTCTTCGCCCGCGTCATCACCCCCGCGAGCTGCGTGGCTCCAGCGGGAGTGAAACAGCTTGGGACCCTCTGGACCGACCCCCTCGGGAGGCGCCAGATCCTTGAGACCGACGCAAGGGCCCCGGAGGGCCGAAGAGTGCAGGTAACGACCCCGGGGAGGGAGCGGAAACTCACGGAGCGCGGGGCCTGCCGAGAAGTGTCTAACCTAAGGGAGGCAGCCCCGCTCCCGCCCTTCCCCCGGGAGAGACTGAGACTGTGCCCCGAAACTGTCTTGAGGAGACTCAGTGTGACATGGGACCTTCCCATAATATCTAGGGGAGAGCCAGCAGGCAAGCGCACAGCCCCCCTTAAGGAATTCCCCCTCCCTCATTGGAAGTAGTACAAGGGGACCATACCCCCCATTGCACGGGATAGAATCATCAGGGATCGAGATTCTGTCAGAGAGGGTTGAGGGAGAGGAAGTTGGTACAAATGTTAACGAATTCATGCAAATTCACTGCCAATGTTTTGCTCAGTTGATAATGAATTCATGCTAAATTCACTGCCAATGTTTTGCTCAGTTGATAATGAATTCATGCTAAATTCACTGCCAATGTTTTGCTCAGTTGATAACGAATTCATGCTAATTTATTGCCAATGATTCGCACAGTCTTAAATGAAATTCATGCTGATTTATTGCCTAGGTTATGCTCCTAACTGGATGAATTCTTGCTAGCTTACCTCCTACTACAAAATGTTACATAAAGAGTCCTGTTTTTAATCACCAGTGGTGTGGTGTCAGATTATTGTGTGCGTTACTCTGCTAAGTTGGACGCGTGTGCTGCACGGCTACTTTATACAGAATGCCTTTGGGAGCCTTCCTGCCACGAGCCAGGCTACCCTTGTGAATTGGCAACCCCAGTTCCAACATAATTTGGTGCTCAGCGGTGGGATCCGATCCTGTAGTTGTGCAGCACCCTTCAGTGAAGCAGAGTACGCCGCAATTGGACACCTAGTGTTTAAGCAAGCATAGCCAGGTGGCCCCTACTGTCTAACGGTGTGCCCAGAGGATTGCCCTAGTTGTTACCTACGTCCTGATATTCACTCGTATTGTCTGGGTCCCCACCTGTCAGAATGGAGTTCCAGCTAGCCAACATAGAGGAATACTCGGTGGTTCAGCTGAGGAGTTTCTGTCAGGGGATGGGGGTGGCAGTTGGGAAGAGAGCCAAAGGAGAAGAGCTCCGTAAAGCCTTACAAGCATGGGTATTAGCCCACCCAGAGAGGAAAGGGGACGAGGAGCCAGAGGGGCAAGGGGCATTAGGGGAGGCGGGCACGTCAGGAGAACTAGACCTGCTGCACGTTGATGTCAGTGAAAACTTGTCGCCAGGGAGATGTTCTGGGGCAGGCAGTAGCGTGTCTAGAAGGAGTGCCTCGCCGGAGGAGTATGAGGACAGGAGGGAGGAGAGGTTACTGAGATGGGAGCTTGCAAAGTTGGAAAAAGTAAAGGAAGATAAGAGGCTAGCAATGGAAGAAAGGAAGCTTGCGCATGAGCTCCAGCTCAAAGAATTGGAGTTGAGAGCATTACAGATCAGTGCGCAAGGGAATGTAAATGGTGGCAGCGTACCAGAGGTTCCACGGGAGCCTAAATTCTACCTCCCAAAAGATGTGATTGCTAGTTATGGGGTGGGGGATGACATCAACCGGTGGTTGGAGGTGTACGAAGTATCCCTGAAGGTCCATGGGGTGCCCACAAGCTACTGGGGGGGTGGCCTGTACCGATATATACCTCCTGTAGTGAGGGACACCCTCCTGTATTTAGAGAAGGTAGACCAAACCAACTATCCGGTGATGAAGGAGGCCCTGCTTAAAAAGTTTGGCCTCACCCCTGAGAGATACCGACAGAGATTCCGTAGCAGTCACAAGTTGACCACGCAGAACTGGGTGGATTTCTATGATTATGCCCGGAAGGCTTTAGATGGATGGGTGCGTGGCAGCGAGGTGCAGGATTTTGAGGGTCTGTACAACTTATTTCTGAGAGAGCACCTCTTGGATAGATGTTTTCCGGAGCTGCGCCAACACTTGGTGGACCGCAAGTTGACCGACCCCCGGACACTTGCAGAAGAGGCGGACACTTGGGTTAGCACCCGAGGGACCCTCAAGGGACCCGGGGGAGATGGCCCGAAGGGTGGACAGAGCGCCCCCCAGAAGAAAGAGGGGGGAGATAAAAAGAAGGAGCTCTTCCGAGGCCCACCAAACAGGCAGTTTGGGAAAAGTGTAGGGACTCCCTCTCAGTCCAGTTTCCCAAGGTCCACTCACCCTGACAAGGGTCAACCGCCAAGAACAGTCAAGTGTTATGAATGTGGGGAGGTGGGACACTATAAAGGGGATGTCCAGTGCCGCAAAAGAACTCCCGCCCCCGCAGGAGGTAAGCCCCCCGGGGTGGCTAGTATAGCGCTTGGGGTGGAGTTGCCCCTAGATCGGGAGGGGGAGTGGACAGGCCTGACCCTCGTCTCACTGGGAGATAGGGAAGAGGTGCCAGTGATTTCCTTACCATCGAATACTGCCAAATACCGGCAGAGGGTGCAGGTGAATGGACAGGAGGTGGAGGCTTTGAGGGACACAGGTGCCAGCATGACCACCGTAGTAAGGCGGCTGGTGTCCCCGGAGCAGTTGATCCCTGACGTGTTCCATCCAGCCGTATTGGCTGATGGTAGCCTGAGTCATTACCCAGTGGCTCGGGTTCCATTTGAGTGGGAAGGAGTTAAAGGCCCCTTGAAAGTTGCCGTGAGCCCCGCCTTGCCAGTGGACTGTCTGCTCGGGAACGATTTGGAGACCAACATCTGGAAGGAAGTGGAGCTACGAGCCCACACCGAAATGCTGGGGTTACCAGGATGGGCCTGTGTGGTTACAAGGTCCATGGCTGCCTGGCCAAGAACTCACACCGAGTTGGAGCCGGAAATAACAGCCCAACCCGAAGTTGGACCAGTAGAGGAGGTAGATACCCCCCGTGGGATGGAAGAGGAGCCGGCGGTTGTGGCTCCAGAATCCGCGGAGGTGGATGTTGTTCCTGTGGGGGACCTGCCTATCCCGGCCGGTTGGTGCGTGGAAGGAGGGCCTACCCGGGAGGAATTTCGCCGGGGCCAGAGAGAGTGCCCCACGCTTGAAGGCATGCGGCGACAGGCCACAGCTCAAGCGACCAATAAGGAATCCGGTAATTACCACGTTTACTGGGAGGATGGCCTCCTGTATAGCGAGCCGAAGGTTCCGGTGCATGGATCTTCAAGGGCCTTAGTAGTGCCCCAATGCTACCGGACCTTTTTGCTGGAGTTAGCCCATGAGATACCTCTAGCTGGACACCTGGGCCAGGACAAGACTTTCGCGCGGTTAGTCCCGCATTTTTATTGGCCCAGGATGAGAGTTGCCTCTGACACCTATTGCAAGACCTGCAAGACATGCCAGGCAAGTGGCAAGACAGGAACCAAGGTGAAGGTCCCCTTGGAACCGCTTCCGGTGGTCGGGACCCCTTTTGAGCGGGTCGGGATCGACATTGTGGGACCATTGGACCCTCCGACCTCTTCGGGACACCGGTTCATCCTGGTGTTAGTGGACCACGCCACCCGGTACCCTGAGGCCATTCCTCTGAGGACCATCACTGCACCCGTGGTGGCGCGGGCCCTAATGGGAATTTTTACCCGAGTGGGATTCCCCAAGGTCGTGGTGTCGGATAGGGGCACAAATTTTATGTCAGCCTATATGCAGGCCATGTGGAAGGAGTGCGGGGTGACCTATCGGTTCTCCACTCCTTATCACCCCCAGACTAACGGACTCGTAGAGCGTTTTAACAAGACCTTAAAGGGGATGATCCGGAGCCTGCCAGAGGACTTGAGGCGGAAATGGGACATCCTCCTCCCTTGCTTGCTATTTTCGTACCGCGAGGTGCCGCAGAAGGGAGTCGGGGTCAGCCCTTTTGAGTTGCTCTACGGCCATCCCGTTAGGGGGCCCCTCAGCCTTGTCAAAGAGGGATGGGAGAAGACTTCAATGAAGCTTCCCCGGGATGTTGTCAGCTATATGCTGGCATTCCGCAGCCAGATGGCCAAGCTGTGGAAGGAGGCCTCAGCCAATTTGGAGGCCAGTCAAGCCGTCATGAAGGAGTGGTATGACCGCAACGCTCGGACGGTGGAGTTGGATGCTGGACAGAAGGTGTGGGTCATGGAGCCTGGGGAGCTTAGCGCCCTCCAGGACCGGTGGACTGGTCCGTTCGAGATTGTGGAGCGACGAGGCCAGAACACCTATATAGTAGACTTGAAGACCCCCCGGCAGCCCCATCGGGTGTTCCACGCCAACCGCCTGAAGCCGCACCATGAGAGATCGGAGATGACCCTCCTTATGGTGACGGATGGGAGCGAGGAGGAAGAGAGCGAGCCTCTTCCTGACCTTCTGGCGGCTCAAGAGAAGGATGGTTCGGTAGAGGGAGTGGTCCTCTCCCCATCCTTGACCCCGGAACAACAGAGGGACTGCCGCCAGGTACTGGAGCAGTATGCCTCGTTGTTCTCCCTCACGCCTGGACTCACGCAACTGTGTACCCATGATTTGGACACAGGGGACAGCCCACCGGTTAAAGCCAAGTCTTATCGGCTGTCCGACAAAGTGAAGAATAGTATCCAGGGTGAGGTGACCAAGATGCTGGAGCTAGGAGTTATTGAGCCCTCCAGCAGCCCTTGGGCAAGTCCGGTAGTGTTGGTGCCGAAAGCGGCCCCACCGGGCACCACACCAGAACTTCGGTTCTGTGTGGATTATCGGGGTTTGAATTCCGTCACCAAGACGGACGCTCATCCGATCCCTCGGGCGGATGAGCTGATTGACCGGCTGGGAGCAGCCCGGTACCTTAGTACCATTGACTTGACGTCAGGGTACTGGCAGATTGCCATGGCGGACGGAGCACGGGAGAAAACAGCGTTCTCCACCCCCGAGGGCCACTTTCAATTTAAAGTGATGCCCTTTGGGCTCAAGAATGCTCCGGCCACGTTCCAGCGGTTGGTGAACCAGGTGCTATCTGGCATGGAGTCCTTCTCAGCGGCCTACCTGGACGACATAGCTGTCTTCAGTAGCGGCTGGGAGGACCATCTGCAGCATCTCCAGGAGGTGCTGCGGGCTCTGCAACAAGCTGGTCTAACCATCAAGGCCAGCAAGTGCCAGATTGGACAGGGATCTGTCGTTTACCTGGGACACCTGGTGGGCGGGGGTAAGGTGCAGCCCCTCCAGGCCAAGATTGAGGCCATATTGGCCTGGGAGCCCCCCAAGACTCAGACTGAGGTCAGAGCTTTTCTCGGCCTCACTGGATATTACCGCCGGTTTGTCAGGGGGTATGGAACCATCGTTGCCCCCCTGACTGAATTGACATCTAAAAAGCAACCACGGAAAGTCAACTGGACAGCTGCTTGCCAGGAGGCATTTGACACCTTGAAGCATGCGATGTGCACCGCCCCGGTGCTTAGGACTCCTGATTACACCAAGGAATTCATCGTGCAGACAGACGCCTCTGAGCATGGCATAGGCGCTGTGCTCTCGCAACTGAACCAGGATGGCCAAGACCAACCGGTGGCCTTTATATCTAGAAGGCTCCTTCCCAGGGAACAACGGTGGAGCACCATTGAACGTGAAGCCTTTGCGGTGGTCTGGGCGTTGAAGAAGTTGAGACCATACCTTTTTGGTTCTCACTTCCTCATACAGACCGACCACCGCCCCCTTCGCTGGCTCATGCAAATGAGAGGCGAGAACCCAAAGTTGCTAAGGTGGTCCATTTCCCTACAGGGGATGGACTTTCGGGTGGAACATCGGCCCGGAGTTGACCACGCCAATGCGGACGGTCTCTCCCGGTTCTTCCGCCTTAGCGATGAGAGCTCCCTAGAGGTTGGGTAGGTCTCCCCGCTTTCGGCTGGGGGGGACGCCTGTTAGACCTGTCCGCCCTAGGGTGGTCTTCCCTGTTTTTTTTCCGCCCTTGCCTCATTTTTTTCCACCCTCTTTTTGGTTGGCTCTAGGTCTTCGGGCACCTTACCATTGCTAGTCAATGCTAAGGTGCAGGTGCTCTCTACCACTAAGATGGCTGCCACAGACCCCTGCTACTGCGGAGCGGTCTTTCAAGTAGCGCCCTAGTTGTCAGGAGCTGTCTAGAACCCTTAGATATTGTGACATCACTAGCCTGACTCCCCTGCCCATACCTAGAATGTAGAAGCCCCTGGAACCTTCTGGAATAGAGTGAGGTCACATGACTTGGGAATATAAATAGAAAGGGCGGGAAACTTTCTAGTTAGTTGTTGAGGAACCACTGACCTGGGGAGACCCTGTACTGGAGATTTAGGCGGAAGGGGGAGGGGGCACCTATACTACTAGGGGTGACTAGGTCTAGACCTTGCCCTCTAAGTTGAGTGAGGAAACCTGACCAAACCCACTGACCTGGCCCAGTGTGAGGGAATCCCCAGGGAACTGTCTAGAGAGGCCCGTCTGACAGCAGCCTCCAACTCAACCCCCCCCCCCCCTATCTGTTTATTCACCTCACCAACCAGGGCAAAGGGCAAAGAACCATCCGTGCCACATGAGACCGCCACCTGTAACTGTGGAGCGCCGTCCTCTTACTGAAGCGCTGTGGCTGTGAAGCGCTAAGGGACCCCCCTGTCATCGCCGCTGCCCGAGTTACTGAAGCGCTGTGACTGTGGCGCGCTAATCGAACCCCCACTCATCGCCGCTGCCCGAATTACTGAAGCGCTGTGACTGTGGCGCGCTAATCGAACCCCCACTCACCGCCGCTGCCCAAGTTCTGTCAGCGCGGGTGCGACGAATAGGGAAATTGCCTCAGACTCTTCGCCGTTGCCAAGGACACTGCAGCTGTCAGGAGAGCCGGCCGCCCTGACGTGGCCCTCGCGTCAGCTGAGGAGAGTTCATTCCGCGGAGACATCAGCGGCCGCAACCGATCCCAGGAAGTTCACCATCCTCACGTGACGGGGGCGCCGGCCGTGTCACAGGCCTCGCCCCCGCCCTCATCCAGCCTCCTCCGCCCACATCCAGCCTCCTCCGCCCACATTCAGCCTTCTTCGCCCGCGTCATCACCCCCGCGAGCTGCGTGGCTCCAGCGGGAGTGAAACAGCTTGGGACCCTCTGGACCGACCCCCTCGGGAGGCGCCAGATCCTTGAGACCGAAGCAAGGGCCCCGGAGGGCCGAAGAGTGCAGGTAACGACCCCGGGGAGGGAGCGGAAACTCACGGAGCGCGGGGCCTGCCGAGAAGTGTCTAACCTAAGGGAGGCAGCCCCGCTCCCGCCCTTCCCCCGGGAGAGACTGAGACTGTGCCCCGGAACTGTCTTGAGGAGACTCAGTGTGACATGGGACCTTCCCATAATATCTAGGGGAGAGCCAGCAGGCAAGCGCACAGCCCCCCTTAAGGAATTCCCCCTCCCTCATTGGAAGTAGTACAAGGGGACCATACCCCCCATTGCACGGGATAGAATCATCAGGGATCGAGATTCTGTCAGAGAGGGTTGAGGGAGAGGAAGTTGGTACAAATGTTAACGAATTCATGCAAATTCACTGCCAATGTTTTGCTCAGTTGATAATGAATTCATGCTAAATTCACTGCCAATGTTTTGCTCAGTTGATAATGAATTCATGCTAAATTCACTGCCAATATTTTGCTCAGTTGATAATGAATTCATGCTAAATTCACTGCCAATGTTTTGCTCAGTTGATAATGAATTCATGCTAAATTCACTGCCAATGTTTTGCTCAGTTGATAACGAATTCATGCTAATTTACTGCCAATGATTCGCACAGTCTTAAATGAAATTCATGCTGATTTATTGCCTAGGTTATGCTCCTAACTGGATGAATTCTTGCTAGCTTACCTCCTACTACAAAATGTTACATAAAGAGTCCTGTTTTTAATCACCAGTGGTGTGGTGTCAGATTATTGTGTGCGTTACTCTGCTAAGTTGGACGCGTGTGCTGCACGGCTACTTTATACAGAATGCCTTTGGGAGCCTTCCTGCCACGAGCCAGGCTACCCTTGTGAATTGGCAACCCCAGTTCCAACACCCAGCTTTTACTATTTATGAATTGTCTTTTATATGATGTATCTTTTATGATCTGAATAAAGAATTTGAAAACTACTGGCAGAGAAAAATTTCCCTGCTGGCGTAATACAGAAAATGTGTTAAATTACACAGTTTAGTGTAACTTAGATTACTGAATTACAATTTTGCTCACCTCTAGTTCTCTCTGCTTCATTTTGAGTGCTGCAGGGAATTCGAATGAACGCAGATGTTGTTTGCGCCTGGTTTCAGATTCCACGTACTCCAAAATTAGAGCACTTCTGGGGTTTTTCTTACACAAATTCCTCACTTATAAAATTGAGGTATTTGCACAGTCACTAAAGAGAAGACTGTGTGGATTTTAGCTGGTGTAAAACGACATTAGCGTTGTAAATCCCTCATTCTGACATCAAAAACTTCACATTGGGCTGTTAAATATTTCCTGGGAAATACTAAAAGATGCATATCAGATATTTAACGAGGCATTTTTAAGGCCTGGGCAGATTTTTAAACCAGTGAAATTTACAGAATTCCTGAATGTATGCGTTGTACTAAAATCCCCAAACGTCTTTAAATTTTGCATTATGTGATTTTGTATAACTTTTTTACCGACGCGCACCTTGTGTAAAACAAATCTCATGATGTACCAGAAGGAGATTAGCACACACTGAAAATGTGTCTCCGAGACATATTTTCGGTTCGAACCAGTCTCTTTCAAGTACCTTGCCAGATGTGTTTTTTTATGAGAGGGACACCCTCAGTGAAAAAACTGATATGAGATACCAACAAACCAAAATTTGCTGCAAAAGCATAATTTCATAAGATTTTCATGGAATTTCGTGGCATTTCACAGGAAAAAGGTTTATCCTGCAAGACTTAGAATGAAGCCCTAAATGTTTGGGTGGATGTAGGGTGAGATGTTGCTGCTAGTGAAAGATGTAAGACTACTGGAACTGATGACGGAAGTCCTCCCCGGAAGTGCAAACTTCTCCCACGGCATCTAGGGTGAATTCACCTTGAAGGGTGAGTCTGAAGCTCATACTCTGACCCTTTCATCTTTTGTCCCCTGCAGAGAATGTCCACAGTTGTCCCTGTTTTAGGCCAGCTACATTGGAGGTTGTTTATGAATGAAAATGTCTCCATTACAGAGCAACCTGGGAGGGTGACATTAGTCCGCGTGAAGACATGAAATGGATGGAAGCACTGCAGGGCCCAAGAGAGGTGGAGATAAGGGCAAGATTCCGACTGATTCAGTTGAATGTCCTTCACAGAGTATACTACTCCAGAACGGTGTTACACCGAATGGGACAGAATGAAGATGCACGGTGTCAGAGTGTTTGGAATGGAGGGGACCTTATTCCATTTGATATGGGGTTGCCTAAGAGTTTTGGCAAAGAGATGGAGAAGTACTGACGGTAGTTATGGGAGTAGACATGCAGTTGACACCGAAATGGTTTCTACTTATGATTACCGGGGAGGAAGCCTGGCCCAGATACACAAGGCAATGGGTGGCTTTGGCACTGTGAGTAGCAAAGCGGAATGTTGCAAGGAGATAGGGAGCAACCGGTATTCTGACAGTAGGGAGTGGAAAACCGACTTAGACTGGTGTAGGCAAGCAGAACAAATAAAATACAAGAGCAAGGGGGTACCCGAGGAAGTGGGAGAAGATATGGGAGCCTGGCAGACCTACAGAGATCTACAAGGGAAGTAGTGTAGGTAGGTACTGACATGCAATGAGTTGCTTTTGTAAAGATCTATGTACCATTGATTATATAATAAACAAAGATATTGTATTCCAATGTAACTGTCTCCCGATCGTACCAATTGCTGAGCATATATTAATAAAAAGAACTTTAAAAAAAAAGAATGTCTCCATTAAGACATGCTCATCTATCCAGGTTCCTGTTTTTGCACCTTTGTACATGTATCCTTCTGTATCATTCATGCTCAATATCTTTAATTGCCTGCATTATCACATTCTCTATTTAGATCCGGAAACTGCAAACAGAATCAATAATTTCCAGGAAAGTGAAACAACAGAAATTAGATGAAAAGAAAAGGATATTCCGACCACAGGATGTTCGACTTTACTGTAGGAACTGCAACGAAGCAGTCGCCCACGGCACCGACCTGTGCACGATTGAGAACTCACATCATGTTAACATCAATCTTGACTTTAAGTAAGTGTTGTTATTTTATTTTTTAAATATATTTTATTTTGGTAAAGAGCTCAACTCAACATTACCCATATGGTTTCTACGTGCTAGGAAGAATAAATGGCAATGGCCAGACTCTTAAAACCAAAGATTATGCGTCTGGCAGAAAGATAGATTATCATTACTTCTCAAGATCAAGGGAACAGCATTCCAAAAAGAGAGAGCCATTGTAGAGAAAGTCTGGCTTTCCGAAAGCAAAACACTTAACAAAACGTGGGAGGATCTTAGAATTCTCACAGGTACATACCATTCTAGACACCATTGGAGGTAGAGTGGGGATTCTGTCTTCTAATTCAGCTAACTTATTACAGGAAGCTAGTAAATATTTTCCAGAAAAGGAATGGCTTGACTAAATCTAGGAACATAATAGAGTTTGGTCTTGCACAACCACTTCAGTTGTAACAAATGAGCTCTAACATATCTTTGGAATTTTGTTTCTCAGTTGGAGGGCTGCATTCATTTGTATCCCTAGATTAGTTCTGCCTTGTGGCAAACTCCCATTAAGAGGGTGTTTACAGGACGCCAGTTGTCCTTGCTTTCACCCACCAGCAATACCTCCGTGTTTTCTGTGCTGGCATAAACAAGCATTTCCCACGTCCACTCAGTAACTCCCAAAAGACAGTTTTGAAAGATCTTTGCTGATGCACTATTGCTGTCCACCCTCTAAATAAGCGGTATGTCATCGAAATAAGTATAGATATGGAGGCCAAGAGGGAGGATGAATTTTGGCAAGGGATGAGCCATAAACATTTGAAAGGCAATGTGAAAGCATTAAGCTGTGGGCAGCTAAAAAAGTACTAGAAATAGATAAAAAAGGAATCATGAAGACTCACTGAGTCGGGTCATCTAAAGCTAAAAGAATTTAAACCAAATAAGATCTCAACCTTCAATACTATGCAGTGGTTTTGCAGCCCGTGGCCAAGACTGTCAAATGCTGCAGATGGGTATAAGAAGATCAGGGCACAGATATTCTTAACAACAACCACCAAGTAAAGACTCTGCTTCAGCAACTAATACAGTGTGTGTGCTACATCCCAGGTGAAATCTCATTTGGGTACTGTCTTAAAGTATGTTATTTTCAAGTTCGGCACAGAATTGGTTTAGAACGTGCTTGGCAAGTAATTTAGCCAATAGCGGAGCAGGGCGATATGGTGGTAATTCACCAGTACACTAAAAAGAATACTCACATTCTTCAGTAAGGGCTTTTCTTAAAGTGGAACTATGCCCAGATCAAGGGACCCTTTAATAATGCTACATGAGGCAATATTGTTTCATTGATATGACTAAGGGCATCATTACGATGCCGGTCGGACCGGCTTCCAAGGTCCTGTCGGACGAGGTTGGACCGCCCAAGCTCTTGTCCGTAGAGGTCGGTACGACCGCGGGATTACGATGCATGCGTTCGAGGCATGTGGGCTGCTGAATTCATATCTGTGCATAGATCGCCGCCTAGTGTTGGGTCCGGATGTTTGCACGTTGTTGTCCTGGAAGAGTCTTCGAAGTATCACGAGATAGGTGACTCCTCCCCTGGACCACAGTGCGCATGGGCATCCTCTCCATCCTCAGATTGTTTTTTTCCGCCATTGGGTTCGGATGTGTCTATCTTGGCACAAGTTAGGAAAATTCAGTTAAGGCCAAAAGGCCTTTAGTTTTCGTCGGTACTGTTCCCGTTCGGTATCGACTAGCTTCTTTACTACTTTCAAGCCTTCTTCTAGCTTTTCGGATCCTTTCGGTCCGAACATCGAACTTCCATCGACGATAGAATCGAGGACCCCATTCAAACGGTGTCCTTTATGCCACGCTAAATATCCTCACATCGACGTCCACCCGGTATGCAACAAATGTCTCTCACCGGATCACGATGAGTCCATATATATGGCCTGTGCTCGATTCCGATCCAAAAAGACTCTCCGGAATCGACGGGCAGCGAGATTAGAAGCGCAGCAATCGGCGCCTGCCCCGGCCAACATCTTCAGCACCGAAGACGAGGAAGCTGAGAGCGTGGAAGTAGTAGACTCCAGCCCCGCTTCCGAACACGATTCCCGATCGGAAGACGACGATGATGTGCTCTTTCAACGAGAAGAAGTCATCGACGAGGTAGGAGACTACGATGAGGCCTTTGGGGCCGAAGAAGATAGCTCTAGCGAGGAGCCCGGCCCGCCCGTCGATACGGGGGCCGACAAAGTGCGTCATTATAAGGTTCAGGTCGAGGGATCGCCTTCGGGCCTTACCCGAGATCAATCTCAAAGTTTTTCGGTCCCGCCTTCAGGCCCGGCCTCGAACATTATGCACGAGCCATTATTGCCGAAAGCGACTGGATTCCCATCACAGAAACCGAAACCAATCGTCGCACCAGTTCCACCGAAACCAAAAGTGAAACTGGGTGTAATCGGCTCGAAGGCCTCGAAGCCCTCCGCTCCTTCGACGCCAGCAAAAGCCGTCGGCACCGAACGCAGTAAAAGGGACTTCGGCGCCGAACTTACTGCTGCGGATATCGGTACCGAGCCGAAGAAAAAGGCCCTCGGTCACCACAAAGCGACTCGGCCTCTGGCACCAAAACCATCGGCACCGACCACTAAAGTCAAAATGGCCACACCATCGGCGTCAACGTCAAAAACATCGGCGCAAGCCAAGTCGTCCACTTCATCGACCGTCGATACATCTCTTCGGATCGATGACCCTGTGGCTCCAAAACAGTCGACGCCTACCTCTAATGTGCCGACCAGTTCCAAAGTGCCTTCGTCGTTCTCCGTGCAACAAGTCGCGGCATCGTTGCAACGCATCAGGGAACGGGCGGCCCTACAATCCACATCGGGCCCCGACACGCACAAGGCTCCAACACCGCCCTCGGCGCCAACCAACATCACTTTTGGCTTGCCGCCGTCCAAGGCGCCAAAAATGTTCGAGATCCGAACATGTGTCAAACAGACACAGTCCCTGTCTACTGATCACACGGAGTCTGAGCCTTCGCAGCCACACTTCATCGACACCAACACTGGTAAAATGATCATCCGCACGTGGAAAATCACGCCAGAGAGGGAATTGGACTCCTATAGAATACCTCTCAAACACAAATTGCCGACAGGGTCGGAACCAGTCCTTACTCAACGCTTCCAACCCTCCCATCAGCATCCCCAGTCCTTTTCTCCTACGCCTTCAGAAACAGACTCAGTAGAGGACTATATGGGAGATGATACCATCTACCCTGGAGATGTTGATCCCTATGAGCATCACCAAGACCCGGATCAGGCATTGGATGACCCTACAGACCAGGGTACCGCTCCGGATACCCAGGACACACAGCTGTACAGCACAAAAACATCTCCCACAGAGGACACTGCTGCCTTCAATGCTCTCATAGAACGAGCTGCTGCCAACCATGGAGTTGAACTCCATTCTGACACTGTGGAAGAAGACTTCTTGGTAGACACTTTCGCCTCTTCCGAAAGAACAGTAAAAACTCTGCCAATGTTGAAAGGAGTTCTCAAACCTGCCAAAGATATTTTCAAGGAAACAACTAGGGCACGGGTGCTCAACCCCAGGATTGAAAAAAAATACAAGCCTGCACCCGGGGACCCAATGTACATTAGGGGTCAGTTACCTTTAGACTCCATGGTAGTTGCCAACGCTCGCAAACGAGCTCATTCGCAGACAACAGGGGATGCTCCTCCCCCGGGCAAGGAGTCCAAAGTACTGGAAACATCTGGCAAAAAAATTGCAGCGCAGGCAGCAAACATCTGGCGCATTGCGAACACACAGGCACTACTAGCCCGTTATGATCGTTCCCACTACGACACACTAGAGTCACTACTACAACATTTGCCAGACGAATACAAAGAGGCGGCGGAGCTCCTCATTAGAGAGGGACAACTCCTTACCAACGCATCTATCAAGTGCGCCCTCGATGCTGCCGACACAGCGGCAAGGGCAATCAACACAAGCGTCATGTTGAGACGACACGCATGGTTGAGAATCTCAGGCTTTAAGCCGGAGATTCAAAACAACATCTTAAATCAACCAGTCATCCCCGACTACTTATTCGGCCCGGAAGTTGACACTACCCTAGAAAAAATTAAAAAAGACACTGATACTGCCAAATCAATGGGGGCTCTGCAGACGCAACAATTTCGCAGTGGCTCCTTTCGTCGCCCCGGAAATAGAGGAGCATCTAGAGGCCAGGGGTCACAGCAGCAATATGCTAAAGGGAGCACACAGAGTACCTACGATAAGACCAACAGAGGTGGATATCGTGGCTCCAGCACCAAGGGCAGAGGACGTGGTTACGGCAACACCAGGTCCTCACCCAAAAACAAACAGTGACGCCCTCTCCCTTCCCCCCGACCACATAACACCTGTAGGGGGGAGACTCCAGCGGTTCCTGTCCACGTGGAAAACCATCACCACAGACAGGTGGGTCAGAGACATTATCCAACACGGTTACTGCCTCGAATAACCTCCACCCCACCCAACATACCGCCAAAGCACCGTCCTATGTCCGCAGAGCACTTAACATTATTGCAGCAGGAAGTGCTAAGTATGCTGCAAAAAGGTGCAATAGAGGTCGTGCCCACAGACCAGCAGGGCACAGGGGTGTACTCTCTGTACTTCTTAATCCCAAAGAAGGACGGGTCGCTCAGACCTATACTAGACCTAAGACCCCTCAACCTATACATTCTTTCAGAGCATTTCCATATGCTCACCCTACAGCAGGTTCTCCCGCTGCTCAGCCAGGGAGACTTCCTAGCCACACTGGACCTCAAAGATGCGTATTTCCACATACCCATACACCCATCACACAGGAAATATCTCAGGGTTCACCATTCAAGGGCATCACTATCAATTCAAAGTCCTTCCCTTCGGAGTGACAACAGCACCCAGGGTTTTCACCGAGTGCCTAGCTATGGTGGCTGCCCATCTCCGGAGACAACACATTCACGTCTACCCTTACCTGGACGACTGGCTTGTTCAGGCAAAGTCAGCCCAGCAATGTGCCAGCCACATGTCCCACACCATTCACCTTCTTCACAGTCTGGGATTCTCACTAAATTACCCAAAATCACATCTCCAACCCGCGCACGTACAACAGTACCTGGGCGCAACCATAAACACTCTGGCAGCCACAGCTCATCCAAATTTAGTGAGAATCAACAGCATGCAACTGCTGATCTCAAAGTTCAAACCTCAACACTCCCTTCCTGCGCGAGTGTTCATGCAGTTGATAGGCATGATGGCCTCCTGCATTTTCATAGTCCCGCACGCGAGACTACATATGCGCCCGCTTCAGGAGTGCTTAGCACGTCAATGGAATCAGGCTCACGGGCAATTAAAAGACCTAGTGTTGGTGAGCGGTCGGGCATACAACTCTCTGCATTGGTGGAATCCACAAAACCTTTGCAAGGGCCGACCGTTCCAGGAGCCTGTTCCACAAATAATACTGACAGCGGACGCATCTCTCCAGGGATGGGGAGCTCATGTACTCAATTACACAGTGCAGGGACTATGGACTACACAGCAAAAGAAGATGCACATCAACCTCCTGGAACTGATGGCAATCTTCCTAGCCATGAAGGCGTTCAAAGTACACTTATGCAACAAAGTCGTGTTGATCCGGACGGACAACATGACTGCCATGTACTACATACAAAAGCAGGGAGGAACACACTCTCCACAGTTGTCTCATCTGGCTCAGAGCATGTGGAAGTGGGCCATTCAGAGGAACATGTTCCTCATGGCGGAACACCTCCAAGGCAAGGACAACCAGATGGCGGATCTGCTCAGCAGACACAGCCACCAGATACACGAGTGGGAGCTACATCCATCAGTACTCCAACCGTACTTCCAACAGTGGGGTCATCCAGAGATAGACCTGTTCGCAACAAACGAAAACGCAAAATGCCGAAGCTTTGCCGCCAGGTTCCCACATCCCCAATCACATGGCAATGCGATATGGATGAACTGGTCCGGCAGATTTGCGTACGCTTTCCCCCCAGCGCCACTAATACCGCTAGTGGCACGCAAACTGCGACAACACTCTCTAACACTTATCCTAGTTGCTCCCACATGGGCGCGCCAACCATGGTACACCACCTTTCTAGAACTTTCTGTGGTGCCGCATCAGAGGCTGCGGATCAAACCCGCACTTTTAACGCAGAGCCATGGCGAAATTCAGCACCCAGATCCACAACAGCTGAACCTGGCAATCTGGCTCCTGAAGTCTTAGAGTTTGGCTACCTAAACCTGCCACCTGACTGTATGGACATCATCAAGGAGGCCAGAAGACCCACTACCAGAGCTTGCTATGCGGCTAAATGGAAGAGGTTTGTCATTTATTGTAACAATAATGACATTAACCCGCTGGACGCATCTATTCAAAACATCATCTGTTACCTCTTACACCTATACCGATGCAATCTGGCATACACCTCAATACGCATCCATTTAACCGCGATAGCAGCCTACCTCCAAAACAGGCAGCACCTCTCTTTATTCAGAGTGCCTGCCATCAAAGCCTTCTTGGAGGGACTCAAACGAGTTATTCCCCCAAGACACCCACCAGCTCCAGTGTGGAACCTCAATTTGGTCCTCACCAGACTAATGGGTCCACCCTTCCAACCTCTCCATTCATGTGAGATTCAATTCCTCACCTGGAAAGTAGCTTTCCTAGTGGCAATCACTTCGTTAAGAAGAGTTAGTGAACTCCAGGCACTAACCATTCAAGAGCCATTTATACAAATTCACGCAAACAGGGTTGTACTACGTACCAACCCCAAATTCATGCCCAAAGTGATATCGCAGTTCCACATGAATCAAACTATTGAACTGCCTGTTTTCTTTCAAAATCCACAAACTGTCGCAGAGAGAGCGCTCCATACACTAGATGTGAAGAGAGCCCTCATGTACTATATAGATAGAACTAAGGTCTTTAGGAAAACAAAACTACTTTTCGTTGCCTTTTCTCCACAACACAAGGGCAACGCCATTTCCAAAGCAGGTATAGCCATATGGATCGTTAAATATATTCAAATTTGCTACCAAAAAGCTAAACGCACATTAACGATTCCCCCACGAGCCCACTCAACACGAAAGTTAGGGGCGTCCATGGCTTTCCTGGGAAACATTCCTTTACATGACATATGTAGAGCAGCCACATGGTCCACTATACATACATTTACCAAACACTACTGTGTAGATGTACACTCAAAACAGCAGGCAGCTGTAGGACAGGCTGTTCTCAAAACTCTTTTTCAGACTGCTGCAGCTGGCACGGGTAGCCGCCGCTAATAGGAGGTACTGCTATGTATTCTATGCACAGATATGAATTCAGCAGCCCACATGCCTCGAACTGAATATGCTACTTACCAGTATGCATCTGTTCTTGGCATGTAGGGCTGCTGACATTCATATCGCCCACCCTCCTCCCCGGCGCCTGTAGCGGCTGCAGCTCTCAGAATTACTGTATAGCATGGTCATCACTTACTGTATCTACTCCATCACTGCCACAATGGCGAAAAACAATCTAAGGATGGAGAGGATGCCCATGCGCACTGTGGTCCAGGGGAGGAGTCTCCTATCTCGTGATACTTCGAAGACTCTTCCAGGACAACAACGTGCAAACATCCGGACCCAACACTAGGCGGCGATCTATGCACAGATATGAATGTCAGCAGCCCTACATGCCAAGAACAGATGCATACTGGTAAGTAGCATATTCAATTCTGTACTCCGACTGACCGTTGAAAGGCCGCAGACTCTAACAGCCTTTCTCCAACAGCCGACACGACGGTCAGAAAAAAACAGCAGTCATAGGGCAGTACAGGGTTCTCCGACCACCGTCCGGATTATGATGTGGCTTTCCGACGACCCGATCGTGGTAGCCCGACCGGCTGCCTTGAGTAAGGAACGAAGGATTTGGGGTGACGCTCACCCCAATCTGCTTCTCTCCAGCAGTGTCCACATGGATTCCTTCCTCCAGGTCCCCCCTACACCTGGGCAGCTGAACTCTGATGACTATGATCCTGTGGGCGCCGGAATCAAGGTAAGTCCTTCTGCGGTATGTATCTCCATCGACTGGACTGTGCACATTCTGACACACTGGTGCACAAGGCACATCCCCACATGTCATGCATGTGTGTGCAATTGACATGGTTTCTGTGAGTTTTATACATATTTGCAGCAACATATTCATGGATATATACTCCACTGTAGCTGTGACCTCTGCTGTAGCAGTGGTTTCATCGTAGTTTGGCTGGGGGAAACCATCCGGCTTCCGCGGTTGGAAAGGGCTCGCGGAGATGGCAGCTGGACGGTTGCTCTGACATGCATCGTAATGGGGCCCTTAGTTGTCTCACTAACCATGGCTCCAAACTGATCCTGATTTGAGCAAAGAAAGGTGTAATTGATATAAATCAGATACATGATTGATATTTATAAATCTATATAAAGTCTCTCTTGGCAAAGGTAGAAGAATAACTGGATGGATCATAGTTTTTAGATGTAGTGTTATCTTTAATCACTTCAACTTTGGAGACAATGAAAGAGGCAAGATCCCACAAAGTTCTGCAGAGGCCAAAATATTGATCTTTATTAACACTGAGTAGGAAATGTAATTTGAGGTTTTTCAGCATTTATTTAAACTTTTGCCCAGCTTCATGTGTTTTCAGCAAGATTTTATACGTTTGCATATCTTCCAATACAGTTCTGCAACACTGTTTGTGTTCAACATTTCTAGTTTCTAGTTTCAGTGTTCAATTATATCAGTAATTTGGAGCAGATTGCAATGTGTTGCAGTGTGTTACAAAGTCACTTGGGTTGGATCCTAAGAGAATTAGTTTAGCACATAAATCACTCAACCCACAAAATCTTAATATCTTCAAAAGTACTTTTTATTGCCAATAAGTGAACCAGAAGTGTTTCATTGACGTACTGAGAATTCTCACTATTCACACAATATGCAAGGCAGAGAAATAAATCTGTCATGAAGGCTTTCAAAAGATAATGTTCGAGGCATATGATCTGCAGATTGTACACTTAGCATAGATCGCCATCTGGTGTTGGGCCCGGATGTTTGCAGTTTGTTTTTGTTCTTTGGACAGTCTTTGGAAGTCACGAGTTCGGTGACTCCTCCTTCGGTCCGTACTGCGCATGGGCTTCGGCTCCATCCTCAGATTGTTTTTTTCCGCCATCGGGCTCGGATGTGATACCTCGTGCTCCGGCTTCGAACTTCTACGGTTCCAGCCTCGATGGAAAATCCTCGTTCTTCGAGTTTCTTCATCTATCTTCATCTCTCGAAGCGGCACTTTTCTCCATTCCACACATCGGCACCGGCCTTCGGGCCCTCCTCGACTCCGGTCCCGGCCGATGGAAAGGACTCCATTCAAAAAGTGCCCAAAATGTGGGTCTAAATTTCCCCACACCGACCTCCATCAGGTGTGTAACCTTTGCCTCTCTCCAGAACACGAGGCTAGAGACTGCCCCGCCTGTAAGTCTTTTCGCTCAAAAAAGACCATCTGGGATCGAAGAGCTCGACGCACCATGGCGCACTCCTCGACCGCAGTTCCACCGGACATCTTCGGAGACGACACCGGAGCTTCGGGGCAACAACACACCGAGCAGGAGGAAGACGTCGTCAGCGCTTCCGAGGCCGACGACTCCGACGTGGAGGACATCACACCGGCGCAGAGGGTCGTGAGTACTCTACCCCCTCCCACCCCCGCGCCCAAAACCAGAGAGACTCAGGTTACACCCTCGCCTGCAGGCCTGGGTAAATCCAAGTACACAGCTTCTATCACCCCACCTTCGGGCCCGGTGTCGAAGCCTCACAAGTCTCACGGCAGCTCGGGCTCGAGCCAGCCGACCCCTGGTGCCGATAAACACCGTCCGAGTATATAATGAGAGGGGGGATTCAATAAGGTTTTCAGAGGCCGGAATCTAGGTAATATTTTTATAACAGCAAATACCTCTGACACCATAGATCACGATATTACTTTTGTCTCAGCAGATCTATTTATTGACTGCGAGTTGAATATAATTTCATATATTTAGATAACTTAGTGAACACTTTCTCAAAGTGACAATCTTAAATCTCCAAATTTCCACTTTTTCAACAATACAATGTGACAACAAAACACATATATCACAAATATAAATTTCACAGTGTGACAATAAACAAATTTTCACTTTTTCAACAATACAGTATAACGACATACATAAATGAGAAAAATTGATACATGAATCGAAACAGTACTTAGATATCCTCTTTATAAGGTAGAGCGGCATATAAAGTCATTATTGCCTCCTCATTGTGTGATTGGTTTGGGTCCTAAAATGTGATTAGAGAAAAAAATATATTTTTCCGAAATGATAGTAGAGAGCGTTGACTAGATATTTAGCTTAGGCTCTTCAAGGGGCGTTATTGGATAATTTTATCCCCAATGTGTTCTCATTTTCTGTTTGCCGACGCGTTTCGACCTTTCCTGTTAAGGACCTTTTTTTTGCCTTCCTAAGGTCTTCATCAGGGCTTGGTTATAATTCCATGGGACATCTTTTTGTGCTGTCAGATAAAGGGTGCTTGCGCTTTGTTTTACCTTCCTCTAGTGACCGGATTATGATGTACGGTTCTTATGAATGTTTAATGGCTTCTTTATGGATCGTTTTACTTCTGTGTCCGTCAGGGTTGTTTCTTCTCCTCCGTAATCTTCGTCTCCGTCCTTCGTTGTTTGAAAGCTTCCTTTCTCCAAACATAAACACCGTCCGGCACCGAAGAAAGTGATGCCCAGCTCGACTCCGAAGCCACCGGTGCCGAAGCCTGGACTCTCGGTGCCGACAAAACACAAACACAAATCCCTCGGCACCGACGCTCCGGCGCCGAAAACTACTTCGACGCCGAAAAAACCGGAGGTTCCAAAAGAGAAACCATCAAAATCCTCGGCTCCGAAAACATCGGCGCCAGCGGACGATTCGGTGCCACTGGACCTCTTTACACCAGATCCTTTACAAAAGACCTTATTTAAGGATCCAAAGACTGGGCTATTGACTTTAGTTGTCAAGAAAAGACGTCTTGACACACCGGCCCCTCCTCCACCGCCCAAGCGGAAGGACTCTGCTACTTCTCCTCTCAGAGTGCCCTCCCCACTACCTCCCCCTCCTCCACCTCTTCCACCCCCTCCCCCTCCCAGGTCTCCGCCACCCTTGCCTCATCATTCCCCGACCCCGTCCCCATATCCGGATTACGGGGATCCAGATTATGACCCGGCGAACGCCCCAATGGACCCCACTCCACCGGGGACCCCAGACCCATGGGAAGATTACCAAAACCCTGACATACCGGATGTGCCTCAGGACGACCTATACCCATCCAGGCCGTCTCCCCCAGAGGACTCATTAGGGTTTCACCACTTAGTGCAGAGAGCAGCACACTACCATGGGGTGGAAATGCATAGTGAACCAGTGGAAGACGACTTCTTACTGGATACATTTGATATTCAGGATAAGTCCACAGCTATCTTGCCCATGCTTAAGGGTGTCACCAAGCATGCTGCAGAGGTGTTCAAAGACCCTGTCAGGGCCAGGGTCTTAAACCCTAGAATAGAAAAAAAGTATAAGGCGGCACCCACAGACCCTACATACATTAAGGGCCCTGCTCCCTTAGATTCCCTAGTTGTGTCCACAGCTAGAAAGCGGTCTAACTCCCAGTCCTCAGGAGAGGCCCCACCGCCAGATAAGGAATCCAAACTTCTAGACGCGTCAGGCAAACGCACAGCCTCACAAGCCGCGAACATCTGGCGCATTGCAAATACACAAGCGCTGCTTGCGCGCTATGATAGAGCACACTACGATGAGCTTGAGGCTCTTATACAGCACCTCCCAGAAAAACACAAACGCAAAGCTCATGACCTGATACAGGAGGGTAAGCTAATTACTAACACCTCCATTAAATGTGCCCTCGATGCAGCCAACACTGCTTCTCGAGCCATAAATACTAGTGTCCTGCTTCGTCGTCATGCCTGGCTCAGGATCTCAGGGTTCAAGCCTGAAGTCCAGGCATCCATACTAAATCACCCCTTTGACCAACAAAATCTCTTCGGGCCAAAGGTAGACGAAGCATTAGAAAAAATGAAAAAGGACACAGACACAGGAAAGTCTATGGGGCATTACAATCACAGACCCCTAAACGCTCCTTTCGACGCTCATCCTTTCGTAGCACAGGCAGAGGCTACTCCACCGATAGCGCCTCTACCTCCTACAAGTCCCCTCCTCAAAATACCTTTTCAAAGGGCTACCAAAGGGGTGGTTACAGAGGAACAACAATAAGGGCAGGGGCAAAACTAACACCACCCGTTCTGCCACCCCGCCCGCACAATGACTTCCCTCCGCTCCCCCCAGACCATCCCACTCCGGTCGGGGGCAGACTACAAAACTTTATCCACGCATGGAAATCCATAACATCGGACAAATGGGTGACCCAAATTATTCGGTCAGGGTACTGTCTCGAGCTAACATCTACCCCACCCAATATCCCACCAAGGCACCGTCCAATGTCTCAAGAACATTCCACACTGCTCAAACAGGAGGTGCTCTCCCTCCTCCAAAAACACGCTATAGAGCAGGTCCCCGTCAATCAGCAAAATCTAGGGGTCTACTCTCTGTATTTCCTAATACCGAAGAAAGACGGGACCCTGAGGCCCATTCTGGACCTCCGGCCTCTAAATGCATACATACATTCAGACCATTTCCACATGGTCACCCTACAACAAGTCCTCCCGCTCCTCTGTCAGGGAGACTTTCTCACTACCTTGGATCTGAAAGACGCATACTTTCACATTCCAATACACCTTTCTCACAGGAAGTACCTCAGGTTTGTGGTGGACGGTCAACATTACCAGTTCACAGTTCTCCGCTTCGGGGTCACCACCGCACCACGGGTGTTTACCAAATGCCTAGCAGTTGTAGCAGCACACCTCAGACGTCAACATATTCACGTCTTCCCTTACTTAGACGACTGGCTCATAAAAGCCGCGTCCTACAACCAATGTGTGCAACATACCAACAGCACCATTCAACTGCTCCACCAGCTAGGTTTCACGGTGAACTACCAAAAGTCCCACCTCCTACCATCTCACACAAAGCAATATCTCGGGGCCACTATAGACACCTCCAAAGGTATTGCCTATCCAAACTCAGCCAGAATCGCAAGCATACAAGCCTTGCGCCAAACGTTCCTTCCTCAACACTCTCTTCCAGCAAGAGTGTTTATGAAGCTCATAGGGATGATGGCATCTTGCATTTTCATAGTGCCCCATGCAAGACTCCACATGCGTCCACTCCAAGAGTGCCTAGCACGACAGTGGAACCAGGCCCAGGGACAGCTGACGGATCTGGTGTTGGTGGACGGCCGCACCCATCACTCTCTGCAGTGGTGGAACACCACAAACCTTTCCAAAGGGCGGCCGTTCCTGGACCCGGGTCCTCAGGTGATTTAACAGTGGACGCATCGCTCTCCGGCTGGGGAGCGCACCTCTTACACCTCACAATGCAAGGTCTATGGACGCCACAGCTAAAGTCGCTCCACATCAACCATCTGGAGCTCTTGGCGATCTTTCTAGCCCTAAAATCTTTTCAAAAACAGATTTCGGACAAAGCAGTCCTCATTCGCACAGACAATATGACTGCAATGTATTATATCCAAAAACAGGGGGGGACACACTCTCCCCAGCTCTCCCGCTTAGCCCAGAGCATATGGAGATGGGCAATTCCTCAAAACATCTTTCTCCTGGCACAGCATGTTCCAGGCGTACAAAACACCATGGCAGATCTGCTCAGCAGACAAACGCAACAACTACACGAATGGGAACTGCATCCACAGGTTCTTCGCCCATTCTTCCAAAAGTGGGGGCATCCTCAGATAGACCTCTTCGCCACCCACGAAAACAAAAAATGCCCAAGCTTCGCCGCCAGATACCCACACCCATTGTCCAAAGGCAATGCGATATGGATGAACTGGTCAGGCAAATTTGCATACGCCTTTCCACCTCTCCCGCTAATTCCATTAGTGGTAAGGAAGCTACAACAGCACTCCCTCACACTCATTCTGGTAGCTCCAACATGGGCCAGGCAGCCGTGGTACACCACACTACTACAGCTCTCGGTGGTACCACATCAAAAACTGCACCTGTACCCATGCCTCCTAACTCAGAACCATGGAGAAATCAGGCACCCGGACCCAGCTCAGCTCAACCTTGCAATCTGGCTCCTGAAATCTTAGAATTTGGGTACCTTAACCTTCCCCCTGATTGCATGAACATTATCAAGGAAGCCAGACGTCCTACCACTCGAGCATGCTATGCCGCAAAGTGGAAGAGATTTGTGGTTTACTGCCGTAACAATACAATCAACCCTTTAGATGCATCCATACAGCACATCATATGCTATCTGCTCCATCTTCACAGGTGTAACCTGGCATATTCATCCATACGCCTACACCTAGCAGCGATTGCTGCTTATCTACAAAACAGACAACATTTATCACTGTTCAGAGTGCCCGCTATTAAAGCCTTTATGGAAGGCCTTAAACGAGTAATTCCTCCCAGGGCACCACCTTCCCCTGTATGGAATCTAAATGTAGTTCTTACAAGGCTAATGGGTCCGCCCTTCGAACCAATGCATAAATGTGAGCTACAGTTCCTCACCTGGAAAACAGCTTTCCTCGTAGCTATCACTTCCCTTAGAAGGGTTGGTGAAATACAAGCGTTCACTATACAGGAACCCTTCTAACAAATACATCACAGCAAAGTGATACTTCGTACAAATCCAAAGTTTCTGCCCAAGGTCATTTCCCCCTTCCATCTCAATCAATCGGTGGAATTACCTGTCTTTTTCTCGCAACCTCAATCTGTTGCGGAAAGGGCCCTACACACACTTGATGTTAAGAGGGCTTTACTGTATTACATACAGAGAACACAACCTTTCAGGAAAACTAAACAATTGTTTGTTTCCTTCTCTCCACCACATAAAGGCAACCCCATCTCTAAATCAGGGATAGCTAGGTGGATTGTAAAGTGCATACAAATTTGCTATCAAAAGGCAAAAAGAACATTATCTGTTCCACCTAAAGCCCACTCTACTAGAAAGTTAGGGGCTTCTATGGCTTTTCTAGGGAACATACCCTTAGATGACATCTGCAAAGCAGCCACATGGTCAACACCGCACACCTTCACAAAACATTACTGTGTAGACGTGCATTCCAAGCAACAAGCTAGTGTGGGCCAGGCTGTACTAAAGACACTTTTTCAAACCGCTGCAACGGATACCGGTGGTCGCCGCTAAGGTTGGGTACTGCTATATAATCTATGCTAAGTGTACAATCTGCAGCTCATATGCCTCGAACGGAATATGCTACTTACCAGTATGCATCTGTTCTTGGCATGTAGAGCTGCAGAGTTGTACACGCCCACCCACCTCCCCGGCTACCTGTATCCGTTCCAGTCCATCTTATTTAGATACAACACACATGGGTTTCTCACTGTTATTACTACTCTCCATCATTTCCCTGTTGGCGAAAAACAATCTGAGGATGGAGCCGAAGCCCATGCGCAGTACGGACCGAAGGAGGAGTCACCGAACTCGTGACTTCCAAAGACTGTCCAAAGAACAAAAACAAACTGCAAACATCCGGGCCCAACACCAGATGGCGATCTATGCTAAGTGTACAACTCTGCAGCTCTACATGCCAAGAACAGATGCATACTGGTAAGTACCATATTCCTTATTTTAAATCAATTGGATAGTAATCTGACCAAGTGAGGCCTATTGTCCAGAACATGATCACCAATATTTGTGTGATTTATAACAGTCTGTTACAAACCACATATATATATGTGTTCTACAGGCTCGTTAAGTTGCTTATCCTTCACAGTTTATGGGAAATATCCAACCCAGGGATTATAATTGTCAAGAATGAATTGATACAATTGAAGACAACATGTGGGGCCTTTACAAAGAGAGGGGATAAATGAAGACGCTGAGCCAGGAGGTTGCCATACCAAGATAGAAAATTGTGTGTAGCACAGAGAGCGAGATGTCAGTACTAATACAACTTTGCATCCAACAGTATGCAGTGTGTTGGGAATAGTAGGCATTGCAAATTGCTTCTGACTGGTCAATCCAAGGACAGTCTGCTCTTTTTACTGTGCTGTCTAAGTTAAAGAAAGGAGATTTCAGTCACACCAATTGAAAAGGAGCATATGCAGAGCTCCTCCTAAACATGGGTCACAAACAAGAGAAACTAACTTTCTGTCAAAAATAATGTCATGGGACTGAGGAGAGGCGCCATACAGTCATTACGTGAAAAAGAGGTTCTTTTTTTAGCTAAAGATAATGCATCCGCATATGTTAGCCCTTTTAAGTGATGTTCCACAGCTCTGACACATCCATTTCTTCTCTTTGTTGCAGAATCTACTACAATGTGTCCGACACTCCAGTAGATCTTGGCAGAAAAATGATAGACTGGGAGGCTGGTGGACTGATCAGCTGCACATGCGGACAGGTGAGTTCTGCATGCTTCCATTATATCAAAGACCTGTGCCAATACTGGCCTAGTCCATTGTCTTGTGTCATATCAGACAAGATGGGCAGTCAAGTGAAAAGTCCACCTCTCATGTGACTATTAGGAGGTAGACAAGATAAATAGTAATTTGTGACAAATCTGTTATTTTTTTTAGTTGTGTAAAAGTAAGGATTATGTAGATTTATGAGAACAGAATGTCCTAGCAAGTGTGGTTTGAGCATGTTGTCATGTAGATGTTCAAAGCACAAAACAATATTCACAAGGAACTCATTTATAAGCAATGATTCATAGTTTGCGACTTCAATTATCGCTATGAATTAATCACAACCATATATTTCAAATATGACTTTTTGAAGAACGCAATGTCAATTATAAAATAGCATTCATAGTGAGCCCACACAAAACCTTTTTCCTTTTAGAATATGCCTAACCTCAGCCGAGGTAGGTATAATTTAATCTACGATTGTTTATATCACAGACTTCTTATCAAAAATACATATACAAAAGAATTAATTTATTCTTGACATTTATAGTGATTTGTGACCCCAAGTGAAAAAACCATAACCCATTGCAGTAATATTTTGTGACAAAGTGAAAAAAGACTTAAAAAGGTTATTGGAAAATTATACAAGGACAGACTTATTACAATTAACAATGATTTAGTCAAAACTGTCTCTTTTATATGTTGTCGACGGCGTTTCGACCCACTCTAGATACGGGGTCTCTTCAGGACTGTATTTCTGGGGACTAAACAGAATAAGGAAGTATAACCATACAATGATAAACCTTAGTGATGTAGTATTCATTGAAAGGAATCGGGCTTCGGGGGCAAGGATGGTAGCTTACCAGTAAAAAGCATACATATGTCCGTGTAGGATCCAGTATGTGGTTGGTAAGTTGAAAGAAGGAATCTATCCAAACCTATAATCAAGGAGTACAATATTTCAGTTCTCAAACTAAACTCAATTATTAAAAGTGCTCACCCAGGTGATTGAAAGGGTTACACTTATACAATTTACTGTATTAGAGTATATCTGATTGGTTTATATGTCTTTTTATTATAATCGGAATCTTCCACAATATAGATTCACTAAGAAATAATTCACTCAAACGGTGGACTTCTGTAATAAATTAAATAGCGATTAGCGCATGTACTTTATATTTCATTGTAATTAAGTACATTATCCTAAATATTAAATAGGAACTGGACTTACTTATTCTCACTCGCCTGTCCTCTTGAAAAAGGGGAAGGGATCATCTTACACTAAATTTCTTCCGTGAATAATCACTTTAAGGCGCCACCCACTGAAATGATTAAATGAATGAAATAAGCGGGAAGTTGCGCCACATCTCTAAGTTCCAATATAATGAATATATGATCTCAGTAATCATAGTGGGCGCCAAACTTACTTAAATGCAGACGCCCGTCTCACAATCGAGATGCATCTGTGACAAATCCGGCCAACAGAATACCGCTATGTTACGCGGAAATAGAAAGACCCTGTGTATTTGAGACCGTGTTTAGCTCGAGAAATAAAGGACGGCGGCTATGGCGGCCATCTTACAGTGGTAAAAAGGTTGTATAGTTGACTAATACACTATTTTATTTGCAAAACACCAATTGGTGAATTGCACACTGCATCTCATTGTCTGACAGTTGATTGTGTCACACCAGTGCTGATATCATTATCACATTTCTGTTTTTTCGGACCATGTTACCACAATTTACTGGTTAGTCAAGAGTATGCCTATAATGGCAGCCATCTTAAATTAATTGTCAGATTTCTCTCTATCATAGTGTGCGATATGCAGCACTTCTTGGCAAAAAAGGGGGTTTATATCAAATTTAGAGTTTTCTTTCTTTCCATTATTTGTATATTCATTAGTTAAAAACAATTTTACATCCTCCTATTCGATTAAATTTGATATATACTTCATAACACATCAATATATTGATCATGTGCACAGTGACATATTGAATTAACGCCACAAAGCCATATACCATATATAGACAAACATTAAGAACACATTGTCTCAATCAGAAAATAATTCTGAATAGGAGTCATATAGTTAGTTTACAGTGAATTTGTAAAGTGCCAAAATATATACAGTGAAATAAAAAATAAAAAAATTCTATCCACTATTCTGACATCATTATCTTTACAGTCCACAATCATTTAAAATTGTATCTTACTAACGATTGTTATTATGTATGGTCATTAGGATAGAGAAGCACTCTAGAGAGGCTGTCCTGTATACAATATTTCTCATAGTATCACCATTCTGTATATAGTTCTAAATATACTATGACAGAGCCCTGCCTAGTAATGGGATGAGTGAGTATTGGTCCAATTGAAAGTTGTCAGTGTAAGCTTATAAATCTACGCCACTCTTCGAGACTGTTCAATCCATCGTGAATAGATCCACATTTGTCGATCCATTTACATTCCAGTGTTTGGAGAATGAGTGAGATGTCACCCCCGCTAGGAGGCATTTTAGCTTTTTCTACCACCTGCCATCGCACATCATTTGCAGAGTGGCCCATGTCTATGTAAAGATCAACTAGAGGTGCATTTGTCACTTGACAGCGAATACGGCTCCTGTGTTGGCCAATCCGCGCTCTCACTGGTTGAGTGGTCTGACCAATGTAAATCAATTCACAAGGGCACCAAATGCAGTAGATAACGTTCGTTGTTGCGCAATTAGTAAAATCATACAGTTTCACATTCACATTTCCATGTGTGAAAAACTTAGTTTCCATAGTGAAACTGCAGGCTACACAATTTCCACATTTATAATGACATGTGAGGGCTGGTAATGACCATAAATCTTGTATGGTCCTTTTATTCTGATGTATACTAGTGTCTGAATGGACCAGGTGATCTCTTATGTGTTTACCTTTTTTAAAGGAAAACATAGGCAGTTCACGACAGGAATCAAGAGTATTTAATGTAGACCAATGTCTTTTAATGGTCTTCTGTATTTGTGTGTTTAATGGACAAAAAGTGGTGACACACACACTTTTTTTCATACTTTCTCTAGTTGTTTTATCTAGCAACACCTCCCGGGGACTGAACCAGGCTCTCTTCATCGAGGTTTTCACTAATCTCTTAGGATAACCTCTCTCACGTAATCGGGAGCTCAATATATTAGCTTCCATGAAAAAATCTTCCTTTTCAGTACAATTACGCCTTAGTCTCAAAAATTGACCATAGGGTAGGCCATCTTTAAGGGACCTTGGATGAAAGCTGGTATATTGCAGTAAGGTGTTTCTGATACAATGTTACATTCAAACAATTCCCCCGACATCTTATTTTCAGGTCCAAAAATTGTACCATTTCTTTGTTTTTATAGTATGTGAAGGTCAATGCTGTTTGATATGTATGTAAATAGGTGATAAATGAATCTAGATCTTCCTCGATTCCAACCCAGATAAATAAAATATCGTCGATATAACGCTTCCAACATCGTATGTTTGTGTGGAAGGGGTTGTTGACATTATTGATGTATTTCTCCTCCAAGTCCCCTACGTAGAGATTTGCCAGATTTGGGGCAAAAATTGCTCCCATAGATGTTCCTGAACATTGTTGATAATAATCTGAATTAAATTTAAAATAGTTTTCTGTCAGTGCGATTCTCAGTAGGTCAATAATAAATTCAGATCGATTGTCGATTGTCCAAAATGTTTTGTATGACCTCAATACTCTGCTGTTGGGGAATATTAGTATATAACGAATTTATATCCATGGTGACCAACGTCTCTTTAGTGGGGTTCAATTCCATACCCTCCACCAAGTTAATCATGTAGGTACTGTCCCTAACATAGGTGGATAAAATAGGAACATATTCTTTGATGAAACTATTAATATAGTAACCCAACGGTTCCATGATTAACCCACATCCTGAAAGGATCAGTCTTCCTGGAGGATTCTCAATATCCTTATGTATTTTTGGTAATGTGTATAGCACAGGAGTCCTTGGACAACTTTTATTTAGAAAATCAAACTCCAATTTTGTTAGACAACCTTCATCTAGTCCTTTTTTAGTGACTAGCTGTATTGACTTCTGAACATCTTTGAGAGGATCATGCGACAATTGTTTATAATGGTCTGTGCTACTAATTTGTCTCATTATTTCTGCCTCATATTTCGTTCTTTCTTGAATTACAATACCACCCCCTTTATCCGCTGGTTTCAAAATAATCGTCGACAACATATAAAAGAGACAGCTTTGACTAAATCATTGTTAATTGTAATAAGTCTGTCCTTGTATAATTTTCCAATTTTTAAGTCTTTTTTCACTTTGTCACACAATATTACTGCAATGGGTTATGGTTTTTTCACTTGGGGTCACAAATCACTATAAATGTCAAGAATAAATTAATTATTTTGTATATGTATTTTTGATAAGAAGTCTGTGATATAAACAATCGTAGATTAAATTATACCTACCTCGGCTGAGATTAGGCATATTCTAAAAGGAAAAAGGTTTTGTGTGGGCTCACTATGAATGCTATTTTATAATTGACATTGCGTCCTTCAAAAAGTCATATTTGAAATATATGGTTGTGATTAATTCAGAGCGACGATTGAAGTCGCAAACTATGAATCATTGCTTATAAATGAGTTCCTTGTGAAAATTGTTTTGTGCTTTGTACTTACCCGGTTCACAGGGACATAAGGGTTGCTCTTGTTATTTAGAATATGTCATGTAGATGTTCAGCGGTTGCTGCTCTGCCTTCCTGGTCCAGACATCAAGACTTCTTTATAAACAGTGCTCAATTATTAAATAGAAAAGGTACAGAAGCCCAAAGTTTTCATTAGGAGCCCATCATGAATTTGTCGAATACCATCACACGTCTCTTTGTTCTTCTCATCTCTTTATCTCACTCTTTCAGGTTGTTTTTCCTCTCTGCTTTCTCTCTTTGTCACTGTGTTCCTATCTTACTATTCCTTCTTCTTTCTACCGTTTCTCCCTTTTTTCTCTCCGTGTCTTTTGGCCAAAATATGATCAGGGAAAACAAATCCCAGCCCCCATAATAAGTGCCAGCACCCATCACCCATTACAACGGGCCCAAACTAAGCACTGTTTTTAACTCCTCCCAATGCCTGGCAGTGCATAATAAGCCAGTGCTCACCTCTTTCACTAATGTAGTCTTGAAACACACCACACAATTAGTCCAGCCAATGCAACCCTGGTTTGATATTTTTCCTGCTTGAGCACATAAAGAAAAACGGTATTTGGACAAAATATCAAGTCACACAAATATCGAATTTTTAATATCGTGATACAGAAATATTGTGATGCAGAAATGTCAATTACAAAAATATTGATTTTTTTTAAGGTAAGTAATATCGTTGTCGTTTACAAAAATATAGTTGTAAAAAATGTTGTTTTTAAATTATCTTTATGTATTTTAGTTTATATTTTAATGGTGAATGTTATAAATTGTTTGTATAATTGTTGTTAATGTTTTTAAATCTAGTTTATAGTTTTTTTTTTAACTTTAATTTAAGTGTTGATTGTAATTTATAGTGTCATAGATGGTTTATGAGGTTTTAATTTTTAAGCTATAATTTAAGTGCAGGTTTTTGGATTTGTGGGGGTAAACAGTGGGAATTATTGATGTATTAATTGTTTAATTGATAAATATGTAAATTGTATTATTGTATTTTTCAAGTTATATTTTAGGTGTGGGTTGATTAGTTTGTAGGGGAATGGGGTGGGAAGTTAAGTAATAATTACTAATTAAGTATTAATTTGGATTGAAATCTTTAATTTATTGATAATTGTGTACATTATTTATTAATTTATTTTGTTATGTTATATATTAGGTGTGTTTTGTTGTGTTTGTAGGAGAATAGGGATGGAAGATATTTAATTAATAATAAATAAAACATATGTATTCATTTATTAATTCTTTTATTTATTACTTAATATGTAAATTTTGTTATCCTTTTTTTATTTCAATTGCATTTTAATTTTTAGCTGTTAAGTTTGTGGGAGTATAGTGTGGCATTTTAATGACATTAATACTATTTATTTGAATTAATAATAGTTATGAAAATTGTAATAATTATGTAATTTGTTTATTTTTTTATTTAGCCATATAATTTTTATATGAAGAATTTTATATTTTTGGTTAATTAATAAACTTGTTAAAATATGGTATTTGGTTTAAGTGAACTACTCTTTCTCTAATGTTGCACAGACCGGAGTTGGAATAGTAAATTTGACCCATTCCGAGTCCACCACTTTCCCTACTGTTGCACAAATTGGAGTAGGAATAGTAAATTTTACCCCTTTGGTGTCCAGCACTTATCTTATTGTTGCACAGACTGGAGTGGAAATAGTAAATGTTATGCCTCTGGAGTCCAACACTTTCCCTATTGTTGTACAGACTGGAATGGGAGTAGTACATTTTACTCTTCTGGTGTCCTACGCTTTCCCTACTGTTGCCCACCCAGACTGAGAGGGAATAGTTAAAAAAAATAATTTTAACATATTTTATTGATTTTCCGTAGTACCAGATGGGCCAAGCCCGGCAAGGAACGTACATTTGAAGGGCATACTGTAAAAACTCTAGGTACTGAGAATTTTCCACCCTAAAGGTCTGCGGAACATCAGACCAGGAAAAAAAACCCACCCCCACCCCTAACCACGCACCGTACATACCATAAAAAACATAGTATAAACACATCGAACGAGTTCCCGTCTACATCTGTGTAACTCTTATCACATTAAACTGGCTAGTCATTTACCACTAGCCGTTCAAGAGGGTCTCGGTTTAGTTGCTGCGTTATTAAGGACAAGTCAATACCTCGATATTTGTCCCACCTGGCCCAGATCTTCACATGCTCCGGTGGACAGCCCCTCACCTGAAACACAGCAATCTCCACAGACATGCACCTATCCATGGCCTTTTTCCAATTTGCAACACATGGTGGGGACGTAGCCTTCCAGTGCTGTGCAATGTCTGGCTTTGCCAATGTGAGGCCCAAGAACAGAAGATGTCTTTTATATCTGTTCCCCCCAATGTCTTCTGTGCTGTGTAGGAGTGCCAATCTGGGGTCTGCTGGAATGTCCCATGCCAATACCGGCCCCATGCAAGACAGAATGCCCGACCAGAAGTGTTTAAGTGCCCCGCAACTCCACACCGTATGGAGAAACGACCCCTCGTCCGAGCCACAGCGGAGACATGCGGGGGACTGAATAGCCCCCATCTTCCAGAGGTGGAGGCATGTGTAATATATTCTATGGAGATATTTAAATTGGATCAGCCTGTATCTAGTGGAAACAGCGGAATACCTGGGGCTAGCCAGCGCCTCTGCCCAATCGTCTGTCAGGGCGGGCAAGTCCACCTCCCAATGCCGCTCGGGTCTGATGTATAGTGGTTTTTGAGTGTGTAGTGAGGGTGTGATAAATTTGCCGGATTTGTGGGCCCCCAAATCTCCCATCAACAACCGACCCTTCAATGGGTGAAACTCGTGTAAAGACGTGAGATGCCGTATCGGGGGGGGACAAGGCATGATGGAGTTGTTAGTACCTATGAAACTGTGATTTGTGAAGGTCGAAATCCTCCTGCAACCTCTGGAAGGACTTACGCATGGACGCCTGCATAATATCTCCGAGAGTGGATATCCCAATATCGTCCCACCTACAGAACCCCACTAGTGTCGAGACAGGCCGGAGGTGTGATCCCTGCCAGAGGGAAGCAGCACTGGTCAGAATACTCCACCAACCCATAGACAGGACCGCCCACCTCCATATCTGAATAACTGTCCTGCAGGCCGGGGGAAACGCCTTCAAGAACGAGCAGCTGTACAAGAGGTGGAGCAGCGGGGCATCCGCCATGAAAAGCCTTTCCACGGCATAGGCCGGGTCCACCTGAGAGCCATACCACCATTCATTGATCACCAGGAGATGCGAAGCCCAGTAATATGCCCGAACATCAGCCGCCGCAATCCCACCGCAGTACGTAGACTGGATAAACGTGGCAAGCGCCACCCGGACCGCACCCCCCTGCCAGAGGAACCTATTCAGTAGTGCATTTATTTGGAGAAACCACAACGGGGGGATAGGATACAGATAATTCTGCAGCCGCGTGGCCAAGACACCATTTTGAAAATGGCGGACCTGCCGTATAGTGAAAGGGGCAGGTGAGGCCATACCATTGTTTTGTCGTGGACAGCAGGGAGCAGCAGAGCTATATTGCGCGAACCAAGCTTCGTTAAGACACCGCGTGATATATACCCCGAGGTACTTGAAGCCCGCGTCAGCGACGATCAGTTGCGAGGCCCAAGCCTGACTCCTCTGCTCGCCACTACTTAATTGAGGTAAAGAAATGCTCCAGCCATTATAAGAACTGGGAGGATAAACTTTTTTATAACTTTTTTATAATTGTTACACCACTATGGATCATTAGAATGGGTATACTTACCATAGATAATGGGTACATTATTATGACAACCCGAATTTCTGTACACGTTTGACTGATTGAACAATCGGTTATAATTTTGATATTGCTTTTGAATTTATTAATCAATAATTATGTTCTAACTTTAAATAAGTGTTAAACTTTCTTTAAATGTACTAAGAACGTGCTCTATTGTAAGTTGTTCTTCTTTTCTGTTTAAAAAAAAAAAAAAAAAATTATGTTGTTTGTCTGACAGCCCTGAAAAAGCGCAGTGTGTGCGAAACACGTGTTGGCTTTACTGTGATACTGGCTTTACTGTGATACTTGCATGTAAATCTGATCATAAAGGAAACAAAGGCATCACTGTGATTCTTATATGTAAACTTCTACAAAGAAAATAAGAATAAACATCAGAAGATGAATACATAAGAAGACTCATATATTGTTTCTTTGCTTGTACTATGAAATTATCTCAGATTTGTTTGTGTTGAATATATAATTGCACTGGTGGGGACCAGTGTCTGAGATTGGTGGCGCCGGGCAATGTTACCTGTAACCCAAGTTGTATTAGAATTTATGTAACAACAGGTGCAAGGTGCCTTTTTGAATTCTGATAAATTTTGCTTTATGCAATGGCTAAACATTTTGACAAACGTGAATTTTTGGCTAAAGATCTGTTCTCAGGTGTGCTTGTGACAGGAAATGGGGTTGTTCAAGAACCTAAAAAAAGTTTTAAAGAACTTTTTATTAAATTAGAGAGACTACAGAAAAAAGAATCCGCTAAATGGTGGGATGCGATGACTCTTAGAAAAAATCTAGACGCAGATAGGACACCTAGAGGTCTCAGGATTAATATCTTTCCTGCTGTAGAAGATCTAGATGAGCAAAAAGCTGAAAAATGGGAAGAAAGACTCAAGACAACTTCTAAAGATCTCATGATTATGCTTATTGAATTTGCTGAAGATCAAAGAAAAGTGTTATTGGTAGAGATTGAGGAAATAAAGAAAGACATAGATAATCTTAAATGCTCAGAGAATACAGCTAAAAACTATGAGATCTTAGACAAAATTATGGATTTATACCAAGTTGAATTGAAAGAAAAAAAGAGGCTTAAATTTGCAAGAGACGAAAGAGATTACAAATATGGTAGGGTGTATACATATGCTAGAAAATTTGACGGCTCTATACGAAATGATGAAAGAAATAATAATAATCATATTAAGGAGACTCTACTAATGGAATAACTTTTTCCAAAATACAAGGCAAGAAGTGAGATTAGCTACTTAATTGAGGTAAAGAAATTCTCCAGCCATTATAAGAACTGGGAGGATAAACTTTTTTATAACTTTTTTATAATTGATACACCACTATGGATCATTAGAATGGGTATACTTACCATAGATAATGGGTACATTATTATGACAACCCGAATTTCTGTACACGTTTGACTGATTGAACAATCGGTTATAATTTTGATATTGCCTTTGAATTTATTAATCAATAATTATGTTCTAACTTTAAATAAGTGTTAAACTGTTTTTTAATGTACTAGGAACGTGCTCTATTGTAAGTTGTTCTTCTTTTCTGTTTAAAAAAAAAAAAATGTTATGTTGTTTGTATAACAGCCCTGAAGAAGCGCAGTGTGCGCGAAACACGTGTTGGCTTTATTGTGATACTGGCTTTACTGTGATACTTGCATGTAAATCTGATCATAAAGGAAAAAGAAGGCATCACTGTGATTCTTGTATGTAAACTTCTAAAAAGAAAATAAGAATAAACATCAGAAGATGAATACATAAGAAGACTCATATATTGTTTCTTTGCTTGTACTATGAAATTATCTCAGATTTGTTTGTGTTGAATGTAATATTATTTGTTTAATTTTATATTATTGTTGATATTATTTTCATATAAATATATATAATTATATATATTTTGATTTTTTTGTAAAAAATGTTTTGTTTATTTTTTTTATTATTTTATGTTATATATATGTGTGTGTTTCATATCACTAAATTTAAAAAAAACATAATCATGTAATATAATGTAAAATATTTTTTTATAAGTGTTATGCTATATATATATAACTATACAACTAATTATGTGTGAATGTTTACGTAAGTATATTTTTATACATAGTATAAAATGTTACCTTTATGTATTTTACATTATAATTATGTTGGATATTAAAATATTTAAATTTACTATTTTAACCTGAATATGTTTTTAAATAAATATTTTTGTCTTTTATAATGATATAAGTGTGAAATAATATATATTTTTCGATATTCTTACACTTACCTTTATATGTATAGGAAAACTATATTTTTGTGATCGATATTTTTGACACAATATTTATTTATCACGATAATTGTGATTTCGATATTATGTCACTGAACCTAAAAACGTAGTGGCTCTTAATCCCTCTAGTCTTCTTCGTACTATTACACTAACTATAACATTTGTTATAATTTCTTACATTGCGCATGCTACTACAATCCCTCAGTGTTGTAGCAAAGCAAATTACAGCTGGTTCAGTTACTCAAGTAAGTGGTAATTTTTTTATCTAGGGATTATGACATGCTACGTTTCTTTAAACACATACCTCTGCAACAGGTACGTCTCCTAGTCTCATTTCTACTGGTTTACTCTTCCAAAAGTCAGAGAGGATCTTAAGGGTCACACGGTGAAGGGAAGTTATCACAACCTAACTAAATGCATCTCCTATGAATGCTAGGTTGCCCGTTCAAGGTGCCAGTTGGTACTACTCTGTGATGGTTCATTTTATGATATGGTCACCTACCAGTAGTACAGAGGGCAGTCACTCCTTTACATGATTACTGTCCAAGAGTGAGGAATCAGTTTCTTAGGCAGCTTTATTACATGTCCACTTTGATCTATCATTCAGTCTTCCCACTCTGTTTGCTCGACTGCCCTCCCACCACCGAGCAGTGTCTTCTCTAGGGTGCTATAACCACACTTCAGCCTCCTACATTCCTCTCTCACCCTCCCCGCTTCTTATGCTACCTTCTGCATTTCTCTCCTCTCCACCCATGACAGTAGACTTACTGCTGCACTACCCTCCCTTTCCTCCCCTCTTTCCTATTTCAGTATACTTCTTTATTCTGAACTGCCTCTGTGCCATGACGTTCCTTTGTTCGGAGCATTGCTTCATGTCCCTACTGTACACCTGGCACCAGTGCTTCATTTGTTAGAGAGTAAGTGCCTGTGCCCAGCGTTTTTCTCTGGAGCCGGTGCTGTTGTATGTCTGTGTGCCGAATACCAAGGATGTTTACTCTTGATTCCACCTCATGCCTCTTTTGTCCACTACCAGACACTCCCTGCCTCTTTATTGCACTCTTGCAGGTTCCTGCTTTCTCCATTTAGCACGTCGTTTCTGTCTTTCTCTTCCTCCTCCTTTTTCTCTTGTGTGTTTTTCTCTCTCTTGCCCTTGATCTAAGTCTGATGAGGAATAATAACTGCCAGTCTCCACAAATAAGTGTTGGTGGACCCCACCTGCATCCACCGCCTCAAATGATGCACCGCCTTGCACCACAGTGCTCATCTCACTGAATCTCTGCCGCGTCCCCACACTGCGCTGCCTCTTATTCATTGCCTTCTGCTACACTCCTGCATCTCTGTGTCTGCACTCCCGTAATCTTCTAGTCTCTGAGCCCCTACAATTTGGGGACATGAGATGTTCTCTCCCTAAGTCTCGATGGTAAACTATCTTTGTGATAAAAACGTGTGCCACCCTAAACCACAAGCAGCATCATTTGGCGCTCTGACCCACTTTATTAGCCAAAATGATTACCTACTGTTATTTTGCTAACATACTGTTCGTACACAGGAGTGGGGCATGGAAATAGTCTACAGGGCAGTCAATCTTCCTGCCATTGCCATCAAAAACTTTGTTGTGGAGACATCAGATGGTCAAAGGAAGACGTACAAGAAATGGAAGGACGTGCCCTTTGCCGTTGAAGAGATGAACTATGAAGAGGTGTGTGCGCTACACTATTCCGACCTCTCAGATTAAGACTAATGGTGACTTCATCCACTCCACTTGGACAGTCTTCAGAGGCATTACATGCATTCTGTGTTCATCACACTCCAAAATCCTGAAATTGAACGGCCTGGATACCTTCACGGATGACAAGTAGCACTCTACAAATCTACTGATTGATTGATGTGACTTAAGATCTTCTAGGGCAGTCCATAGGGACTCAAAAACCTTTACTGTCTGCACTGGGATTCTGTTATTTGTGCACGTTAAACTGCATTTAGGAGTTAGCAGAAAATAGACTCCTTTTGTGAACACTGCTGCTAATTCTTTCTTACATGTGTATGTATGTGGCATTTACATAGCATGTGCTTTCAATAAGTCTGTGAGGTTTTGCTGCACAGTACCTTCAAAGGGCCACAAAAACACCATAGATCTGTTGCAACAAAGAGAAGGGTTCATAACATTTTAAAACAGGGATAGATTTTCCTCATTTTTAAAAGTTGAAGAGCAAACCCAGAGCATCTTCTCCTTTTAAGCAGTATTTGAAATATATAATTCTTGTAAAGTAAATAGAGCTATAACCAAAATTAGCAAGTGTTCCATTTTATTTGAAAGAAATTGATATCAAATTGATACTCATTCTTCAAACTACTTCCCAACGTTATTATTCTATATTATGTTCTATGGAACTTCTGTAGTACATCTTACGCACAATGATTTTTGGTGCTATCGAAGAACATTCGTTGGAACAAATGGATCTTAGTTCCTTCTTAAAATTTCCATTTATTGCTCTGGTTTCTGAGAGGTTTGACAAGTGCTCAAAAACTTGACGACCTAGAGCTTAAACAGTCAGGAGACCAGAAGGATTAATTTGAAAAAGGGGATCACAAATCTGAGATGGCTATCTGGGTCTAGTGGTCCAGGGAACCCAAGCATCCATTCCAGGGATCTGTGCCTGACCTCACTGTCCCAGGTTTGAATACTGGGAGGTCTACTACACCTTCCATCCTCCCAAGCTCAATAAACGAAGTACTATTGACCTGGATAACAAAACATATCTGTCATGTAGCGCAAGAAACCCTTAGGTGAACCTTAACTTTACACATACATGAGTCATGGTTTGGGAGGTGACGCACACGCTTCTACGATTAAAAATGGAGTCCACAGCAGCCAAAGGTATACAGAGCAGTGCCTAGTCTCTATTTCTATGTGCGTACTAGAAGCCAATGAATATATGATGTAATGTCTAGTGGTACCAGGATGTTCTCGAGGTCATATACACGGTAGGCATTGCATTCTGAATATGATGCACAGAGAACAGTGGATCAAGGTGTAATACGTTCAGCTGCCATAATCCAGGGGAGATTAAAGTGTTGTGTTAACCATGCGTGCAAGTGCTAGAGGGAAACCTATGGAGTTTGCACCTCCTACATCTAAGTTGGAAGAAGCTGCTCTGGACACTAATCCAAGCTGTGCATCCAGAGTCAGTCCTGCCTTGACCAGTGGCCCGAGTTTCCTCATATTCAGTGTCGATGCATGGGACAGGAGTCAATGCTGGTGACCCGCATCTTCACACCTGAGAGAACAATGCTCGGTTTGTGAGATGGATCAAGGACTTTGCAGCACTTATTGAGCCAACATCTTCCAACATATAGAAGTGCTGCAGGAAGCATGACCTAGAAGTGGAGCTTGCCCTGATTAGTTCTCAGTCAACACAGTATTATGTTAGGTGGTGATGGAGTCAAGTCATTGACCAATACCTGTTGGCTTCGCTTTCGGGAATGGGGCCTGTCCTTGTAGTTACGAGTGACTGCCCCAGCTAAGGGATGGAACATAAAGCATGGCCCCTCAAGCATGCAGTCACATGTGAGAGCACTTTGGGAAGCTTCAGGTTGGTGACAACTCCTCAAAAGGGCTTTGAAGTCCCTGGCAGGTGGAGGGAACTATAACAGAGGTATGTATATTGAAATATCTAAAAGTATAAACATGGGTTCGACTGTTTAAAGCAACGTCTTCTTCTGTAGTTCTAAATGTTTCTAATGCCTTTCAGAGGGTAAAGGGAGATGGGGTGGGGGGCGGGGCTGCAAGGAACTAGAAGCACAAATTATGTGAAATGCCTAGAAAAGGTATGAATTGTGCAGCTGTACAGGATGTGCAACTGATGCATAAGTAGGGTGCTGAGCAGGCCACATGAGTGATAGTTATTTGTCTCGATGTAGTGTTTTTGGAAGTAGCTTCAGGGGATTGTGGATGTTTAATTGTATCCATATGCCAGGCTACATTCATGGAATCAGTAGAGAATCCTAACAGCTGCTTACATCTGGATGGAAGCACCAGGATAAGGGGGCCTTTCTGGTCATCCGGCCCTCAGCTGAAAATGACAAACATGTTGGTATGGCATTTGTCAAAATTGCACAGTTGTATCTGGGAAATGTTTATTCAAATAACATGTACCTCGTTTTAATTTAGTACTGTATTCAACGTATTGAGCTTAAAAATACATTTTAAGAAATTGCACATTTGCATTTTTATAGTTTACATATTGTTTACTGGGGCACAGAAATCCGAAGTATGTTTTGATTTGACTTGCATTTGTATAGCCTAGGATCCGTTTTATGCATTATACGGGACAGGTCACTGCATGCACTTTTTTTCAATATAGGTACAATATATGCATTTATTTTGTATCAGTAGTTGAAATAACGATAATTGTTTGAGTAAAATTAAAAGACCTTAAAGTTATCAAAAGAAATATGTTGTGATCTAAATGAACTCAATCCTGCTTTGAAATGTCAGTGTTTGCTCATCGTCACTGCATGCGCGGCTTTCGTTATATATCGTGGATGCATTATAGAATGAAACCTTAATCACAGAACTCTGCCTTTCTATTTCTCTCCCTATTTATACATGACATCCATAAATGTATATGTTTGTAAGTAAGCGTTCATGCTTTATGGTCCTATAAAGCCCCAAGGTCTTATGGTGACATGAGAATCGGGTGCTATGTCTGCAGAATCCCAAGGTGGCATTTTTGAACCATGAAATATTTAAAGCAGTTTGTTGTTTTTGTCTTCCAGTTAGTTTGAATATATAATGTAAACAAATGAGCATTATTCTTCTGCTTTATGAGTTTTGAAACCCTGCTGTTTGAAAAAAATATTGATGCTTAAACATTAAAAACATTATATATATTTTTCCAGTATACTCTATATATTGTGATGGTGCTTCCTAATTTAAATAGTTCATTTAAATTCATCAGTTTAATTGAATTGGCATAATTCAATAAGTCAGAACGTGAAACGAAAAACAAGAATGAATTGTCAGAAAAATATTTTTATATTTTCTGGAGAATGTACAAATAAACAGGTGCACCTTAATGTGACTTTTTCTTTTGTGCGCATTGATTCACAGCTTTTATTCGCAGGTGTGCGCTTTCTTGATGAGTTCACTTTCCCTTTATAAAGTGTTGCTTTCTTCCTTCCCATCGGATACCCTGTTATTCGTCATGATGTTACGATGTCGGATGGGCGGTAGGTAGAACATGAATATACGCTGACACCTTGTAAGTTAACAGGAGGATATATTCCGCTTCTCACAGGCACATACAGAAGTGACTTCAAGTGGATGCCACCTCTGGAGCAGATGTTTTCAGAAGCTTAGCCCAGGTTTAACTGCCTAGTAACAAGCTCTATGAAACTTGCATCCTTCCCAGCTGCATGGCGATCCCCTCATGCGGTATTTATTCAACTTTTGTTAATATCGCTGTGCCCATTTCCTGTACTACCCTTTCCTTTCTTGGGTGCTCCATCTGCACATGCGTAGTGCCGATGGAACAGCAAGTGGCACCTATGTTGTGGACAGAGGGGCATATTTACAAGCTAGCGATAAAAAAATTAACGCGGCTTTTGCGACTGTTTTCGGTCGAAAAGCGGCGATAATTTTATCGCCTAATTAGCAAGGCCACGCTAACGCGTGAAACCTTGCTTTAGCGTGAGGATTCTTAATGCCCAGCCTTGCATCTCTAATGAGATGCAAAGTGGCCGTTCCTGACCTAACATGACAGGAGAAATGTCGCTAAGCGACATTTCTCCTATCATCAAGCCCCACGCTATGAAGCATAGCGGCAGGAAAAGTTGCGATAACCCCTGTTATCGCTACTTTCCTTACGCCTGCTTCAGGACTGACTTAGCCATGATATCCTATGGAGGGTGGATATCATGGCTAAGTTTGTGAGTCCCTATCAGCAAGCTAACGCCACACTACGTGAGATTATCACTGGGTTTCTAGCGATAATCTCACATTAGGCAGTTAGCGCTAGGATTTTTATCGCTGAGGAGATAAGCGTTGCTAATAGCACGCTATCTCAGCGATAAAAATCCACGTTACCCAGCGATAATTATCCTCACGCTAAGAGCGCTGATTGATAATTATCGCCGGTTGTTGCTGATATGCCCCAGAGAGATTAGTAAACAATTCTTGGAAAATTGTGAAGGTTTGGGCTTAAACCAAATTAGAGTACGCATCTGTTTCATGTTCTGCCTGCTAACTAGGACCGGTTCTAGAGGTTGGGCCAGGCCCTCCCAAGATAGCCCCGCCCCCCACCCAATGCCCATTTATAAGCAGGAAGCATGTTTTTTTTTCCTTGATGAAACAATCATACATGTCTGCAGCCGAGCTATCAAAGCCTATTTGTGTAACTTTCATCTAAAACGCCATTTAAGTGCCTGGGGGCAGGGGTGAGGGCACAGGGGATGGTTGCCATTACTGTGAATGTGTAGTGGAAGGTATACTTGTAACCACCTCCCCCCCCCGCAATATATCGAGACTGCAAGCTCCACTCACACAGTAGTTAAGAGATTAAAACAGTTTTATGTCAGAAACAGTGTGAAGGATATTGCCATGACAAGAAATACACATATATATATATCTTAGTAGCGTTTTTGTTTTCTTTCTGCTGTAATGCTATGTATTACTTATGGCTTGGAACACTGGAATTATGCGGCTGGAGAAGAACAAATTATGCAGCAGGGTTGACTACATTTTGTGGCAAGAAAAAGCAAATAACGGTGCAATTGGGTACCTTTGGTCATATGATTACCTTATTATTCTTAATTTTACACGTTAACACTGTCTTGGCAAAGGGTACACCCGGCTAATACCAGTTCAACACTAAAAGGTAGCAATAGGCAACTGAAAGGTGACCAGTCAACCTTTGCGAAGGGGCTCCACTGCAGAGCAATACATGCCACTGCCTTTTTAGTAACATTTGATCCGTGTGGGCCAGAAACATGTTTTCTCTCCTTAAAATCTGCAAGTTATGCAGTAGATGATGGATTATGTGACACATGTGTCAAATCCATAATAATGCAGAATACCCTGTAGCCTAAAAATCACATATTTCCAGTGGCCCTACTTATGGGCACTATATTAAGAAAAACAATTCTGACAATGGCAAAGTTTTGAATCTTAAGTGAAAAGACTTGTGAACTTTCACTATTTCAACACAGATTTAGAATGGGAAGGAGCAGCGCAAGCGCCTGTTATCTAAAGAAAAGCACTGGCAACGCGCTGCCGCGGCTCTGCCCACTCTCATTCACCTGAGGTACTTGCAGAAGGCGGAGTTCCCTAATATAAATAGAAGGGGGCATCGGAGCGGAGACCTAAAATCTGCCCCGTAAACAGGGGCTCCCACTCTCCCCCAGAAGCGGCACAAGTCACCGGAAGGCATGCTCTGGAACAAGGAGCCGCTGCGACCGAGACGTTCTTCTGTGGCTGAGACCATGCTGCTTAGATGGAGGCCACCGTACTCTGAGGGATCTCTACGGTCCTCCGAACTGGGGGAATCGGTGCAAAAGCCGAAAATCCTCTCCGGAATCGGGGGATCCCACTCGCCCCCCGAATCGACACAAGTCATCACAAGGCGCCGTTGATACGGCAGCACAACATGCCCTGACTGAGGAAGCACTCGCCGCGGCCTGCTGGGAGCGGCATGGGGGCGGCCCGGATGGGGCGCGAGGCTTCTGGCCTTAACCTGCAAATGAGCCTGAAGATCCGCAGCACAGCAGAGCCCACCCGGTGGTGAGTGCGGAATGCATGTAGTACGGAGAGCATAATTTTTCACGAGGCAATGATTGTACATAACTAGCCTCACGGGAATGCACCAGTGTTATAGCACCAGTCGCCTCCAATAAAGAGCGCCTGAGTTGGGACCTAGCCACCACCCTGGGACCCTGGCTCATGTTCCAAGGGGCAATGCTGTACTTGAACTAGGCATCCATAAGCTGAACTGATACTAGAACCCTACAGTTCAATGGACGCACAGGCCCCCTTGGCATTTGAGGAGGAACGTACAACGGGCCTAGTCACGAGCCTACCTGACACTGGTAGGGCCTGGGCTTCACCTCCTACTACCTGACAGTGGCAGTGCTGAGGCGGCGACCTGTGCTGGCTGCCTGGAAAAGCCGATATTCCAACTTGAGAGAAATGGGCCACAACTTAGAAGCCAGGCTGTGTGAAACCAATGCTGGAGTGGTTAGGAGCCCCAATCAGTGACATTCCCGGTGAGGAGACATAAAAAAGGCAGAGCTGCACTTTACTGCGTACTGCCTCCCGCAGCTTGCTGGAGTAGGGAGGCCTGAATAGCTGCCAGCAGAGACAAGAACACTACCCTCCCCACCATGCCTGTACATAACCAGGGATGGGCCGCACCTGAGGCAAGCAGCCAGACCCTTCCACACCAGGGGATGCAGAATACAATGAGCAAGTCGGCGCATCCCACATACCTGCTACAGATTGCATTCCGGCGACAGCAATGGGGGATCCCCCAGATAAACTTGACATTATCCTGCAGGAAGTCTGCGAATCGCGGAAGGTGATTGAACAGCAAATAGGCACACTAAGGACGGACTTCACGCTCCTAAAGGCCCACCATGATAAACTGGCCACCACTGTGACACATAATAAAATGCTCCTCACTGAGATGCTGCCGCAACACAAAACCCACTTGGAGCAACTTGAACAGCTACAACGACAGATAACTGGCCTTCAGGGAAGGGTCGAAGACGCAGAGGGCTGGTCGCGCCAAAACAGCGTCCGTTTAGTGGGCTTGCCGGAACGCTGCGAGGGAACAAATCCAACGCAATTGGTGGAACAGTGACTGTTAGACTTGGCCCTTTTTTCAGGGTCATCCCAGAACTTTTTGCCTTCCTCCTGTATTTTTTCTGACCTTTTGTTGGCTGTTTTATGACTCTGGGCACTTTACCACTGCTGATCAGTGCTAAAGTGCATACCCATGATGTATGAATTAGTGATTCCATGATTGGCTGGTTTGGTTTACTTGTCAGACCCTAGTACAGTGCACTGAGTGTACCCAGGGCTTGTAACTCAAATGCTGCTGATGGGCTTGCAGCACTGGTTGTGCCACCCACAGAAGCAGCCTGTAAAAGTGTGTCTCAGGTCTGGCATTGCAGAGCCTATGTGCAGTCTGGTACTGCCATGCTGACTGGGCAAGTGCACCCACTTGCCAGTCCCTAAACCTTCCCTTTTCTTCATATCTGACACCCCTATGGTAGGCCCAAGGGCAGGGTGCATTGTAAGTATAAGGTAGGACATGCCCTGGTGTGTATGGCACGTCCTAATAGTGAATTACAGCGATTTTTGTTTTTCACTATTGCAAGGCTACCTGTTCCCCATAGGCCAGAATGGGCAGTTTGATTACAACACCTTATAATCCTAACTGACCCAGGGAACATAGTAGAAATCCGAGTTTAGTATTCCTGAACTCAGAATAATAAAATACATCTTTTAGTGAAGTTGATTTTAACATTCTGTGTTTGAAAATACCACTTTTAGAAAGTAGGTATTTTCTTGCCTAACCATCCAAGCCTGCCTCTGCTAGGCTGTGTATTCCTTGTCTGGAGTTGACTGACAGGGGCTGGGAGATTCCAGGAGACAGGGTGAGTCAGCACAGGGCTGAATAGAGAGCTCTGCATGTAGATGGGTGAGAGGAGTTGCACCTGGGACCTGAATAGGGCTGTGCCTTCCCTCCACAATGCTGGCTCCACCTCCTGTGGTGCGTCTGATGTCCCTGCCCTGCGAAAGGAAAGAAGGAGTCTTGACAACAAAGTGCTCCAGGACTGACCAGAACTGGTTTGGACTAGGCAAAGGCCTCTCTGCCTTCAGAGAACAAAGATAAACTGTGTATAAACAGGGGAACCCAGACCCCAGAACTTTAGATCACTTCTGGGAAACAAAGAAGAAACCTTTGCTGAGGAGAGGAACCTTAGAGACTGAGGAGAGACTCATGGTGTGGGGGTTTCTTTTCTAGGGTTTAGGGCAGAGCTTTCCAAACTGTGTGTCCCGACACAGTACTGTGTCGCCTGCAAATGGTGGGTGTGTCTCGGGATGACACCGGTATTAACGGCCAATTAGCACATAACTGCAGCTAATTAAGAGGCATTCCTTTGAAAGAGTGTCAGCAAACACCGCCAAAGCAGCGCTGACTCAGAGACACTCTGCTCTATGGGGGCCGGGCGATTCAGAACAAAGCCACATTAACAAGTAAATGGTCTTTGAAAGACCTGCAAAGTGTGTGTGCCCAGGAAGCTGGGGTGAGGTGACATAGGGTGACAGACAGAGGGTGAGGGAGGGAGAGAGAGGGAGAGAGATGGAGAGAGAGAGAGGGAGACAGAGACAGAGAGAGAGAGAGAGAGACAGACAGAGAGAGAGAGAGAGAGAGAGAGGGAGACAGAGAGAGAGAGGGAGACAGACAGAGAGAGGGAGAGAGAGAGAGGGAGGGAGACAGAGGGCGACAGACAGAGGACGACAGACAGAGGGAGACAGACAGAGGGAGAAGGGCAACAGAGGGAGGGAGAGAGGGAGACAGAGGGCGACAGAGGGAGGAGGGCGACAGAGGGAGACAGACAGAGGGAGGGAGGGAGACACAGAGAGAGACAGACAGAGGGAGAGATACAGAGAGAGAGAGGGAAACCGTGGGAGAGAGAGAGCGACAGAGGGAGGGAGACAGAGAAAGGGAGTCCGGGGTAGACAGAGGGAGGGAGAGGGAGACAGATAGAGGGAGACAGAGGGAGAAGGAGACAGAGGGAGAAGGAGACAGAGAGAGAGGGAGACAGACAGAGAGGGAGACAGAGACAGAGGGAGTCAGAGAGAGAGGGAGACAGAGGGAGGAAGACAGAGGGACGGAGACAGAGAGAGGGAGACAGAGGGAGGGAGACAGAGGGAAGGAGACAGAGGGAAGGAGACAGAGGGAAGGAGACAGAGGGAAGGAGACAGAGGGAAGGAGACAGAGGGAAGGAGACCGAGGGACAGACAGAGGGAGACAGAGGGCGACAGGCAGAGGGAGACAGACAGACAGAGGGAGGGAGACAGACAGAGGAAGGAAGGCGACAGAGGGATGGAGACAGAGAGAGACAGGGAGAGAGACAGAGAGAGAGGGAAACCGTGGGAGAGAGAGACAGGGAGGGAGCCAGAGGAAGGGAGTCCGGAGTAGACAGAGGGAGGGGGAGGGAGACAGATAGAGGGAGACAGAGGGAGAAGGAGAGAGAGGGAGACAGACAGAGGGAGACAGAGAGGGAGACAGAGAGAGAGGGAGACAGAGGGAGACAGAGAGAGAGGGAGACAGAGGGAGGGAGACAGAGGGACGGAGACAGAGGGAGGGAGATAGAGGGACGGAGACAGAGGGAAGGAGACCGAGGGACAGACAGAGGGAGACAGAGGGCGACAGGCAGAGGGAGACAGACAGACAGAAGGAGGGAGACAGACAGAGGAAGGAAGGCGACAGAGGGATGGAGACAGAGAGAGACAGGGAGAGAGACAGAGAGAGAGGGAAACCGTGGGAGAGAGAGACAGGGAGGGAGACAGGGGAAGGGAGTCCGGGGTAGACAGAGGGAGGGAGAGGGAGACAGAGAGAGGGAGACAGATAGAGGGGGACAGAGGGAGAAGGAGACAGATGGAGGGAGACAGACAAGAGGGTGACAGACGGAGACAGACAGAAGAAGGGAGACAGAGGGAGAAAGATAGAGAGGGAGGGAGAGGGAGGGGGGTGACAGACGGAGGGAGACAGACGGAGGGAGACAGACAGAGGGAGGGAGACAGAGAGAGAGGGAAACTGTGGGAGACAGAGAGAGGGAGGGAGAGAGAGAGAGAGGGAGACAGTGAGTGAGACAGAGGCAGAAAGAGAGAGAGGGAGAGAGATAGAAAGAGGGAGGGAGGGAGACAGACAGACAGAGGTAGAGACAGGGACAGGGGCAGACAGATAGAGGCAGAGATAGACAGAGAGACAGAGAGGGAGACAGGGACAGACAGACAGGCAGAGACAGGGACAGGCAGATAGAGGCAGAGACAGGGACAGACAGATAGAGGCAGAGACTGAGACAGTCAGATAGAGGCAGAGACTGAGACAGACAGACAGAGACAGAGAGGCAGAGAGACAGAGAGGGAGACGGAGAGGGAGATGGAGAGGGAGACAGAGGGAGACTGAGGGAGAAAGAGAGAGGGAGACAGAGGGGGAGAGGGAGGGAGACAGAGAGAGAGGGAGGGAGGGAGGGAGACAGAGTGAGTGAGACAGGAGACCAAGACAGAAAGAGAGAGAGGGAGAGAGAGAGAGATAGAAAGAGGGAGGGTGGGAGACAGAGACAGACAGATACAGATAGAGGTAGAGACAGGGACAGGGGAAGACAGATAGAGGCAGAGATAGACAGAGAGGGAGACCGAGGGAGACAGGGACAGACAGAGGCAGAGACAGGGACAGACAGATAGAGGCAGAGACTGAGACAAACAGAGACTGAGAAAGAGAGGCAGAGCGACAGAGAGGGAGACGGAGAGGGAGACCGAGGGAGAAAGAGAGAGGGAGACAGAGGGTGACAGAGGGAGGGAGAAAGAGGGAGACAGAGGTAGGAAGTCAGGGGGAGACAGAGGGAAGGAGAGGGAGACAGACAGAGGGAGACAGAGAGAGAGGGAGACAGAGAGAGGGAGACAGAGGGAGACAGACAGAGGGAGACAGAATCCCCCTTGGGTGGTTTGGGCTCGCTCGCTACGCTCACTCAGCAGCAGGTGGACGTTGTGCATGGTTGAAAGGGTTGGCAGTGCGTGAACCAGCCCTTTTTGTGTCGTAAATCACTGGGGCATGTGTCAATGTGTGCATGATTATATTCTTGCTTCAGGCACAAACCTAACCTTACACCCAGTTTTGCCAGTCACGGTCTTTGTTAGAACAGGTTCACAATTGCTTTAGTAACCTTCCTGCTTTCTCAAATTTTCTTGAAAATGCACCATTTGCCCACTTTTATTTCAAAATTTTCTTCCGGACCCCCCTTAGTTGGTTCGGGCTCGCTAGCTTCACTGTCTTACTGTGTCCCAAAATGATGCATCTCCAAAAAGTGTGTCACCAACATCAAAAGTTTGGAAAGCTGTGGTTTAGGGTAATGCAGTGGTGTTTGGGTAGTGTAGGAGTCTTGCTGGGGGTAGTGTTTTAGGGTTTAGGGTAGTGCAGTGGTGTTTGTGTAGTGTAGGGGGGTCAAGCTGGGGGTAGTGTTTTAGGGTTTAGGGTAGTGCAGTGGTGTTTGTGTAGTGTAGGGGGTCATGCTGGGGTAGATTTAGGGTTTAGGGCAGTGCAGTGGTGTTTGGGTAGTGTAGGGGATAGTGCTGGTGGGAGTGTTTTAGGGTTTAGTGCAGTGGTGTTCAGATAATGTAGGGGGTCGTGCTGGGGGTAGTGTTTTAGGGAAGTGCAGAGCTGTTTGTGTAGTGTAGGGGGTCGTGCTGGGGGTAGTGTTTTAGGGTTTAGGGTAGTGCAGTGGTATTTGTGTAGTGTAGGGGGTCGTGCTTTAGGGTTTAGGGTGTGCAGTGGTGTTTGGGTAGTGTAGGGGGTTGCGCTGGGGGTAGTGTTTTAGTGTTTAGGGTAGTGCAGTGGTGTTTGTGTAGTGTAGGGGGGTCATGTTTTAGGGTAGTGCAGTGATGTTTGGGTAGTGTAGGGGGTTGCATTTTAGGGTGTAGGGTAGTGCAGTGGTGTTTGGGTAGTGTAGGGGGACATGCTGGGAGTAGTGTTTTATGGTTTAGGGTAGTGAAGTGATGTTTGTGTAGTGTAGGGGTTGTGCTGGGGGTAGATTTAGGGTTTAGGGTAGTGCAGAGGTGTTTGTGTAGTGTAGGGGGTCATGTTTTAGGGTTTAGAGTAGTGCAGTGGTGTTCGGGTAGTGTAGGGGGTTGTGCTGGGGTAGTGTTTTAAGGTTTAGGGTAGTGAAGTGGTGTTTGTGTAGTGTAGGGCGTCGTGCTGGGGGTAGATTTAGGGTTTAGGGTAGTACAGTGGTGTTTGGAAAGTGTAGGGAGTCGTGCTGGGGGTAGTGTTTTTGGGTTTAGGACAGTGCAGTGGTGTTTGGGTAGTGTAGGGGGTTCGTGCTGGGGGTAGTGTTTTATGGTTTAGGGCAGTGCAGTGGTGTTTGGGTAGTGTAGGGGGTCGTGCTGGGGGTAGTGTTTTCGGGTTTAGGGCAGTGCAGTTGTGTTTGTGTAGTGTAGAGGGTCATGCTGGGGGTAGTGTTTTTGGGGTTTAGGGTAGTACAATGGTGTTAGTGTAGTGTAGGGGGTCGTGCTGAAGGTAGTGTTTTAGGGTTTAGGGTAGTGCAGTGGTGTTTGTGTAGTGTAGGGGGTCATCTTTTAGGCTAGTGCAGTGATGTTTGGGTAGTGTAGGGGGTCATGCTGGGGGTTGTTTTTTAGAGTTTATGGTAGTGCAGTGGTGTTTGGGTAGTGTAGGGGGCCGTGCTGGGTGTAGTGTTTTAGGGTTTAGGGTAGTGCAGTGGTGTTTGTGTAGTGTAGGGTGTCATGCTGGGGGTAGTGTTTTAGGGTTTAGGGGGGTGCAGTGGTGTTTGTGTAGTGTAGCTTGTCGTGCTGGGGGTAGTGTTTTAGGGTTTAGGATATGCAGTGGTGTTTGTGTAGTGTAGGGGGTCGTGTTTTAGGGTAGTGCAGTGGTATTTGGGTAGTGTAGGGGTTCATGCTGGGGGTAGTGTTTTAGGGTTTAGGGTAGTGCAGTGGTGTTTGTGTAGTGTAGGGGGTCATCTTTTAGGCTAGTGCAGTGATGTTTGGGTAGTGTAGGGGGTCATGCTGGGGGTTGTTTTTTAGAGTTTATGGTAGTGCAGTGGTGTTTGGGTAGTGTAGGGGGCCGTGCTGGGTGTAGTGTTTTAGGGTTTAGGGTAGTGCAGTGGTGTTTGTGTAGTGTAGGGTGTCATGCTGGGGGTAGTGTTTTAGGGTTTAGGGGGGTGCAGTGGTGTTTGTGTAGTGTAGCTTGTCGTGCTGGGGGTAGTGTTTTAGGGTTTAGGATATGCAGTGGTGTTTGTGTAGTGTAGGGGGTCGTGTTTTAGGGTAGTGCAGTGGTATTTGGGTAGTGTAGGGGTTCATGCTGGGGGTAGTGTTTTAGAGTTTAGGGTAGTGCAGTGGTGTATGGTTGTGTAGGGGGTCGTTCTGGGGTAGTGTTTTAGGGTGTAAGGTAGTGCAGTGGTGTTTGTGTAGTGTAGGGGTTCGTGCTGGGGGTAGTGTTTTAGTGTTTAGGTTAGTGCAGTGGTGTTTGGATCTCGCCAAGCGTTCAGCCCATGCGCTGTGTCGCTAGGCAAGACCTAAAAGCATTGCACCAAGATGGCTGCCAACACTTCCTGGATTGAAGTGTTGTCAGCCAATTAGAGCCAAGCTCGTGCTTGTTAAATTAGGTCGCGCCCAGATATATAAACAAATGTTTCCTTTAATATCTCAAAAACTACTGAACAGATTTACACCATTTAAAAAAAAGGTCTCTTTCTGAACCAAGGGCTACCTTTTTGCCAGATTTGGTGTAATTTCGTTCAGCAGTTTCAGCTGTAACCGTGTCTAAAGTTTCCTATGGGAAATTGATTTTCTGACCTCTATTTTTTGAATTTCTCAGGAACTACTGAACGGATTTACTCCATTTAAAAAAAAAAGGGCTCTTTCTGAAACAAGGGCTACCTTTTTGCCAAATTTGGTGTAATTCCATTCAGCAGTGCGAGCTGTAGCCGTGTCTAAATTTTCCAATGGGAATTAACCTTGAGGAAACACGTTTTGGGAGCCCCTTTTTTTCTCAGCCCCCGCTTGGCGAATCACCCCGAAACTTTCAGGATAGGGGCTGACCAGAGCGCCCCACAACTTTTGAAAGTTTTGCGAAGATTCGTCATCCGGCGCCAAAGTTATTGGGAAAACAAAAAACGCTTTTCCTAAGGAAACTAGGTCCTAACTATAAATATCTACTGGCGACTGCCAGAAGGTAATATATAACTTTGGTGCCGGTTGACGAATCTTTGCGGAATTTTCAAAACGTATGGCCCGCTCCTGTCCGCTCCTATCTTGAAAGTTTCAGGGTGATTCGGCAAGCGGGAGCGGAGAAAAAAGTGGGGGTCCCAAAATGTGTTTTCGCCATGTTAATTCCCATAAGAAACTTTAGACATGGCTACAGCCCAAACTGCTGAACGGAATTACACCAAATTTGGCAAAAAGGTAACCCTTGGTTCAGAAAGAGACCTTTTTGTTAAATGGTGTAAATCCGTTCAGTAGTTCCTGAGAAATTCAAAAAATAGAGGTTGGAAAATCAATTTCCCATAGGAAACTTTAGACACGGTTACAGCTTAAACTACTGAACGGAATTACACCAAATTTGGCAAAAAGATAGCGCTTGGTTCAGAAAGAGACCTTTCTTTTAAATGGTGTAAATCCGTTCAGTAGTTGTTGAGAAAATCAAAAAATTAAAGTTTTGATATTTAGAGGCGCGGTGGATCCGCGCACCCTCCCGACCATGAGCTTTATTCTAATTGGCTGTCAACACTCCAAACCAGGAAGTGTTGGCAGCCATCTTTGTGCCTCGGTAACCGAGGCACAAGAAAACAGAAAAAGAAACGCAAAAAACAAGAAAAGGGGCAGGGTAGAAACACCCTGACCCCCTAGGCCTGCTCAGGGGGTCCCACAAGGACCCCAGTGCCCAAAAAAGCATTAAAAAAAAAAATCGGGCGAATTTGCGCTGGATGTGCCAATCCCGCTGAGAAATTTTTAAAAAAATGAAACGCGGCCTCCCGCGCTTCGCTTATTTAAGCCCCTGGGTGGGCCAGGTCCCGGGGGCATGCTGAAATAAAATTGCAGGGGCCCAGGTGGACCCCCGCAGCCCCGGGGACCGCCACCCCCCGGGGCTTGTTTTTGTAATGTTTGGGGGGCCTCCAACACCCCCCAAGCCCCAGGGACCGCCACTCCCCGGGGCTTTCATTAATTATTTGAGGGGGAAACTGCCCCCCCCCGCAGCCCTGAGGACCGCCACCCCCGGGGCTTCTTTTAAAAAAATATATATATACCTGTGTGGGGGGGCTCGAGCCCCCCACATGCCCCACAGACCGCCACCTCACCGGGGCACTATAATGCTAATTTGGGGGTCCGTTACGAACCTCCTAGCCCCGGGGACCACCACCTCCCCGGGGCTGTGCATTGGTTGGGAGGGGGGCTGCGCTGCCCCCCTCCTGGAGCCCTTCATGGCCCTGGGGACCGCCACCCCTCAGGGCCGGCTCCTGCAGTGTCCCAGGGTGCCCACCCCCGGGACACTGCTGTTTGCTATGGCAGGGCGGGAGCCTCGTGGGACCCGCCCTGCCATAGCAAACTGTGGTTTGGATTTTAGAAGAGAGAGCAGGAAACCTGCTCTCTCTTCCAAAATCTAAACCAGATTGCTTTTCCACATGGGGAGCTGCATGTTAGCAGTTCCCCATGTGGAAAAGCAATGCCGGCTCCCGCAAGAGGCGGGGAGCCGGCAGGGACCGTGGGGGCATTAGGGCTCCCCCCACGTTCCCCAACGAAGTGGCCAGGCCACGGGGCATGGGGTCCCTGGGGCCAGAAGAGGCCCGGGAGGGGGCCACGCGGCCCCCCTCCCCCATAATAATAATAATTATTAGTTTTTTTTAAAACACGCAAAGGAATTAATTCCCTTTCAATCCTGAGGGCCCCTGGGGGCCAACTAGCCCACCAGGTGCTTCCAGTAAGCGCCACTGCGTTGCATTGCAGAGAGGTGGTCCAGGCCATGCCACTTTTTACATCTTTCTGCAACGCAGCTCTGTGGCGCTTACTGGAGGTACCTGGTGGGCTAGTTGAACCCCAGGGAGCCTCAAGATTCAAGGGGACTTAATTCCCCAACTTAAAATGCACCACAGGCGCGTTTGCACAGTGGTGAAGGGAGGGGGCGGGGCCTGAGGTGACATGTGTACAAACACGCCCTGTGGTGTTTTTTAAGTCGGGAAATTAATTCCTCTTCAATCCCGAGGGTCCCTGGGGGCCAACAACCCCACCTAAGCGCCACTGTGCTGCGTTGCAGAGAGGTGGGCCAGGCCATGCCCCTTTTTACACCTCTCTGCAACACAGCTCTGTGGCACTTACTGGAGGTACCTGGTGGGCTAGTTGGACCCCAGGGACCCTCAGGATTCAAGGGGACTTAATCCCCCAACTTACAACACGCCAGGGGGCGCGTTTGCAGAGTGGTGGAGAAAGGGGACATGGCCTTTGTCTACCTCACACCAATCCCTTCTGCGTGGGGCTTACTGGAGGTAAAAGATAGGCTAGTTGGCCCCTAAAGCACCCCCAGCAGTGAAGGGGACTTCAATCCCCATCCAAGAGCGTGCCAGGGAGCGTGTTTGTAGAGTGGTGGGCAAAGTGGGCGTGGCCTGGTACAAGTACTTACCAGTGCTGCTGTTTGGGACTGACTGGAGGTAATAGCTTGGGAATTTGGCCCCCAAGGATGTCCTTGGGGGCCAACTACCCCTCTTGTTACCTCCAGTAAGTCCCACACAGTGGGATTGCTAAGACGTCTTCGGAGGCCATGGCCCCCTTTCTCTACCACTCTGCAAACGTGCCTCGTGGCAGACTATGGGATGGGGGATGAAGTCCAATTTAGTCCTGAGGGAGTTTGGGGGCCAAGAATCCCTCCTGGTACCTCCTGTAAATCCTACGCAGCGGAATTCCTAAGCGTTGGTTGGACGCCCAGCACCCTATCTCCACCACTCTGCAAAGGCGACTACTAGTTAAAGTAGCATATATCTGCACCTCTGACTTAGAGGTAGTTTTAATCCCCCTGCCCTATTATGTACTAGGGCCTTACAGAGGAGGACATGCTAATCACAGGGGTACCCCAACCCATAGTGTTCCCTAGTGTATGTAGGTGTTTTCACTGTATTCTAAATATCTTTTAGCATAGCACTGGCTCTAGGCCTGGTTAGTCAGAGTCAGTTACCACCGGTACCCATCTGAAAAAGTTGTGGGCACAGGATGATTTTGCAACAAGGCCTCTTTCTGCTCCTCCGTTGGTTCTTTCTGCACATGTCTTGCTTCTTCCTGCACTTTTCTTCGTCTTTGTGGACTTCTGTTGCTTCTTTCTGCATTTCTTTTGCTTCTTTCTGTGCGTTTTTTCTTCTTTCTTCACATGTCCTACCTCTGTAGGCATAGTTAAAAACTAGCATTTAAAAAACCTTTGAAATTCACTTAAAAACTATAGGTTTCAGGCATGTTATAGTTAGAAATTAGCATTTAAAAAACCTTTGAAATTCACTGAAAAAACCATAGGTTTCAGGCATGTTATAGTTAGAAATTAGCATTTAAAAAACCTTAAAAATTCACTGAAAAAACCATAGGTTTTAGGGAAAGTTATAGTTAGTTGGACATTTCACTCATACAAAACCAGAGAAATTCCCCCGTTATAGTTAGTTCAGCTAACTATAACTCGCGCCCCCGCAATGCACTGCTGATGATGTCACATATTACATCACTCATGACATGGTCAGTGACATCACTGATGACATCACTGATGACATCTCAAATGACATCTCAAATGACATCACTGATGACATCATCCATGTGATAAATTGATGCATCTTCTCACACCCTAATATAACCTTTGATACACCCCCTCTAAATTACAGACTGCCACTCTTAAAACCATAGACACTCCAACACCAATAACTACATACCCACTCACTGATTCTTAGGTTTACACACACATCCACTCACTCACCCGTACAGTCACTCATACTTATGGTCACTCAGTACAGGACTATCATATGCACTCATGCACCTATATAGACACTCACACACTGCCACTCATCCATAGAGGTACTCACACACCTAGTCAGTCATGCAAATAATTAATCACACTGCCATTTACTCACCTATACAGTTATACACACACCAGCTCAATTACTCATACAAATACTAGCACATTCTTGCGCTCTTATACAATCACTGATACAAGCACACACTCATCCATACAGCCACTTTCACAATCACACACTCTCACTTATAGCCATTTATATACTCTAACACACATATATATACTGCCTTTCACATATGTAGTTACTCACACATGTACCACTGAGATATACATTCACTCACTAACACACCCATACACACACTCACCCACCCATACAGTCCATCACAGATGCACTCTTGAAACCATGCACCCAGTGAATCACCCACTCACACATCTATGCACAGAGTCACACACACCCCACCCACACAAACACTCAGGCACCCATACAGATACTCAGACAACCAATCAATAACCCATATAGACACTCATGTAGCTATTCGCAAACCCATGCAGCCGCTTACACACCAACAGACAGACGGATACAGACATTCACAGTTTACTCACTAACCCATGCATTCAGTAAGATACGTTTAATCACTCACTTATAGAGTCAGTCACGCACCTACTAAATCATCCATTCAGACACTTTTACACCCACTCATTCTTCAATACGACTTTCCCTATATATATTAAACATATTTAAACTTTACAGAAACACAGTCACTGGATGATGTCATGAGTGATGTCATTTGAGATGTCACTGACCATGTCATGAGTGATGTAATATGTGATGTCATCAGCAGTGCATTGCGGGGGCGCGAGTTATAGTTAGCTGAACTAACTATAACGGGGTAATTTCTCTGGTTTTGTACGAGTGAAATGTCCAACTAACTATAACTTTCCCTAAATCCTATGGTTTTTTTCAGTGAATTTTAAGGTATTTTAAATGCTAATTTCTAACTATAACATGCCTGAAACCTATGGTTTTTTCAGTGAATATATATATATATATATATATTCACTGAAAAAACATAGGTTTCACACACGTTATAGTTAGGATTTAGCATTTAAAAAACCTTGCAAATTCAGTGAAAAAACCGTAGGTTTCACACACGTTATAGTTAGCGGACATTTCACTCATAAAAAACCATTGAAATTCCCCCGTTATAGTTAGTTAAGGTAACTATAACTCGCGCACCCGCAATCCACTGCTGATGACGTAACATATTACATCACTCATGACATGGTCAGTGACATCACTCATGACATCACTGATGACATCTCAAATGACATCACTGATGACATCATCCTTGTGACAGAGTGGTAGACCTCCTCTCACCCTAATATAACCTTTGATACACACATTCAAAAATAGAGACTACAATTTTCAAAACAATGGACATACCAATACCAGTTACAATAACCTTTTCAGTAATTCTTAGATCCACATACACATCCACTCATTCACCAACAGTCCTGTACAGTCACTCATACATGTACTCACTCATCATATGTACTCATACACCTATACATCCTGTTACACATTGCCACTCATCCATACAGTTACTCACACACATAGTCACTCATGCTAATAAAGAATCAAACATCCATTTACTTGCATATTGAGTTATACACACACCTCAACACGTACTTCTACAGAAACTTACACATACTTACTCTTTTAAATAATCACTAATAAAAACACATACTTATTCATACAGGAACTATTTCAATCTCTCACTCTCACATATACTCACTTATATACAACAATAGTCAAATATACTTCTTTAAAACATATTAAACTCATAAAGACACTATTGAGACAGTCATTCACTCACTAACACACCCATACACACACTCATCAAACCATACAGTCATGCACACATGCTGTCTTCTAAACATACAACCAGACAGACAATCATTCATGCACCTATGCACTACGTTAAACCCCCCACCGAACCATGCAGACACTCAGACTGATACTCAAAAAACAACCTAAAATCCAATATAAACACCCATATAGCTACTCACCAACCCATGCAGACACTTGTACACAAAGTGAGAGACTGATACAGAAAATTACATATTTAAACATTACTCATTAAGCCATGTATTCACTAAGATACACTTAATCAGTCAGTTACACAATCAATTTTTCAAAAACAAATCATCCTTTTAGACACTTATATACCCATTTATTCTTCCATCGACCTTGAGATATACATATATAAAACATATTTAATTTTCAGAAAAACACACATTCACTGGATGATGTCATCAGTGATGTCATTTGAGATGTCATCAGTGATGTCATGAGTGATGTCACTGACCATGTCATGAGTGATGTAATATGTTACGTCATCAGCAGTGGATTGCGGGTGCGCGAGTTATAGTTAGCTTAACTAACTATAACGGGGGAATTTCAATGGTTTTTTATGAGTGAAATGTCCGCTAACTATAACGTGTGTGAAACCTACGGTTTTTTCACTGAATTTGCAAGGTTTTTTAAATGCTAAATCCTAACTATAACGTGTGTGAAACCTATGGTTTTTTCAGTGAATTTGCAAGGTTTTTTAAATGCTAATTCCTAACTATAACGTGTGTGAAACCTATGGTTTTTTCAGTGAATTTGCAAGGTTTTTTAAATGCTAATTCCTAACTATAACGTGTGTGAAACCCATGGTTTTTTCAGTGAATTTGTATGGTTTTTTAAATGCTAATTCTTACCTATAACATGTGTGATTCCCATGGTTTTTTCATTGATTTTGTATGATTTTTTTATTATAAATTCTTATATTATATGTGTTTTTTTTTTTAAAAAAGCTATTTTTTTTTTAACTTTATATTCTCTTAAAACACTGTTTTTTTTAAAAAAAATTCTGCAATATATTAATTTTTTTTTTTTTAACCAAACAGGTAAGATATATTAGTATAACATAGAAATTCTTTTTTTCCTTTTTTTTTTTTTTTTAAGTGCGCGTACGGTAAGCTTACGGTAAGCGTACGGTTTGCGTAATGTTCGTAATTTTTCTACTCTTTTTGCGTATAGTTACGCAATTTGCGTAGCCGTGCGTACTGCGTATGGGGCGTGTAAGCGTGTACGCTACACGCGCACGTTACGCGGAAGTGTTGGGGAGTGACTGTTACGCGCATGCGTACTTTTACCGTAAGCGCTCCGTAAGCATAACGTACGCGCACGGTGGGTCATGTGATCATGAAACAAAACTTTTGATTGGTTCAAAGTAGTTTCAGTTCTAGAACTCTCCTACACCACACCCATTCCCCTCATTTCTGCTTGTGATCCCTTAGGAGAAGGAGCTGACTTGTCTTTGTGATACGATGGCAGACCAGCACTCTTCTACTGAGAGTGAGGCTAGCAGCACCACCATCAGGCAGAGAAAGAGGAAACAGAAGAGCTCTTTTATATGGGAGTATTTTAGTTTTCCAGAGGGTGAGAAAAAAGTCAATGCTGCCTTGGTGACTTGCAAGCTGTGCCAGCGTGTACTTTCGAGAGGAAATCCCAACAAGAAGTATTCCTTCGGGAATCACACTATGTTGAGACACCTTGAGGATGTACATCCTAGGACACATGCACGACATACTAGAGGCAACCCTTCAGTAAGTCGAGCAAGCACATCCACAGCAGCTCAGCCGAGTCCTTCTTCGGAAGCTCAGCAGAGCCCTTCATCTGTGGGGGCAGATTCACCTTTTTCTGATCCTGTGGAAACGAACCATCGGTTTGCGAGGGTTCCTATGCGGTGTTCATTTTGCCATGGTCTAATTGTTCATAGGGAGACCAGTCTTCCCCTAATTAACAACAAGATAGACCAGCACATTTGTCCTACCAGCTAATGTTCCCTTTCTTCCTTTCCTCTGTCCCTGCATGAACACAACGGCTCTTTTAAGAGCCAACCTTACCTCTCAACTTTTTTTTATTTTTTATTTAAAACTTTTTTTTTTTTTTTACGTACGGTAAGCGTAATTTTTTTTTTTTTTTTTTTAAAACACAAAAAATCAATTACCACATCTCAAGATCCTTGAGGAATTAATAACTAAATACTAAAAATCTGTTTGAGAAGTGGAAGAAAGGGACCATCTAATTTCTGACTTACCTGACCCACCCAACAATTTAATTTTTAATTAAAATTTAATTGAAATTACTTGTAAAAATGGTTGGGTTTTTTCGAAAATTTTCTTTCACAATCTGAAAAAAAAGAAAAAAGTATTAATATTTAATAAATCATTATATAACACAGTACACGTTTTTACATATTTTCCCCAAAAAATGTTTTGCCTTTTTTTTGCTGTTTTCAGAATATATTGCATTTCACTATAAATCGTGAAAGCAATTGCATTCATCACTTAACAGCGGGCAAAAAAAAATAACAATCTCAAAGTTTGTTTTAAAAAAGCCCAGAATCTCTTTTTACTTAAACATAACATTATAGAAATGCATAATATTCTAAAAAAATATCATCTAATAACAATAACTATTTCTTTAAAATACCGTCTGACAATTTTGTTACAGAAGTATAATCACAAAAATAATATATCTCAAATAACTCCACAATACATCTGGTTACCTTTCCTTTAGGCCAAATAGTAATTTTAAAATTCTTTTTTGATTAAATTTCCAATGGTAATCTAATAAAATTCCAAAATTTAAATTGTACAGATGTTACCGATTCTCTCTAACATTTTGGTTTCCGAAAGATTAATTAATAATTAAATAAGTCCACAATACAATTGGTTACCTTTCCTTATGGCCAAATAGTAATTTAAAAAATCTTTTTTGAATAAATTTCCAATGGTAATCCAATAAAATTCCAAAATTTAAATTGTACAGATGTTACCGATTTTCTCTAAATTTTTGGTTTCCGAAAAATTCATTAGGAATTAAATAAGTCCACATTACAATTGGTTACCTTTCCATTAGGCCAAATGGTAATTTGAAAAATCTTTTATTTTGAAAATTCCAATGCTAATCCAATAAAATGGTAAAATTGTTTTGTACAGATCTTGCCAAGTCTCTCTAAAATTTAGGTTTCAGGAAGATTAGATAGGAATTTGCTAAATCAAAAGGCAAACGTTGCTTGAAAATCAATTGGGAATCATTACACAGTGTCCAGCCTTTTTCACATTTAAGATAAACTGTGTAATGTCCAGAAGTAACACTAGGTCCTTCATGGAAAATTATTGCAACTGTTACAAAAGTTTTTCCTGAAATTGATAATTGCTGTCCTATAAACTTCTTTATTAAAGTATCCAATTTTGAACCATCAGCTTTACATCGTTGCATCATTAAAATTACATACTGTCCGTATTCCTTTAAAATTAACGTTGAAAACATGTCAGATTTACACTCACCGCATTCCATGCTATGATTAGCATCTTTAACTAATTTAGCAAAAGTGACTGTTTTACTGTCTGGCAATGTTAAATAAATAAACCTTTCAGAATCAACATTAGAGCCACATGTATTGTAACAGTTTTCACAACTATGTTCCCATTTATAAGAGACACCAAACATATTTTCAATTGGCACCCCTTCTTCTTCCAGTACCTGAAGAAAATACATCAAGAATTCCTGTGTGTCTTGCTGTACATTTTGAGAAAACTGTGTTCGTCCTGAACATACATCTAAAAGTTTTCTAATTTCAGTAGCACTTTCTATTTGAGTTTTATCATTACTCAGCTTTTGAAAAAGGAGACTCAACTCAGAACAGAATCTTTTTCTCTGATTTACTATTATCTGCTCTTGCAAACTTTCCAGATAAAATGCAACATTCAGCACTACATTAGCGTAGCAGTTGACACCAGAGCTATTTTCAAAATGACATCCTACAACCTCTTCAACACTGTCCTTTTTCTTTTTGCTTGCAATTACATCACTCCTCTTTTTTTCCTCCTCTCTACATCCTCATTACAGATATTCTCAATTCTCCTTTTACGAGAAAATACACGTTTCTCTAACACAGGATACTGACCTAAATGAGGGGCATAGGTTCTTCTTAATCTATTATACTCCTTTACACAGTTTGTATCAGCACTAACTTTTGAATCATCAAAGTCTATCATGAATAAACCAGATAATGTTTTCACTCGTGACAAAGCTACATAAGCCATACCTTCTTTGAACACAGTTGAACCAATGTTTACAAATGCACAATCTACAGTCAATCCTTGAGACTTGTGAATAGTTACAGCATATGCTAGAGAAAACGGAAACTGTTTCCTTTGTACATATAAGTCTTTCACAAGCATGAAACGAACTGTACAACGACAAATGTCTATAACTTCTTCTATCTGATCAAATTTTATTTTTAAACATTCAATTCCATCTTTTTTCTGATAATTAATAAAACCCACAACTCTTCCCATAGCTCCATTAACTAAACCTTTTTCAACATCCAAATTTCTCCTTAAAAATACTCTACAGTTCATGCAAACATATAGATTTTTTTCTAATCCAGCAGTTTTCGAAATGTTCTTCTCTAGTGAATCCAATTTATTTTTCAGTTTGCCTGTTAATGTGATAGTAATTCTTCCATCCTGAATTTTGTCCACTGCTTCCAATTTCCTGATATCTTCCTTTTCCAATTTCAAAAGCTCCTCATTGAATATTGAGCATTCATGTAGAGTTGGCATTAAGCAGATGACACTTTTCTTTTCTGCAATGTTCTTGTATATCTTCTCTGCAACTATTTCTTCCTTTGGAAATAAATTATGTAGCAACCGACTCTGTAATGCTTTTGTGCCAGCTTCAGTGAGTAGTCCAATTCTGATATCTTTCAGAATACTTCCATATTCTTCATCGTTTGCTTGCCTCATATTAGTAGTAAGTTCCTTGTACTCAAAGAAGGACCAAATATTTGCATTACCAATGCTTCCCAATGACTTCTTTGTGTCTTCATGTGTCACAGTATTAAACACTGGTTGTCCTTTAACTGGAGTAAGCTGTAGAAGATCCCCAAAAACTATGACATGTTTTCCACCAAATAACACGTCATAGTCTGTCCTTAGAATTTGCTGCATTCTTAAATGCACAAAGGCAAGCATTAAGTTTGATACCATGCTCACCTCATCAATAATGAGAACTTGCATCTTCTTCAATACTCTTGAAACTTCCAAGCATGCTTCTCCAGTTAGCTTGTGGTATTGTATTTTGTTCTCATGCTCCACTGGTAACATTAGCAAACGATGTAAGGTGATTCCTCTTATGTTATATGCTGCTAACCCAGTTGGAGCAGTAACCACACAGGACAAAGTTGAATCCGTTTTTTGCTGTAGGTAGCTTCTGATGACTTTTATTAAGAAACTTTTTCCAGTTCCAGCTTGTCCGCTTACATACATCCTGATTGGATGAAATGATGTGCATGAGCACTCTTTTTTTTCATGTAGTAATCCGTGATCAATTTTGTTTCTGATCTCTTCATAAATTTGTTGCTGCTCTTCATTCAGTTGTCTTTCCAAATTTGGTAAGTCTATAAATTCTTCTTGAGCTTGCTTCATAGCCGTTTCCACTTCATTCATGGCTATTGCAGCTTCATTTTCAACGATTGGTTGTCCTAGGGGATCTTGACTGAGTGTTCCTGAACTTTGGCTGTCTTGAGAACTGTCTCTAGCTACTTCAGCTGCAATTGTAGTTTCCTGTTCAATTTCTTCATTTAACATTTGCACATAATTTGTGAATGTACTGCATTGTATGGTGTCTTTGCAAGCATTAAATGAATCTTCATAGCTTTGAAATTCTCCCAGTAGTTCATCCTCTGTACGCCATGGTTTAAACAGCTGTAAAAGAGCCAAGTAGTAAAATTCCTTTTTGTCAATAGTGTCGCAACTGAGCTTCCTGTGATTTATCAAACTTCCTTTTGTTTGCTTCACCAAACATCCTTCCTCACCAATGACTTTATATTTTCCATTGTTGATGTCTTCTGTGGCTTTCCGTGAATAAATGTAGTTCTGCAGCACTTCATAGAGACACATGTTCTCTAGATGATGACTTCTCTTGGGATAATATGTGTCCAACATGTTTGATTTCAAAATATCTGTACTTTCTGGGTCATTCTCGGCCAAATATTCAATTTCTCCAACAGATTTCAGTACCCGATTTCTCAATGCTGCAAGGCCTAAACTTGCCCAAATTATTCTTCTTGATTTCGAGTAGAGACTTGCAGAAGATAACCTATCTGAACATTCGTAGGATCCAATTTCTCGATGCGATAACATCTTTAAACTGAAACTGTACAGCTTTTTACTGACAGTCTTCTCGTGAGAAATCTCTTCCCACATTTCTTTCAATTCAGTTTTTTCTGATTTAGTAATGTAAGACGTTACATATCGAGCAACAGCAATGGAATTGTCAGCTACATACTGTATATCCATGTTAGCATTCCACATGGATAAAATGACTGGGTTGTAGTCATTTATATTTTTTGATTCTTCTTTTCTTTTAAGGTTGTAGGTATTCTTAGGTGATTTTCTTGTAATAGTATGTCTCACAGATGACATAAAACTGTTTACTCTTCCATTTGAAAGAACAGGTCTAGGAAATCCAAATCGACATTTAGTGTAGTATTTATCTTTGCTCTTGTATTTCCGTCGACAGTATTTTCCACACCGATGACTTTGGAAACGTAAAACTTGCTCCTTTAACTTTTTCTCTTCTGTGCTTTTTGGTATAGCACATGTTGCATATTCTTCAATGAAAGATAACACTGCTTCATCAGTATCTGTTCCAAACTTTGGGGCATCCTTGATCCACAACAGCATATGAATATGAGGAGCACCTCTTGCCTGGTACTCTTTTCTCCAAAAGAAATCCTCTACTTCTCCAAGAGGTGTATTTTTTTTATTGCAGATGAAGGACATCATAGCCTCAAATCTATGATTGAAATATCTGCAAACATTAACCGGATCCAATGAGCACAGTTCTCCTGCTGTCTTGTATTCGATGTTTTTAATGTTTGAATTTGCCTCTCGTAGAAAATCCAGTAAATCATCCCAAGCGTACTCAGCACAGCTTAGAGTAAGGAACCATGTTGGTGTTCCTAAATTCCGTAACATGCATTTTAATTCACCATGGCGTCGGTACCAATATTAATTTGTCCCACGCTGACAAGCCATCAGATTGATCAGTTGTGTTTCCAAATGATCATCTCGGTGCTGCACTTTCTCCATAAAATCCTTAGCAGACACATTTTGTAAATGTACTCCACTTTTTAAAATGTGATTTACTGCATAAGATGATGCAGACAAGTCGCTTTCAAATAAAAGATGGAACAAATAAGGAATACTTTGACGAAATCTGGGATCTTCTGCATATAGTCTTGTAGTTCGATACTCAGAAGCTGGAATCTGTTCTGGACGTTCATCGTATCGTCCTCCTTTTCCTGTAGGAAACAGCTGGGGAAAACATCGAGCTTCCAAGCTCTCCTCCCATACACTCACGGGAGTTCCTTTTGCTTAATTCATCTGAAACAGATCAATATTGTCTCCCATAACTTCTTTTGAATGAAGAGGATGTATGCTAAAATGTTCATAAATTTCTTCTTCCTTTGACTTGTCCACTTTTTCAATTTGTCCAGTTGGTGTTTCTGTGTATTCTTGTAAATCTTCTTCTTCTTCTTCTTCTTCTATATAAATTGATTCATACCATTTGTTATTCCTTTTCAAATACAAATTTGCTCTTTGTACTTTCCGTACATCTACCAGCTCCTGCCAAATCTTCTTATTCTTTGTAGGTACACCATTAACCAGAATAACTAATGGTTCAGTTTCCAAAGTATCTGCATCAATAGTTTCCATATTTTTTTTCAAATCCAAGGGCAAATACACCACTTTACCTTTTAAACCTCTCAGTAAATCTAAAGGAGGTAATTTACCAGTTTTGGGCTCCATACGTACTATGGTCTGGAACGGATGAACACATTGAATAAGTATAGACTCATATGTATTTAATTCAGAAAGTTCGGCAGGAATAACATCCAATTCTAAATTATTATGTACAGCTCTGGTCGGCATTCTATTTTCCTCTAACTTGTTGTAACAGTATTTACAAATACGCTGATCTTCACCCAATTCAAAACAATTTTCAAGAAATATATATGTGGCAAAATCCTTCCACTTATAATTATCTTCATTTTCACTTTTTCTGTAGAGATCAACATTCCTGGTTTGTTTTCTATAATGAGTTCTGCGGCAACATATACAAGTAATATTTGGTCTTTCATTAGAGATTATTGCAAATTTTGTTATGTGATCATTAAATGTCTTACTTACAGAGGGTTCTACATTCTCTTCCACTTCTTCCTCATTTACTGTGTCCTTTTCTGCACTGTCTTGTTCAGGACCAAAGTAACAAAACTGAATTTCATCAGTAACCTTCTCTACATCTGACACCGATCCACGGAACAGAGCCCTATTCAATTCATCTAACTTTATTGCTGGACTTTTAGCAAAATACTACCGTCTCACAAACTTTCTCATTACAGTATGATGAACAGCCAGCATCCTAAAATGATGAAAAACACTTTTACACACTTTTCTAGATAGACAAGCCAGAGAATGACCCTGGAAACCAGTATTCTCTCTCACTCTGCATGGATCTAGACTTTGAAGCACCTTAATCTTCTGTTTAACACTTTTTTTACTATATTCTCTTAGAAACTCACGAAATTTATCAATAGATTCCTGACGCACAGTGCAAATACTACTACAATTCCAAGTGTACACTGGGGCTTTAGGACGTCTCCCCATAGCCTCATCCGCCATCACTTGAACCTCATCTCTTGGAACCATTTTCTCCTTCTCCATTATACAACCATTTTTCACTTCATAAGCACGACCTCTGGTGTCAACTGCATGCAGCAAACTATTACTTTGAAAATAACTCTCTTCATTAAAAAAAGGTTCACTACTTGAACTATGCATCCATTCTCCTAAAAACACTTTACAAAAGTTTGTTCTTTTCACTACTCTTTTCCTTTTGCTTTGTGATTTCAGTACATTAACCATTTTATCTAATGTACGCATCCTGTTCAAAATTAAAATGAATAGTTTCCTTTTTAATTCTAATGCCTTTGCTGCAATGGCTTCAATTTCTTTTTTTCCTCTTATAAAATTTAGCCTTTTGCTTATATTTCTTCACATCCTTTATCAAATTGGACATAACTCTTCTCTGAAACATTTTTCTACGTATCTCTTTAAACGCTGTTTTTCTTTTTAAGTTAATCTTTATTGTTTCTGAAGGTATATTTGCATTAACTAAATGCTCAATTTTTTCCTGTTGTTTTGTATTTAAAACATTCTTTCCAGTACAGACATTTTGTACATTTTTCCTTTTTTTGAAGATGTTCTTTAAAAAATCTTTTGTCTGCTTACCAGAAGACTTTCTCTTTTTCCCAACATGAGCATCTCCAACTAACTTAGGTCCTCCAGTTGTCTTCAAATATAGTTTTTTTTTGTGGTTTTTCCTTAGTCTGGATTTTGTAGGCATCTTAAATTTTGTTCACTGCTCTTCAGCAATACCTGAAAAAAACTAAAAAAAAATTCCTTTTTTTTATTTAAATATATTACTACATTTTTTATGATCTTTTCAAATCTTAAAATACTATGTACCCCTTTCCTACAAGCGAAAATCACAATAACACCTTCACAAATTAAATATCTAAAAACAATTCCTGTGTGCACACAGAGTCATGGTTTGAAAATTAGGCAGAAAACGAAATTTGAAAGCACACTTCCTACTGCTTTTTTGGCAAGTGATAAGTACTTTTACAGTCTGACACATTTTGAATCCACTTTTCAGATTCTGAAAAAAGCACATGTTCAAACAGCTTTTTGAGACCAGCAACATCTGTAACCTGGGTGACTGACTACACTCCAGCAAGGGCAACCAGCCTTAGTGATGCTGAATGTATTTGCATTACTGACTGCAACCTCAAACCCCACTCAGTTGTGAATACTGTGCATGATTTCACAGGATAAGCAGCTGGGTGTGTGCGAAGAGTCTGCTTCTGCAGAAAAAATAGTTCCCCCTTTCCATCTAATGCAAATGTAAACATTACCAGAGTAATACGCAATAAATCTCTTTGTGTAATTCCTCTTTGCACACAGAGTCATGCTTTGATATTAGTCAGAAAACGAAATTTCTTTGCCAATTTGAGAGCACACTTACTACTCTTTTTTTGGCAAGTGATAAGTACTTTTACAGTCTGATACATTTTGAATCCACTTTTCAGATTCTTAAAAATGCACATGTCCAAACAGCTTTTTCAGACCAGAAACATGTGTAACCTGGGTGACTGACTACACTCCAGCAAGGGCAACCAGCCTTAGTGATGCTGAATATATTTGCATTACTGATTGCAACCTCAAACCCCACTCGGTTGTAAATACTATGCATGATTCCACAGGATAAGCAGCTGGGTGTGTGCTAAGAGTCTGCTTCTGCAGAAAAAATAGCTCCCCTTTTCCTACTAATGCAACTGTAAAATTACCAGAGTAATACGCAATAAATCTCTGTCTATAATTCCTCTTTGCACACAGAGTCATGGTTTCATATTAGTCAGAAAACGAAATTTCTTTGACAATTTGAAAGCACACTTACTACTCTTTTTTTTTGCAAGTGATAAGTACTTTTACAGTCTGACACATTTTGAATCCACTTTTCAGATTCTGAAAAAAGCACATGTCCAAACAGCTTTTTGAGACCAGCAACATCTGTAACCTGGGTGACTGACTACACTCCAGCAAGGGCAACCAGCCTTAGTGATGCTGAATGTATTTGCATTACTGACTGCAACCTCAAACCCCACTCAGTTGTGAATACTGTGCATGATTTCACAGGATAAGCAGCTGGGTGTGTGCGAAGAGTCTGCTTCTGCAGAAAAAATAGCTCCCCCTTTCCATCTAATGCAAATGTAAAATTACCAGAGTAATACGCAATAAATCTCTTTGTGTAATTCCTCTTTGCACACAGAGTCATGCTTTGATATTAGTCAGAAAACGAAATTTCTTTGCCAATTTGAGAGCACACTTACTACTCTTTTTTTGGCAAGTGATAAGTACTTTTACAGTCTGACACATTTCTAATCCACATTTTTCAGATTCTTAAAAAAGCACATGTCCAAACAGCTTTTTCAGACCAGAAACATGTCTAACCTGGGTGACTGACTACACTCCAGCAAGGGCAACCAGCCTTAGTGATGCTGAATGTATTTGCATTACTGACTGCAACCTCAAACCCCACTCGGTTGTGAATACTATGCATGATTCCACAGGATAAGCAACAGGGTGTGTGCTAAGAGTCCGCTTCTGCAGAAAAATAGCTCCCCCTTTCCTACTAATGCAACTGTAAAATTACCAGAGTAATACGCAATAAATCTCTGTCTATAATTCCTCTTTGCACACAGAGTCATGGTTTCATATTAGTCAGAAAACGAAATTTCTTTGCCAATTTGAAAGCACACTTACTACTCTTTTTTTTGCAAGTGATAAGTACTTTTACAGTCTGACACATTTCTAATCCACTTTTCAGATTCTTAAAAAAGTACATATCCAAACAGCTTTTTCAGACCAGAAACATGTGTAACCTGGGTGACTGACTACACTCCAGCAAGGGCAACCAGCCTTAGTGATGCTGAATGTATTTGCATTACTGACTGCAACCTCAAACCCCACTCGGTTGTGAATACTATGCATGATTCCACAGGATAAGCAGCTGGGTGTGTGCTAAGAGTCTGCTTCTGCAGAAAAATAGCTCCCCCTTTCCTACTAATGCAACTGTAAAATTACCAGAGTAATACGCAATAAATCTCTGTCTATAATTCCTCTTTGCACACAGAGTCATGGTTTCATATTAGTCAGAAAACGAAATTTCTTTGCCAATTTGAAAGCACACTTACTACTCTTTTTTTTTGCAAGTGATAAGTACTTTTACAGTCTGACACATTTTTAATCCACTTTTCAGATTCATAAAAAAGCACATGTCCAAACAGCTTTTTGAGACCAGAAACATGTGTAACCTGGGTGACTGACTACACTCCAGCAAGGGCAACCAGCCTTAGTGATGCTGAATGTATTTGCATTACTGACTGCAACCTCAAACCCCACTCGGTTGTGAATACTATGCATGATTCCACAGGATAAGCAGCTGGGTGTGTGCTAAGATTCTGCTTCTGCAGAAAAATAGCTCCCCCTTTCCTACTAATGCAACTGTAAAATTACCAGAGTAATACGCAATAAATCTCTGTCTATAATTCCTCTTTGCACACAGAGTCATGGTTTCATATTAGTCAGAAAACAAAATTTCTTTGCCAATTTGAAAGCACACTTACTACTCTTTTGTTTTGCAAGTGATAAGTACTTTTACAGTCTGACACATTTTTAATCCACTTTTCAGATTCATAAAAAAAGCACATGTCCAAACAGCTTTTTCTGACCAGAAACATGTGTAACCTGGGTGACTGACTACACTCCAGCAAGGGCAACCAGCCTTAGTTATGCTGAATGTATTTGCATTACTGACTAGAACCTCAAACCCTAAAAGTATTCCTCATTTATAACAATACACCTTATTTTATGGTGAAAACATAGTCCATATTATTTTACATGTTCCTCACATTTAAATTTCTCCCAAAACACAAAACGATAAACACAACTTCAACAAAAGGAATTCCAATTCTATTATTCATTTCTTAATTTACCATATACATCCCCTCTCAAACTCATAACTCACCTTTAAAATTAGTTAGTTGTGAAAGAAATGTGGCACTCAAACAGCAGATTATCAGAGCCAGGATCTCTGTTCTGTACACCTCTCTCCTCTCAGCAGAACCAGATAATGGCAATGTTTCCCTCTCTTTTTCCACACATATACATGTTAATTTCAAATCTCAGTGCTTCCCCCTTTTTTTCAAATGTAATCACACATTTCTATTGGTTGAAAACCAACCCTTTTCCAAAAGTACCCTTCCCCCAACTTTACTTCAGCCTAGTACCCTTCCCCCAACTTGACTTCTGCCTGCTACCATAGCAACAGCTCTTGAAACACTGCTGTGTAGAGTTAGGTCAGAAGTTCACCACACAATGTTTCATTTCCAAAGAGCAGGAGTGCTTGACTTTTCAAACCTAACAGCAAATCCATAGTACTGTTCTTTGGTAACACATTTTTCTGTACCAATACAAAACATGCTTCTATAAATTTACACATACAGCCTAGTTTTTAGTGTAGAATGGTATGAAACAGCCAATCAGTTCTTTTTTTAAAAAAAAAAATATGTATGCCTCCATTTCCAAACTGTCTTTCATTTTTTTTCTCATTCTACTGAAAGACACCTCCTGAGTGCATCCAGTTCTCCTTTTAAGATGTTCACAGTGTGGATTGTAGGGCACAGCTATGTCTTCTGGAGTGAAAAGTATGCAGAGAAAACAGGTATGGTGAGAGACCTTGCTTTGCCAAATGTAGACATTAAATGGATTGGTCAGAGAGGGTTAAAGTGGCACCAATTGATGCCATTGGTGAAATCCTTCATGCAAATCCAACACCCTGACCTCATAATAGTGCACTGTGGTGGCAATGACCTAGGCACTTTGACTGGGGTAGGTCTGGAAATGCTTATGAAGGAGACCTTTGCACAACTGTTTTCACTTTTCCCTAAAACTGCCTTTGTATATTCTAACATATGCCAAAGGCAAAAATGGAACTGGTCCAATCATTTTTGTCCGCAGATTGACAAAGCAAGAAAGCACGTCAACAAATCTGTTTCTGCTTTCCTCCGAGACTATGGTATGGGTTCCATTTACCACAACAACTTGCGTTACGACATGCAAGACATTTATAGAGGAGATGGTGTACACTTCACTGATGAAGGGAACAGAGTCTTCCTCTTGAACCTTAGACTCTGCATCGGTACTTACTTGTAGGTACCACTAAAAAATCAAATCACTTCATAAACACAACGGCTCTTTTTAGAGCCCCCTAATATCTAAACACTTAAATCTGAATTTTATTTCTTTTTTTATTTTTTTTTTCTACCGTACGCGTACGGTAAGCTTACCATAAGCTTACCGTACGCGTACCCCGCGATTTTTTTTAAAAATTAATAAATGTTTTTTTTGTACTTTTCTGTCCTTCTTTGACCCCCTTTCAAATGTTAGGGGGTCTGTAACTCTCTTCCTTGCCCCCTTTTCAAGTTATCACCCTTTTTTTTCTGTGTGAAACACACAAAATGGCGGCCGCCGCTTCCTGGTTTCGACCGATTCGAATGTTTACTAAGATCTAACAGCCAATCAGAATCGCGCTCGCGCACGTCACCGTACGCGTACGGTAAGCTTACCGTAAGCGCACGGTAAGCGCACCGTAAGCTGCCACAGATATATATATTGATTTAAATGCTATTTTCTCAGGAACTACTGAACAGATTTACACCAGACCTACAAAAGGCACTTCCTTGACCTGAGGACTACCTCTCTGCCAAATTTCAAGTAACTCTGTTCAGCCGTTTGGGCTGTAGCTGTGTCTAAAGGTCCTATGGAAAAATGCATGGGAAAAACGCGTTTTGGGACCCCCCTTTTTTCTCAGCCTCCGCTTGACGAATCCCCCCGAGACTTTCAGGGTAGGAGCGGAGCGTAGCGCCCCACCTATTTTGAAATGTTCGCGAGGATTCGTCGACCGGCGCCAAAGTTATTCAAAATAGAATGTTGCGGTTTTCCTATGGAAACAGGGTCCTAACTATAACTACCTACTGGCGACCGCCAGTAGGTAATATATATATATATTACCTACTGGCGATAGCCAGTAGGTAGTTATAGTTAGGACCACGTTTCCATAGGAAAACCTCAACATTCTATTTTGAATAACTTTGGCGCCGGTCGACGAATCCTCGCGAATTTCTCAAAATAGGTGGGGCGCTCCGCTCCGCTCCTACCCTGAAAGTCTCGGGGGGATTCGTCAAGCGGGGGCTGAGATAAAAGGGGGGTCCCAAAACGCGTTTTTCCCATGCATTTTTCCATAGGACCTTTAGAACGAGCTACAGCCCGAATGGCTGAACAGAATTACTCAAAATTTGGCAGAGAGGTAGTCCCTAGGTCAAGGAAGTGCCTTTTGTAGGTTTGGTGTAAATCTGTTCAGTAGATTCTGAGAAAATAGCCTTTAAATCAATATATATATCTGAGCCAGCTTACGGTACGCTTACCGTACGCTTACGGTAAGCGTACGGTGGCGTGCGCGAGCGCGATTCTGATTGGCTCTTAGATCTTAGTAAACATTCGAATCGGCCGAAACCAGGAAGCGGCGGCCGCCATTTTGTCTCTCGCACTGAGAGAGATTTTTAAAATCGGAAGCCCAAAAACATGTAAAGGGGCTGTTTTGACAACTCCCTCCCACATAGTCATGTGGAGGGAGTCCCCAAACATCCCCCAAGTGCAAAAACGGTTTTATTTTTTTTTCGGCAATTTCACGGGGTACGCTTACCGTACGCTTACGGTAAGCGTACGGTAAAAAAATAAAAATAAAAAAAACACTATCCACACTTACCCCACCCCCTGTGCTTTTGGTGGCCGAAGGCCACCAAATGTGCTGGGCTTATTACAATGGAAAAAAACACTATCCACACTTACCCCACCCCCTGTGCTTTTGGTGGCCGTAGGCCACCAAATGTACAGGGCTTATTATAAGGGAAAAAAACTTAGCATTTAAAAAACCGTACTAATTCACTGAAAAAACCATAGGTTTCACACACGTTATAGTTAGGAATTAGCATTTAAAAAACCTTGCAAATTCACTGAAAAAACCATAGGTTTCACACATGTTATAGTTAGTGGAAATTTTACTGATAAAAAACCAATGAAATTGCCCCGTTATAGTTAGCGCAGGCAACTATAACTCACGCGACCGCAATCCTCTGCTGATGACATATGTGTCTTTATGAAAAAAAAATATTTGTAATATATGTATAGCTAAAAATGTATGGAAGAAGACATGGGCAAATAAGTGTCTAAATACAGTATTAGCATCAGCAGAGGATTGTGGTCGCGTGAGTTATAGTTGCCTGCGCTAACTATAACGGGGCAATTTCATTGGTTTTTTATCAGTAAAATTTCCACTAACTATAACATGTGTGAAACCTATGGTTTTTTCAGTGAATATATATATATATATATATATATATATATATATATATATATATATATATATTCAGTGAAAAAACCATAGGTTTCACACATGTTATAGTTAGCTGGACATTTTACTGATAAAAAACCATTGAAATTCCCCCGTTATAGTTAGTGCAGGCAACTATAACTCACGCGACCGCAATCCTCTGCTGATGCTAATACTGTATTTAGACACTTATTTGCCCATGTCTTCTTCCATTAAATTTTAGCTATGCATATATTACAAATATTTTTTTTTCATAAAGACACATATGTCATCAGCAGAGGATTGCGGTCGCGTGAGTTATAGTTGCCTGCACTAACTATAACGGGGGAATTTCAATGGTTTTTTATCAGTAAAATGTCCAGCTAACTATAACATGTGTGAAACCTATGGTTTTTTCACTGAAAATATATATATATATATATATATATATATATATATATATTTATATATATATATATTCACTGAAAAAACCATAGGTTTCACACATGTTATAGTTAGTGGAAATTTTACTGATAAAAAACCAATGAAATTGCCCCGTTATAGTTAGCGCAGGCAACTATAACTCACGCGACCACAATCCTCTGCTGATGCTAATACTGTATTTAGACACTTATTTGCCCATGTCTTCTTCCATACATTTTTAGCTATACATATATTACAAATATTTTTTTTTCATAAAGACACATATGTCATCAGCAGAGGATTGCGGTCGCGTGAGTTATAGTTGCCTGCGCTAACTATAACGGGGCAATTTCATTGGTTTTTTATCAGTAAAATTTCCACTAACTATAACATGTGTGAAACCTATGGTTTTTTCAGTGAATTTGCAAGGTTTTTTAAATGCTAATTCCTAACTATAACGTGTGTGAAACCTATGGTTTTTTCAGTGAATATATATTTAATATAGCTGTTTTCTATGCAGTCGACAACATGCTAAAATGTGATATATTAAGTTCAAATGTGTGAGTAATTCACTCGTATTTGATTTATGTATCTTTCTTTTTGACAAAATGAAATTATTTCTATTTCTATTACCAATTGGTTGGGTAACCATGGCAACAAAAGGTTTAAATAACATGGTAATTGTGCTGTACCTGTGTTCAGTGACCAAGGCGGCGAGTCCGTCGAAACGCGTTTGGCCATTTTGTTGTAAATAAATATTTGTCTTTGACGAAATCTCCCACGGAGTCAGCGCCTCTTCATATACAGTTTGAACTGGATTGTCGAATTTACAGAGACCGGCCGGGATCTCACACGCTGACCCTCCTTGTTTTGGAGCTCTTCGGTAACCGGTGTTTCTTTGAAGACAAGGAATTCGGAGAGCCCCCTGACGAGCCGATATTACGGGAACGAAGCGGTTTTAGTGCACTCTCATGGAATCAGGCAAGCCGAGCCCCGAGGTCGCTGGAGGGCAATCCGGGTTCTCAGGTAAGCCTGTGAGTGAGCAGTGTGCGTGTAACGCGATCCCTTACAGTGGCTTGAGGGAAAGGTAGTTCGCAAACTTTCATTGCGAGCAGTGGGCGCCAAAGACTGACATACAATTTACAGCAATGGCAGAGGAGTGGGTTAGAAAACAGGAAGAAGAGGCCCTTGATATTTTCAGCGATGCGGACACTGGTGGGTCTTCAGCTACTGGCAGTAACATATCGAGAGATTCACAACCAGTAAGTGATGTCAAGAGGCTTACACATGAGCTAGAGAAACTGAGGAAGACGGAGGTCTCGAAATGGTGGGAGTGCAAATCCCTGCAGAGGTACTTAGACGTTGGACGCATCCCAAGGGGCTTGAGAATCTTAATCGCCCCGACATATGAGAACCCTGATCCCGCTATGCTACAAATGTGGGCGGAAAACAGCGCACAGTCATCAAAAAATATGTTGCAAATTTTGATAAAATTCGCTGCAAGTGATCGCGAAAAACTTATGGAAAGAATAAATCAAATCCTTAAACAATTGCAAGAATTAGAGAATCAGGATGAAGTTACCAAATTACTTATGGAAATTGAAACAAAAGTATCTAAAAACGAACAGACCATAAAAGAACGAAAAGCCATGAAGTTCCAGAGAGACAGGAACGATTATCTCCAAGGGAGAATTTACACATTCTCAAAGAAATTTGATAACATCAGAAGACAACAGTTATCAACATCAGCAAGTAACATCCCAAGAATAAGTGACCCAAGTGAGTCGGAATTAAGTTCTGAACTGGAATCAGATCCTGAAGGTGCAATGGCTAAGGACTCAACCCATAGTGCTCCCACACCTATCCAAGAGTTTGGTTTTTTACGTCTAGAAAGAATAATGAGTCTCAGACCACGAACGTCAAGACCAGACCCAACACAGAAAAATCAACAAACACAAAAACAAAAACAAGGCGAAGGAAAAACCGGAGGTGGGGGGAAAGTGCAGCAAAAGACCGGAAAACCAACATACAGAAGGAACAATCGCAAATGAATAGAAACGAAGAGTCAGATAACACAGTGATTAATTTAAGCAAGATGGAGATTACAGATAAAGAAAAAAAGATTCTATCATTAGGACTCTCATATTGTACCGTCACAAATTTTGATTACACTCAGACGAGAATAGATCTATTCCACTACATTAGGAAATTGAAATTGTGCAAATATTTCTATAATGTAAACAGGAATCAGACACCAATGCCCCCAAATGACAGCACCAAGACCACTACAAATATTCTAACAGTAGCAGACATGCCTCTTCTTCAACATCTAGAAGAATTGAACCAAGAAATGAGTCAGATATCTCCTACTGATGCAGCCACAGGTTCAAATATAAACATATTTCTAAAAACGCAAAGTCCCTTCAAACCAAAATCAATCTTTCTACCAATGATGCCTAGAGATGGCATAGACATTTTTTCAGAAAATGTGATCAAAGATCTGAAAGAACTAGCCACAATGAGTAGCAAGCAGTTCAGAGCAAGTATGAATAAGAACATCTTTGAATATAACAATCTAATGAAAAAAATCAAATCTAGGAATGACATTATGGTTAGATGGTCGGACAAAGGAGGCAATATAGTCCTGTGGCCTACGGACATGTATCAGCAAGAAGCAATGAAACAACTTCAGGACAACAACTGTTACTGTCGCATCAGCTCTACACACTCGACAGGTGTAAAAGAAAGATTTCATGCAGCCCTATACGAATGGAAGAGAACGGGATTGCTATCCAAGGAAGAGATGGAGTTTTTGAAGAATGATTTCCCGGTTACACCAGAACTATATCTCATTCCAAAAATTCACAAAGATCCACTCAGTCCCCCTGGGAGACCGATTATCTCAGCAATTGGAGGGCTATTCGAAAATACAAGCAGGTATATTGATTACTTCCTTCAGCCCTTTGTTCGGAGTTTACCAGCATATATAGGAGACACTAGAGACTTCTTGAACAAAATTGAGAATCATCAATGGAGTGACAATTATGTTTTTCTGACACTAGATGTACAAAGTTTGTACACGAGTATCAAGCATAAAGACGGTTTGAACGCCATGGCCTTTTTTCTAAGTAAAAGAGAACTGGAACTTTACCAACATACAGCTATGTTATTGGACATGACACAATGGTGTTTGAACAATAATTTCTTTCTGTTTGACAGGTTGTATTATAAACAAATCCAAGGTACAGCCATTGGTACCTGCTTCGCCCCCAGTTATGCTAATTTGCATATGGGCTGGTGGGAGGAGCAGGTACTCAGGCATCAATACTCACAAGAAATGTCAAATAACATCAAATTATATACCAGATACATTGATGATATTTTTATTTTGTGGGAAGGCACGGAAGAATCTGCTATGAAATTTGCTATGGATCTAAATAACAATGATCTAAATTTAAAATTCACATGCACTACCAGCAAAGAGGTGATTCATTTTCTAGATTTAGAAGTATACACGGAGAATGAAAGGATAGAGACAAAAACCTTTAGAAAATTAACATCAGGGAATTCTATACTACACGCAAGTAGTTTTCATCCGAACAAACTTATTGACAACATTCCGTATGGGGAATGTTTGAGGATGAAAAGAAATTGCAGCTCTGTCACTAGTTTTAATCAAGCCAAGAAAGAACTCTTTACTAGACTTAGTCATAGAGGGTATAATGAACAAATATTGACTAAAGCAGAGAACAAAAGTGTCAAAATCCAAAGAATAGAGCTACTGAAACCAGACAACAAGAAAACGTCAGAAGAGACAGGAGATTATCACAAAAAGACACCTCCTAGACTCATCACTGGCTACAATCTCTACCACAATAATTTAAGAAAAATACTGCTTAGACATTGGCCATCAGTATGTAATGATCCAGTAATAGGCGAGTTATGTAAGAAACCCCCGCAAATTACATTTAGACGGGCAAAATCTATGCGCCAAGAACTTGTCTGCAACTCCCCTAGACCGAGTGCCAAAACTGAATGGCTCAAACCGCAAAACGGATTTTTCAAGTGCGCAAAATGTAAGGCATGCAAGTATGGCACTAACACCCGCAGCCTTACACTACCATTCAGGAACACTCCGTTTGAAATCCGTAGCAATTACACTTGTAAAACCGATTTTGCGGTTTATGTCTTACGGTGTACCTGCAATAAATTCTACGTAGGTAGTACCATTCACCAAGTTCACGTAAGAATATTGCAGCATCTTCGTGCCATTAACAAGGATGATCCAACATACCCAGTGGCCCGACACATAAACACCACACATAACGGCAGAAGTGAAGACCTTACATTTTTTGTAATAGACAACATCCCAAAGAACAACAGGGGAGGGAATAGATTGTTGTCTTTACGAAAATTGGAATCCAGATACATAATGTTATTAGACAGTAAAATCCCTAGAGGATTGAACGCTGATGAAGCTTTAAGTGTGCATCTGCAATAAGTATTGTACTTCAACTCAAGTTATTTCAGGAAATAATGGGTTCTATTTCTTTTCTGTTAGTCCTAACCCACTCCACCGACACAGGTAGCACCTCAGGCATGTAGATATTTGTTTTATTTCTTTAATGTTGTCTCCCAACCAATGTCAGTGGTTCTATTAAGGAGCCACATGTTATCACTACCCACTGGGGTAAAAATTTAATATAGCTGTTTTCTATGCAGTCGACAACATGCTAAAATGTGATATATTAAGTTCAAATGTGTGAGTAATTCACTCATATTTGATTTATGTATCTTTCTTTTTGACAAAATGAAATTATTTCTATTTCTATTACCAATTGGTTGGGTAACCATGGCAACAAAAGATTTAAATAACATGGTAATTGTGCTGTACCTGTGTTCAGTGACCAAGGTGGCGAGTCCGTCGAAACGAGTTTGGCCATTTTGTTGTAAATAAATATTTGTCTTTGACGAAATCTCCCACGGAGTCAGCGCCTCTTCATATACAGTTTGAACTGGATTGTCGAATATATATATATATATATATATATATATATATATATATATATATATATATATATATATATATATATATATATATATATATTCACTGAAAAAACCATAGGTTTCACACACGTTATAGTTAGGAATTAGCATTTAAAAAACCTTAGAAATTCAGTGAAAAAACCATAGGTTTCACACACGTTATAGTTAGCTGGACATTTTACTCGTAAAAAACCAGTGAAATTGCCCCGTTATAGTTAGTTCAGCTAACTATAACTCGCGCGCCCGCAATGCACTGCTGATGACGTCACATATTACATCACTCATGACATGGTCAGTGACATCACTCATGACATCACTGATGACATCTCAAATGACATCACTGATGACATCACTGATGACATCATCCTTGTGATAAAGTGGCAGACCTCCTCTCACCCTAATATAACCTTTGACACACACATTCAAAAATAGAGACTAAAATTTTCAAAAAAAAAGGACATACCAATAACAGTTACAACAACCTCTTCAGTAATTCTAAGATCCACATACACATCCACTCATTCACCAACAGTCCTATACAGTCACTCATACATGTACTCACTCATCATATGTACTCATACACCTACACATCCTGTTACATTATGCCACTCATCCATAGAGTTACTCACACACATAGTCACTCATGCTAACAAAGAATCAAACATGCATTCACCTGCATATACAGTTATACACACACCACCACACTTGCTTCTACAGAAACTTACACATACTTAGTCTTTTAAACAATCACTTATAGAAACACATACTTATTCATACAGGAACTCTTTCAATCTCTCCCTCTCACATATACTCACTTATATACAACAATAGTCACATATACTAGTTTAAAACATATGTAGTTACTCCTGAAGACACTATTGAGACAGTCATTCACTCACTAACACACCCATACACACACTCATCCACCCATACAGTCCTGCAGACATGCTGTGTTCAACACATACAAACAGTGAGTCACTCATTCATGCACCTATGCACTACGTAATACCCCCCACCGAACCATGCAGACACTCAGACTGATACTCAAAAAAACAACTAATAACCTATATAGACACCCATGTAGCTACTCACCAACCCATGCAGCCACTTATACACAAAGTGAGAGACTGTCACAGATATTTATATGTTTAAACATTACTCACTAAGTCATGTATTCACTATGATACACTTAATCAGTCAGTTACACAATCAATTTTTCAAAAACAAATCATCCATTTAGACACTTATATACCCATTTATTCTTCCATCGACCTTGAGATATACATGTATAAAACATATTTAATTTTCAGAAAAACACACATTCACTGGATGATGTCATCAGTGATGTCATTTGAGATGTCATCAGTGATGTCATGAGTGATGTCACTGACCATGTCATGAGTGATGTAATATGTGACGTCATCAGCAGTGCATTGCGGGCGCGCGAGTTATAGTTAGCTGAACTAACTATAACGGGGCAATTTCACTGGTTTTTTACGAGTAAAATGTCCAGCTAACTATAACGTGTGTGAAACCTATGGTTTTTTCACTGAATTTCTAAGGTTTTTTAAATGCTAATTCCTAACTATAACGTGTGTGAAACCTATGGTTTTTTCAGTGAATTTGCAAGGTTTTTTAAATGCTAATTCCTAACTATAACGTGTGTGAAACCTATGGTTTTTTCAGTGAATTTGCAAGGTTTTTTAAATGCTAATTCCTAACTATAACGTGTGTGAAACCCATGGTTTTTACAGTGAATTTGCAAGGTTTTTTAAATGCTAATCTCTAAATATTTCGTTTTTGAAACCTATGTTTTTTTCTGAGAATTTGTATGGTAAGTTATGTATTTTTAATTAAAGATATTTTTTTTATTTAAATAAAATTACTTTATATTCATTTATATATTATCTGTATTTTTTTATAAATTATTTTTTTAAATAATTCAATTTGGATATTTATTTTTTATAATTTTTTAAATTCTTTAATGTCCTCTTTTTTTTTTTATTTATAATTTCTTGGGGTGCGCGCTCTGAGCGCGCTCCTAGTACTATTTCGTATGTTTTTTATGAATTCCGGCGTACGTTATTTACGTACGCAAATATACTTGTTGGTGCGCGCTGGGAGCGCGCACCCAGTACGTATGCGTATGTACGTACGCATGCGTACGTACGTACGCATGCGTCCTACGCCCTCGACGCGGTTTACTTCCGCATACGCTAAAATTACGCGCAATAACGGTCGCGTATACGCGTGTTAAACGTATGCGCGCTAGGTGCGCGTATATGACGTATGCACCTGCGCGTTTACGCGTTCGTGCATACGTCATCAAGGGGTGCGCGCTCGGAGCTTGCGCAGTGCGCGCACCTCGGGTTTATACATAATAAAACAACATTTCTTATTGGTTATCATTACTTTCAGTTTCTAATTGTTTCAATACCACACCCAATCCCCTCATGGCAAGTCATGTGATCAAGAATCATCACTTTTGATTGGTTTGAAGTACTTTCTGTTCCAGATTCTTCCCAAACCACACCTACTCCCCTCATTATTAGTTCTGATTCCTTTGGAGAAGGAGCTATTCTGTTGTTGAGAGACAATGGCTGAACAGCAACCTACTTCAGACAGTGAGCAGGACACTCTTGAGAGGCAGAGGAACAGGAAGCAGAAAGACAGCTTTATATGGCAGTTTTTCACTTTTCCCAAGAATGAGAAAAAGGTAAATGCACCAAAAGTTACTTGTTTACTTTGTGGCAAAGTCTTATCTCATGGGAATCCTAATAAGAAATATTCTTTTAGCATTCACACTATGTTAAGACATGTTGACAAAATGCACCCAGTATCTTTTCGTCGAGCTTCTGAAGAAAACTCTTCACCTGCTCAGCCGACGACATCAGCAGCAGCTCAGCCGAGCACATCTTCGGCAGCTCAGGGGAGCACTTCAGCTGCGGTGGTGCCTTCACCTGTTTCTTTACCTCTTGTTGGTCCACCTTGTTTGGCGAGGTTGTCTACACGGTGCACTGATTGCGGTTCACTTATTTCTGTGGGGGAGACCAGTCTTGATCTCCTTCAGAGAAAATTTGATGCACATTCATGCACTAGGCCATAGATTTTTTTTTCATTTTTTGCGTTTTTCTCTTCCTGTTTCCCTCCATTAACTCAAGGGCTCTTTTAAGAGCCACTTATAAACTTAACCAAAAATTTTTTTTTTTTTAAATTTTTTTTTAAAATTTTTTTGAGGTGCGCGCACCCAATTTTTTTTTTTTTTTTTTTTTTTTTTTTTGAGAGACTCCCCCTTTTTCCTACTAATGCAACTGTGAAATCACCAGAGCAAAATGCAACAAATCTCTTCCTGTAATTCCTATTTGCACACAGAGTCATGTTTTCACATTAGTCACAAAACGAAAAATCTTTGCCAATTTGAATGCACACTTACTGCTCTTTTTTGTTGGCAAGTGAAAATCACTTTTACAGACTGACACATTATGAATCCACTTTTCACATTTTTTTAAATGCACATGTCCAGACTGCATTTTCAGACCACAAACCATGTGTATGCTGGGTGACTGCCTACACTCCAGCAAGGGCAACCAGCCTTAGTGATGCTGAATGTATTTGTATTACAGACTGAAACCTCAAAACCCCACAGCACATTATCAGAGCCAGGACCTTTGTTCTCTACACCTCTCTCCACTCAGCAGAACCAGATAATGGCAATCTTTCCCTCTATTGTTCCACACATATAGATGTTAATTTCAAATCACACTGCTTCCCCCTTTTTTACAAATGTAATCACACATTTCTATTGCTTGAAAACCAACCCTTTTCCAAAAGTACCCTTCCCCCAACTTGACTTCTGCCTAGTACCCTTCCCCCAACTTGACTTCTGCCTGCTACCATGGCAACAGCTCATGGAACACTGCTGTGTGGAGTTAGGTCAGAAGTTCGCCACACAATGTTTCAATTCCACAGAGCAAGAGTGCTTGACTTTTCAAACCTTACAGCAAATCCATAGTACTGTTCTTTGGTAACACATTTTTCTGAACCAATACAAAACATGCTTCTATTAATTTACACATACAGCCTAGTTTTTAGTGTAGAATGGTATGAAACAGCCAATCAGTTCTTTTTTTTTTATAAAAAATATGTATGCCTCCCATTCCCAAACTGTCTTTCATTTCTTTTTACCATTCTACTGAATTACACCTCCTGAGTGCATCCAGATCTCCTTTGAAGATGTTCACAGTGTGGATTGTAGGACACAGCTATGTCTTCTGGAGTGAAAAATTTGCAGAGAAAAGAGGTATGGTGAGAGACCTTGCTTTGCCAAATGTAGACATCAAGTGGATTGGTCAGAGAGGGTTAAAGTGGCACCAATTAATGCCTTTGGTGAAAACCTTTCTACATCTCCCACAGCCTAACCTTATTATTGTGCACTGTGGTGGTAATGATCTAGGCACTTTAACTGGGGTAGGTTTGGAAATGCTTATTAAGGACACCTTTGTGCAATTGATGTCGCTTTTTCCTCAATCTGCCTTTGTATATTCTAACATATGCCAAAGGCAAAAGTGGAACTGGTCCAACCAATTTTGTCCGCAGATTGACAAAGCAAGGAAGCACGTCAACAAATCTGTTTCTGCTTTCCTCCGTGACTATGGTATGGGTTCCATTTACCACAACAACTTGCGTTACGACATGCAAGACATTTATAGAGGAGATGGTGTGCACTTCAATGATGAAGGGAACAGAGTCTTCCTCTTGAACCTCAGACTCTGCGTCGGTACTTACTTGTAGGTACCGAAAAACAAACAATAAACACAAGGGCTCTTTTTAGAGCCACCTTATATCTAAACACTTAAATGCAATTTTTTTAAAAAAAAAATTTTTTTTTTTTTTTTCCGGGTGCGCGCAGGGTGCGCGCACTCGGCGATATTTTTTTTCAAAATATTATTCTTTTTTTTTGCCCTACAAGGTCCTACTTTGACCCCCTTACAATGCCTACTGGGTCTATTTCTTCCCACTCTTCCCCCTTTTCAAGTGCTCCCCCTTTGTTTATCACCCCCTCTTTATGCAATAGACAAAATGGCGGCCGCCGCTTCCTGACTTCCACCGATTCGAATGTTTACTAAGATCTAACAACCAATCAGAATTGCGCTCGCGCACGGCAAGGTGCGCGCACCCAGCGCGCACTCTGCGCGCATACAGATATATATATTGATTCAAAGGCTATTTTCTCAGAATCTACTGAACAGATTTACACCAAACCTACAAAAGGCACTTCCTTGACCTAGGGACTACCTCTCTGCCAAATTTTGAGTAATTCTGTTCAGCCGTTCGGGCTGTAGCTCGTTCTAAAGGTCCTATGGAAAAATGCATGGGAAAAACGCGTTTTGGGACCCCCCTTTTATCTCAGCCCCCGCTTGACGGATCCCCCCGAGACTTTCAGGGTAGGAGCGGAGCGTAGCGCCCCACCTATTTTGAGAAATTCGCGAGGATTCGTCGACCGGCGCCAAAGTTATTCAAAATAGAATGTTGAGGTTTTCCTATGGAAACGTGGTCCTAACTATAACTACCTACTGGCGACCGCCAGTAGGTAATATATATATATATATATATATATATATATATATCTAATCACTAAATAAATTACAGTTAAACTGCATTCATGATTAGGTTTGGTTATAACACATTAACATATGGTTGAAAGAAACTTCAATTCACTTAGAAAGTCACAGTTAAAGTGAATTTATGGTTGCTCAACAAAACCTATATCTTGTTATTTAATGAGATTGTGCTTTTAGTTGATTTTAATTGTTGGTATTATTATTGTGTGGTATTAAGCGCAACTGACGGCCTTGCGCAGCAGGGCCTGGCACTGTGCTGAACCTGCCACATGTAGCTTTCCTCTGCTGCACACAACCGGTGTATAGCTATGGCTGGGCCCTGCACTGCACCCATTTGCCACTGCGCATGGCCTTTAGACTTCGTGAAGCTGTGGCCAGGTCCAACAAACAAACGCCTTTGGTAGCAACGTAGAGGTTGCCCCTTTTATTCTTATTTTTGTTAAGGTTTTTAAATATTTTATTGTTGATTGCCTTTATTTTTATTTATTAATTTTCACATTTTTAGCGGGTTTGGCAAGGACTCTTGGACCCTTGTTGGGCCCACTCTCGAGTTTGGGGACCTGGGACCTGGTCCGTGCCCCAGAAAGGGGGCCGAACAAGAGCCTTAGCTGCTGACCTCGGAACCTCACTCATGGTATATGAACTTCACAACATTTTTCTGTTTTAATTTACCGTGAGGGGGGATGTCTGTATGTATATGGTATTTCCATAGCTCAAACCTATCCAAAAGGCAGCAGAGTGCTGCACTGGGTCAAAGGCAAGTATAACGTTATAGGAGAGGGAGCTGGCTTGGTGGACTATTAATGCATTGTGATATAGTGTTCTTCAAAGAGGGGCATCGTCAACTCGTAATTGGAGCAGCATTAGGGTGGTCCTGATGGCAACTGGGATATTTTTTCTAGATCCAGGGTTCATGGATGGGAAAGGTCTGCTGCCTTCAGGGACACTGACCTGAGGGGATGATGCCACTGCCCCCTTATGTCTCATTCATTTTTCATTCTTGAACAGGCCAACCAAGCTCTGTGTCCTGTAGTGGTAGCTTTTGACTTCAAATGGACAAGGGGGGAAAAGGTCCTGCGTCCAATAGGATTTGTTTAATTTTGTATTTGGATCTGTGGATGGTCTGCCAACCTGGGTTTGTGTATCATCCAAGGGCAAATGGTTCGGATATCTCTAACTTTTTCACCCCTGAAACCCAACGCAAAACATTCTGTAACACTATTGTTTGAGGCATATGAGCTGCAGATTATACACTGTGCATATATCGCCATCTGGTGTTGGGCCCGGATGTTTGCAGTTTGTTTTTCTTCTTGGAAAGTCTTTGGAAGTCACGAGTTCGGTGACTGCCCCTTCGGTCCGTACTGCGCATGGGCTTCGGCTCCATCCTCAGATTGTTTTTTTCCGCCATCGGGCTCGGATGTAATACTTCGTGCTCCGGTTCCGAACTTTTCCAGTTCGACCTTCGACGAACAATCCTCGTTTATCGAGCAAAAAATCGGAGGTCCCAAAGAAGCATGGCACAGATAAACCAAAAAAGCCGTCGGCCCCGAAAACTTCGGCGTCAACAGATCAATCGGTGCCGGAGGAGCTACTAACGCCAGATCCTTTACAAAAGACCTTAACAAAGGATCTAAAGACTGGACATTTGACTTTGTCTTCAAAGAAAAGACATTTGGACAAACCAGCTCCATCTCCACCGCCAAAGAGGAAGGACTGTGCTACATCCCCTTTCAGAGTACCTTCCCCACCTCCTCCACCTCCTCCACCCTCTCCATCTCCGCCCCCTCCACCTTCTCCGCCCTTGCCTTATCGCTCTCCAACCCCGTCTCCAGACCCTGATGACCAAGGGGACCCATACTATTATCCAACGGATGCCCCACAAGACCCCACCCCTCCTGGATCCCCAGACCCATGGGATGATTATCAGAATCCAGATGTCCCAGATGCACCTCAGGATGACCTTTATCCATCCAGGCCACCCCCACCAGAGGACTCCTTGGGATTCCACCACTTATTACAACGGGCGGCACATTATCATGGGGTGGAGTTACACACTGACCCAGTTGAGGAAGACTTCCTACTTGACACTTTTGACATCGCAGATAAATCTACTGCCATACTACCCATGCTTAAAGGGGTAATTAAACATGCGACAGAGGTCTTTAAAGACCCAGTTAGGGCTCAGGTCCTAAACCCCCGAATAGAAAAGAAATATAAGGCCGCCCCCACAGATCCTGCCTATATTAAAGGACCTGCACCCTTGGATTCACTAGTGGTATCCACAGCTAGGAAGCGATCCAATTCTCAGTCATCAGGAGAGGCTCCACCACCTGATAAGGAGTCCAAGCTCCTAGACGCGTGAGGGAAACGCACTGCCTCACAAGCTGCCAATATATGGCGTATCGCCAACACACAAGCGCTGTTGGCAAGGTACGATAGAGCGCACTATGATGAGCTGGAGACTATCATGCAACATCTCCCAGAAAAATATAAAAATAGGGCTCATGAACTAATACAAGAGGGAAAAACCATCACCAACACCTCTATAAAATGTGCACTGGACGCAGCAGACACAGCTTCCAGGGCCATAAACACTAGTGTTTTACTTCGACGTCACGCCTGGCTCAGAATTTCAGGTTTTAAGCCAGAGGTACAGGCCTCTATATTAAACCACCCTTTTGACCAGCAACACTTATTTGGCCCAAAAGTAGACGAAGCCCTCGAAAAAATGAAAAAAGATACAGATACGGCGAAGTCTATGGGAGCACTACAGTCCCATCCTCCTAGGCGCTCTTTTCGCCGCTCCTACTTTCGAGGCACTGGCAGAGGCTACTCTTCCGATAGCGCCTCCACATCCTACAAGTCCCCTCCTCAGTCTACCTTTACGAGGGGTTATCTAAGAGGCGGATATAGAGGAAACAATAATAAGGGCAGAGGCAAGACCAACACCGCCCGCTCTGCCACACCGCCCACCCAATGACTTTCCCCCGCTCCCCCCAGACCATTCCACTCCGGTCGGGGGCAGACTACAAAACTTCTTTCACGTCTGGGACAACATCACATCAGACAAATGGGTGACCCAAATTATTCGTTCAGGGTACTGTCTCGAATTAACATCCACCCACCCAAATATTCCACCCAGACACCGCACAATGTCGCAAGAACATGCCACATTGCTCAAACAAGCCTGCAAAAACAGGCTATAGAGCAAGTCCCCATCAATCAACAAAATTTAGGGGTCTACTCCCTGTACTTTCTGATACCAAAAAGAGACGAGACTCTACGACCCATTCTAGATCTCCGGCCTCTAAATGCATACATACATTCAGACCATTTTCACATGGTAACTCTCCAACAAGTTCTTCCACTCCTCTGCCAGAACGATTTTCTCACCACACTAGACTTGAAGGACGCATACTTTCATATTCCAATACACCCTTCTCACAGAAAGTACCTCAGATTTGTGGTGGACGGCCAACATTATCAGTAGGCCTGGGCAAAAATTTCGTTCCGTTCGCGGAAATTGCGATAATTTGACATTTTTGCGTTCCGCGGAGAGCGCGAAGATGTCAAAAATTCCGGTTTCCGCAGCTTGGCGATAATTTGTTTCTTGCTCGCGCTGTAAAATGATACATTCTCGCGCGCGCGCGATCACCTTACCTGATTCCCTGCGTTCGCCGACAAGTTTTCTTGATCCGGTCGCGTTCTCCATGAGATGTTGTATTGTTTTTAGCCATTTGCGCTGTCTCGCGACAGTTCGCGCCCGCAGTGACGTCATGCGTCGCGCGATCACGTCTTTCTTCTCGCGATCATGCACCGCGAGAACAACTCAAAACAAGATGGCCGCGCCCGCAAGCAGCCACATGGGTAAGTTGGCGACCCGCAACCATGCAGAAAATCGCGCGAACATGCCGGAAAAAAACTTCCGCATCTTCGCGATATTTCTGCTTGTTTGCGATAATTTTAAACATTCTCGCGATAATTTGCGAAGGTTAATTCCGCAAATTCCGCCCACCCCTAATTATCAGTTCAAGGTTCTCCCCTTCGGGGTCACAACAGCACCAAGGGTATTCACCAAATGCCTAGCAGTAGTGGCGGCACACCTCAGAAGTAAACACATTCACGTCTTCCCTTACTTAGACGACTGGCTAATAAAAGCCACGTCCTACAACCAATGTGTGCAACATACCGCCACTACAATCCAACTACTTCACCAGCTAGGTTTCACAGTGAACCACCAAAAGTCCCAGCTGATACCGTCTCACACAAAGCAATACCTCGGGCCACTATAGACACCTCAAGAGCCATAGCCTACCCCAATCCAGCCAGGATCACAAGCATACAAGCCCTGCGTCAAAGATTAATTCTTCAACACTCTCTCCCAGCACGAGTGTTTATGCAGCTAATAGGGATGATGGCCTCCTGCATTTTCATAGTGCCTCACACAAGACTCCAGATGCGTCCACTCCAAGAGTGCTTAGCATGCCAGTGGAACCAGGCCCAGGGGCAACTGACGGATCTGGTGTTGGTAGACGGTCGCACCCATCGCTCTCTGCAGTGGTGGAACACCACAAACCTTTCCAAAGGTCGACCGTTCCTGGACCCAGTTCCACAGGTAATCCTAACAACGGACGCATCGCTCTCTGGCTGGGGAGCTCATCTGTTACACCTCACAGTGCAAGGTACATGGACACCACAACAAAAATTACTCCACATAAACCATCTGGAGTTATTGGCAATCTTTCTAGCCCTGAAATCATTTCAAAGGCAAATTTCAGCCAAAGCAGTCCTCATTCGCACAGACAATATGACTGCGATGTACTACATTAAAAAACGGGGGGACACTCTCTCCGCAGCTCTCTCGACTAGCACAGAGCATATGGAGATAGGCAATCCCGCAAAAAATCTTTCTCCTGGCCCAACATATCCCAGGGATACAAAACACCATGGCAGATCTGCTAAGCAGACAGACGCAACAAATGCACGAATGGGAACTTCACCCACAAGTTCTTCACCCATTCTTTCAGAAGTGGGGGTATCCTCAAATAGACCTCTTCGCCACCCACGAAAACAAAAAATGCCCAAGCTTCGCCGCCAGATACCCACACCCATTGTCCAAAGGCAATGCGATATGGATGAACTGGTCAGGCAAATTTGCATACGCTTTTCCGCCTCTCCCGCTAATTCCATTAGTGGTAAGGAAGCTACAACAGCACTCCCTCACACTCATTCTAGTAGCCCCAACATGGGCCAGGCAGCTGTGGTACACCACACTACTACAGTTCTCAGTGGTACCACACCAAAAATTACACCTGTCTCCATGCCTCCTAACTCAGAACCATGGAGAGATCAGGCACCCGGACCCAGCTCAGCTCAACCTTGCGATCTGGCTCCTGAAATCTTAGAATTTGGATATCTTAACCTTCCTCCTGATTGCATGAACATTATCAAGGAGGCCAGACGCCCTACCACTCGAGCATGCTATGTCGCAAAGTGGAAAAGATTTGTTATTTACTGTCGTAACAACACAATCAACCCTTTAGATGTATCCATACAGCACATCATATGTTACCTGCTCCATCTACAAAGGTGTAACCTAGCATACACATCCATCCGGTTACACCTCGCAGCAATTGCTGCTAACCTGCAAAACAGGCAGCATTTATCACTTTTCAAAGTACCTGCCATTAAAGCTTTCATGGAAGGCCTTAAAAGAATAATTCCACCCAGAGTACCACCTTCACCTGTGTGGAATCTAAACATAGTTCTTACAAGACTAATGGGACTGCCTTTCAAACCACTGCATAAATGTGAGCTACAATTCCTTACATGGAAAACAGCTTTTCTGGTAGCTATCAATTCTCTTAGAAGGGTTAGTGAGATACAAGCGTTCACTATACAAGAACCCTTTCTACAGATGCATCAGAACAAGGTTATACTTCGCACAAACCCAAAGTTTCTGCCCAAAGTCATTTCCCCCTTTCATCTCATTAAATCGGTGGACTTACCGTTTTTTTTCTCGCAACCTCAATCTGTTGCAGAAAGAGCTCTACATACACTTGATGTTAAAAGGGCCTTGCTTTATTATATACAAAGAACGCAATCTTTCAGAAAGACTAAAGAGCTGTTTGTCTCGTTCTCTCCACCACACAAAGGCAACCCCATCTCAAAATCAGGGATAGCTAGGTGGATTGTAAAATGCATACAAATTTGCTACCACAAAGAAAAAATAACATTATCTGTTCCACCTAAAGCCCACTCTACAAGAAAGATAGGGGCTTCTATGGCTTTTTTAGGGAACATACCCTTAGATGACATCTGCAAAGCAGCCACATGGTCAACACCGCACACTTTCACAAAACATTACTGTGTAGATGTGCAAACCAAACAACAAGCTAGTGTGGGCCAGGCTGTACTAAAAACATTGTTTCAATCCACTGCAACGGATACCGGTGGTCGCCGCTAGGGTTGGGTACTGCTATATAATCTATGCACAGTGTATAATCTGCAGCTCATATGCCTCGAACGGAATATGCTATTTACCAGTATGCATCTGTTCTTGGCATGTAGAGCTGCAGATCTATACACGCCCACCCGCCTCCCCGGCTACCTGTATCCGTTCCAGTCTATCTTATTTAGATACAACACACATGGGTTTCTTTACTGTTATCACTACGCTCCATCTTTCCCTGCTGGCGAAAAACAATCTGAGGATGGAGCCGAAGCCCATGCGCAGTACGGACCGAAGGAGGAGTCACCGAACTTGTGACTTCCAGAGACTTTCCAAGAAGAAAAACAAACTGCAAACATCCGGGCCCAACACCAGATGGCGATATATGCACAGTGTATAGATCTGCAGCTCTACATGCCAAGAACAGATGCATACTGGTAAGTAGCATATTCCTTCTCTAAAGTTACTGAATGGATTTACGCTGAACCTAGCAAAAGCACTTATTTGATTAAAGGTCTTACTGCATGTCAAGTTTGGTGTAATTCCATTCAGCTGTTTTTTTCTGCAGCGGAGCAAGAAGAAAAAGGAATCGTATGGGAGCTAAAATAAGAAAAGTCATCTTTTGACCGCCCCCCTTTTAAACATGTCGCTTCAAATCCAAATCAGATTAACTTTTGTTTTTTAAAGTTTCCTTTAGATTTGTTAAATAGCACCAAAGTTATTAAGAAAACAAGAAAGGTACTGGTGACATCTCAAATTACAACATTGATGACATCAGATGACATCATCCAATGAATGTGAGAGATTGCTTTTTATTAGAAATGGGGTTTCTGGTTGTCAGAGTATGCACTTTGTACAAGCAGGAACCACCACTCTAGTCAGGGTAAGCTGGAAACACACTAAAAGATAACCTGTGCTCACCCTCTGGTAGCTTGGCACAGAGCATTCAGACGTATCTAAAGAAGCAATGTGTAAAGTATTTGTGCAACACACACAATAACCCAATGAATACACTACAAAAAATACTCCATACAGAGTTAAGAATATACATAATATTTATATGACTGAAACAAGACCAAAACGACAAAACTCCACTCAGTACAAGTCGAGATATGAATTTTTAAAGATTAAATGCAAAAGCAGTGCTTAGAAGTCTACAGCGATAAAAGGTTACTTTAGATCGCCAATCGACGCCGCTGCATTTGGGACAGGAGCCGGTTTTTACAAAAATCATGTTGCAGCGGGGACCCAAGCCCAGCACTACAAACCCACTGGGATCTTATTTTGAAGATTGTAACACTGACACGGCATCTCACTGAAGAAATACGAAGCACTACAAGATCCAATACACCACAGCGGTGGCCACGCCCATCTGGGTGGAGTTTAAGACTTAAAATGGTGCCGAAAATCGCCGTGCCTGTGTTCCTGCATCTGGTGCCTTTGATGAAGTGTTGATTACACGAAACGCGTCAGGCAAAACTGGATTCTATTTCTGTGATGCTGGGCAGCCTCCTTGTTGTATTTTGCAATAAAGAATTGTTGGCTATGGACTCACCTGTTGTGGGCTCTCTCCTCAGCAGGCAGACTTTATATGGTTTGCTGAAAGTACATAGGCCTAACATTTATACTTTACAAATTAACACTATATGGAGATTTCTTGTCAAATATAGAACTTCAAGGCATATACACACTTGTAGATGCAAGTTCTCGTTTTGTTTCCGTGGGGCTACCTCTCTCCTATGTGTTCCTCCGCTGAAGAGACCATGGTAGGTATGTACCATAGTTCACAGAAAATAAAAACTGTAGAAAACTCACAGTCATAATGGAGAAAATGGGACTTTCAACCTGCCTGATGAGAGAGTATTTGTGTTCTATAGACATGCTCTACTTCTCTTTGCGCCGCCTATATTGGTTGTGTTGAGTTTTTGTTTTCAAATGCTGAACAACAAGTGTGTATAATAGTGTGTGTTTAAGACTTCAACCCACTTTTTCAGTCTAGGTCAATAGAATGATAATGTTAATGGAAGTTTATAAAGTGGTGTATCCAGGAAACGATCTCTAGACGCTACAGACCAATCAGGGTAACCCAGATATCTAGATCGGTCGCGTAATTCGAGATTGCTTATGAAATGGTGATAGTTTTTCTACCAGAAGTATGCAATGAAAAAATCATAGCACTACAACTCACTGAGACGAGGTGTACCTGTCTTCAGTTAATGGAGTATGTTTTGATCTAGTCTCAATAGGGTAGCTTTGAAATACCATTCTTCTTTAAAAATGCACTTACAGAAAAATTAATGTTTAAGTTATTTTAAATGCACTAGTTTGATTTTAAGAAATGTTAGGTAAGCAGGCCTTGATCCTGGAAACTCAGCAATGTCTTAGTTTTGCATTTCTATGTCACTGAAGACCAAGGTCATGGGCCACACTGCTTTAAATAACTGTTGCTAAGTTATTTTTTGCTCTTGCCTGTTGCCCTCCTTGCTCTATACTGTCTTATGGTTTATTTTTACCTTTCAAGGTTTATACTTAGCTTTCCACCTGTAACATTAGCTGGGATGCTTCCTTTTTAGGTCGAGCCTAGACAGCGCTTGCGCTGTCAGGATGATCTGTTGTATGTACTTTTTTGGCGGGAGCTCCTCCCATCGTTTTTCATTTATGCATTTTGTTGTCTTTTAAAATTCCTTGCTTGCCAGTGGGTAATTTGACTTCCTGGTCCCTCCTTTTTGAAAGTCGTTCACGCCCCTACAGTAATGCTTTTTTCTATTGTACTTTCTGTTCAGGAACTTTTTGTTTTATTCGAATGAGCGATTCCCTGGCTCGGCTCTGCCCTCGAGGTGGCGTTACATGCCTATTTGAACACCGTTTTTGTTTTATCAGCATCGCGCCTGCTTCATGGACGGCGCGCTTCATGTGTGTTTTATACTTTTAAAGAAGATGCTTCCAGTATGCGCGCACCCACGAGGTCGCATTACATACCTCTTTGAATGCGGCTTTGGTTTATTAGCACGGATGACGCCCGCCTGCTTCACGTATGCCACGCTTCATGTGTGTTTTATACTTATGAAGAAGATGCTTCCAGGATGTGCTGACCTCGACGCTTCAGTAGGGAACCAGAGGGGACTGATGGTTAATTAAGCGAAATTGACATTTTTGCATCAGCCGCAGGCTCTAGATGTAATTGGCTCGTTCTACTATGCACTGATATTTTATTTCTGTTCCGTGCATCGGCACAACGTGGAAATTTCACTGGCACAGAGTACGTCACTTTGTTTACCTCCATCTCCACACTCTGAATTGCGAATGCGTGCTTCCTTTCAGCCAGCAGCGCTACGGAATCAGGACATGAATGCGCTGGCTCTGCTTGTGTTCACTGGATCGGTGCCAACAGCCAGGCACATGTGCTACCGAGCAAAGAACCTGTGGGTACCGCCGGAATCAGCTTCTACCGTTGTATTTAGGAATCCTCCAACCACCTTTCTGCCTGTCCAGCAAACAAAACTCCATTTAAAAGCAGTGCTTACATTTCCAGAAGTACCTTAAACATATTCTACTACGTAACATGATTGTCTAAATCGGTCTGTCCCTTCTCTGGTTACCTTACTTGCGTGCACCATCTGCGTAAAGGGTCAAATGGCAGCAGAAGCCGTGTGGCTTGATAGCTGCTGGTTGGGTTAAAAGGTATTGGGCCGAGGTGCACTTTTCATAGACAGGTGTCAGTAATGTAGACTGTACAGGACAGTACTTGTGGGTGCAAGTAAGGCGTAAGGCTCAAGTTGTTGCAGAAAGGGCTGGCTGCAGACCTCTGCGCTCTCCAGCAGTTGCTTGTAATTTCATTGCAGAGCCAGCAATGCACAACATGCTCACAGGGGAAACACATGTTCTTTAACTCTTAGAGCGCACATGCTTGCTTCCTCCCAGACCATTTGAAAATGCATTGCATAAAAAGACCTTCAGCTTTGTGGAACTAAGTCGCAGCCAAGTATTTATAACAGGCCATGATTGAGTTGTGGTTGCATATGTGGAGCAGGGATGTGGGTAACGGCTAGAGCAGCCGATACCCAGCTGATGTTGTAGCTGGGGAATCGGGTTCGAGTCTCGGTGAGAGGTTCAATCACCCAGTCTCCCCGTGCCTAAAAATGAATATGTCCACTTGTAATGCAAGTGGTGTGCATGTAAAGTGCTCCGATACCTTCGGGTCAAGATCGAGCAAACTAAAAAAACTGCAAAAAAGATTGGCTGGGATAGCGCTGTATGGGGATTGTAGTTTACATGTTTAAGCCACACCTTTACGCCCAGTCACAATCACATTTTTTCATCCCACTTAAAGCCCTGTATGCACATCACATCCACTCCGGTCCCGCAAGACTGCCCTTGAAACCATTGGGAATCTAGGAGCAGCTGCAAAGCTTGCAAATCCAGCTGGCATTTCATCCAAGAGAGCGATCCCTTCTCAGTGGAAGCCCAGTGCCCTCCCATCTCCCCGCCAGAATGGACTCGAGCTCTCCTGAGGTGGTGCAAGCAAAGGGTGAAACCCTCCATAGAAAGGAGGTTAGAGCCTTGCGAAAGCGGGGCTCACTTGTAGAGCGAGTAACAACAATCATAGGAGAGACAGCCCCCAATCCACATTAGCGACGCCGGCCCCATTCAATTGACCTGTGATTCCTCGAATCTCCTCCTTGACTGACTGAACGCTCTGCCAGCTGAAGCATTAGCTGAACTCCAGTAAGGAATACTACCTAACAGGCCATAACCTCCCACCACCCTCCTCCCTCAGCCCTAGCCACGTGGCATTAGTTTGTCCCAATCTCACTAGAGAAAAAGGCACGCAGCTGCCACATCCGCCTGTTCCTGCTTTGAATAATTTGTTATTAAATGCACGTACCAGTGGTACTATTTGTCAAAGTGTATAGCCTTTCCTATGGGCAATTGCACAAGAAAAAGCTTTTGACTGTAAAAGTTAAATGGAAGAGTATTTACAACTTTATTGCATTAATAAAATGGCATTAACAGCTTGTAAAAATAAAAAGAAAATCTAGCCAGGCCGATGCAAACCTTTCCAAATCCTTCAAAATGATTTCCTAAACTAGACAATGGCCCTCCCTGACAAAACTGGCCTCCTCTTACACCAACCATATAGAAGCACGCTCTCATCGTATTTACAAACCTCCGGGACCACTCTTATACAATCACGGTGCATGCTTCTGTTCATTGGTGCACTCAGTCACTTCACGGCAGCAAATAAAACAAACTCTTCTAACTGGAACAGAGCTGGTGCGAGACCATCCTCAGAACCAAGACTCATTCAGGAAAAAAAGACAAATCTCTGGTCACATCAACTAATACCAGAAAGCACTTGATAAGAATCCCTCAAGTCCCTTTAAAACTAATTTTAATAGTTTAGCAAGCTCCACCTCATTGCTGAAAAGCTAGAAACAAATTAATCAATGACAAAATCCACAATTTCATTCTTAACATAAAGGTCAAATCCAATCACACCGAACTCCTCCTATTCCCAAATGGAACTGGGTCCAACCGCACACTTTTGACAACCTTTATACACTTTTGATCCACTCATACCACTCCTGACAGATAAAGTCTCCCCTCTTTCCACTATAAAATGCCCCCCTTCCTGCCCACTTCTTTACATCATGAGTATGTCAGGCTTTCAAGGCACCTTATCAACCATCCAAGTGGTTGTTGATGTTCTACGTAGAAGTGACAGCGAGAATACAAAATGCCTTGTTGTGTTAGATCACATTTCCAGTTAACTCAAAGCCCTACGTACCACAGTATCCCTCTACAAGATTGCATGTTTCTAAATATTTTTGGTCTTAAGGAGCACTGAGTAGTAGCAAAGATGATCATGTCTGTCGTTAGTATGCATCCAGGATTCTAGGCAGTACTTATAGCTAGTCAGGTCGATTTATTTTCTTTCCCTCTCCATTGGTAGTTGTTGGTTGGCAGTCAAGATCTTACTGACGAGAGATGCTCAGGAAATGTGAATGTGTTGTCAAAGGTATTGTTTGAAATTGAATTTGTTCAGGATTCAGGAAAACGCACTTCTTTACATGCAGCAAAGGATAAACTTAAGTACTGGTTACAACAATATTCTTGTGATAAATTCAGTGGCACTGGACTAAACATAATGGATTTAATCTATTAAAATGACCATTTGCAATATACTTTTTTTTAAACTCCTGTCAGGGTAATCTGGTTTTGGCCCATAATTTTACGACCTTTAGGAGCGAGGCTGCAAATGCCAGTGGACTTGGATCTTTATTTAGTTGGGCACCTACAAGGACTCCTGGATGATGAAACATCAATACTGCCTGTAAAAATAGCTTTAAATGTGTCTGTGAGGAAACAGACTTTTTGCAGGTTCACCCCCACTTTTTGCCCCTGTTTTGACTACCAGGCACTGGTGTAATGGCTCCAAAATTCCATGAGCCTTCTTATCAGGAGAACTCCATACATGTGCTCTGGCCATAAATAGGGCACATGGTTGATTGGCTTACACACAATTGCCATAGCATAATTTACGTGTAAGTCCCAAGTATATGGTTCCAGGAGTACCTAGGATCTGTACGTTAAGGGGTCTCTCGTGGGCTGCAGCATTAGTTGTGCCACCACAAGTATGACAAAGTAAAACATGAACTGCCACTGCAGGCTGTTAGGGCAGTTTTAACAGCTAACGCAACTTTGCCATTTAAGGTAATGGCAATGCCCAATTCTCCCTTTGTAGGTTGCAGCCCACCACACACCACAGCTGTCCTGTTTGCTAAAGACATCTTGGGGACTTTCAGAAAGTTGACCTAACAATGCATTCTGCCCATTGATCACCATTGGCATTGTGGGTTGTAACTTACATTTTCTGGCTTTATTTGCTTTAGGCTCTCTAGGTTCAGTTTGTGTCTCCTGTTGCCTAAACCATCAGCACAGAACGTGCTGCACCACAGCCTGCACTGGTGTGCAACATCACAGACCTGAGCCAGTGCTCCCATTGGACAGGTCACACCATGGATGGCGCTCCTGCAACCACTGATCACACAACATCCAGTGTCCTCGCCTCTTAGCCATTGTTTGTTCACCACAACCTCAGAGGTGGGCAAGCCACTGAAATCTCGAGCCAGGCTTGAGCCTGAAGCCTGACTCTGGCTCAGCTCAAAGTCCTGTTGCAACCTCAAGCCCATAACGAGCTGAACTTTCATTTGGCGTCTGACTTCCATTTTATACCCAGATATGTGAGTTCAGACTACCAGTTGTACAAAAATAACACTTTAAATAAGCACTTCTCAATGCAGTGCTGAATTGTACCTATGAGTGTCAAAGCTTCCACGTTAAAGAACAGTGAATGTTGTAGCACCAAGGATAATGTGCTGCATGTCTAAATAGTTATAAGGTCCCCAAGGCGAGTCCTATTGGCTATGCCAGTGCTTGTTTCTTCTAGTAGTTGGTCCCTCAAATGAGTCATGTAATGTATGTTCATACAAAGCCATCATTCACAGGACAAACATTTTCACACTCAACCCACAAAACGGTGGGATGGAGTAGGTCAACAGTATGGGTGGAACTGGCCAGAAAACTCCCCAGTCTGGTAACCTATTTGTCAGATGTGCTGAAATGCCGTGATGGTCTTCATTAGTTCCCAGTTTAGGGGTAGCGTCAATGGGAGAACAAACATAGGTGCATTTGACTAGCTCATTCTACTAATTTTATTGCAGAGCAGCGCCTGCAAATAGTTTTCTTGTTTACCTAGCCCTGTCACAAAGGAGCGTAGAAGTGAGAGTTGTAGAATTAAATTCAAGAAGACTGATGCCACTTTTCTTTCTTCTGGGGTTAATGAGTTGGATAAAAGAAACACGTTTTTCAAAGCACTACAGAACTGAAAGACGCTGGCTGCTAGTGTTGAATAAAAAGCTAAATATTATAAATGGAACTATACATTTCTAGAATCAGTATACGGTGAAAGAGACGGTTGGTAGAAGAACACTGTGTGTCTCTTTGATTCCTCAGAGTTAAGACCTTCGATAGTACAGAAAGAGTGTGGATGATATTGGACAATGGCGCTTTCCCCGCCAGCCTGTTCAAGTAGCGTGCTCATGTGTTTTTCACAGAAGCACTGTTTTGCAGCAAAGTGTTGCTTGATTCCGTTCTACACTGTATGATCTTTCTGGAACTACCATACGAATGCTAGGGAGGGCGGAAACAGAACACCAAAGCTGGTTTCAGCTATTGAATGTAAACCAAAATGGAGAGCAAGTAATGCTCTACTTGCAGGCGCCACAGTGTGTGGGGCAGTATTGTACACAATCTGTGATCTTGTAATAAAATGATTTCAGTACAAAGTTATATTTACTGTTCACTCACGTGGACAGCCTGCATTTATATTTTTCTATTTTTTTTTATTGTACTGCATATTGTGTGGTTCCTATGTGTAGGAGAGTAGGATCTGCACTTATGTTGCCCCCACTTTTTCTGATGTATACACTGGTTTCTTGCTATAGTCTGGCTGGGTCCCTGCTAATCAGGGCCCCAGTCTCTCTGTTCTCTCTAAACGACTTGGTGTGCATATTAGATGCACTAGTGATTGGATACTGTGGTACCTTATGAGCCCCTAGTATATGGTACCTTAGGTACCTAGGGCATAGGCACTTCACAGGCCTACCAGGGGCTGCAGCATGTATTATGCCACCCCTGGGAAGCATTCTCAATCTGACACCACAGGCCTGCTACTGCAGCCTGTGTGAGGTAGTGTTAGCACTCCTCACTAAGATATAGGTTTCTATATCTCACCATACACACACATATAAACCTATCAGCCATCCCAATGACAGGCCCAATCAATCCTGAGGGCAGGGTGCTTGGTTTACAATGTGAGGGGGTGCCTCTGCATGAGCAGGGCCCCTCTGCAGCTACCAGAGTCTATTCTCTATGGCTGTTTGTGGATGCGGTTAAACCATATACTCTTAAGTGCATTATAATGCTAACTTTAAAATGACTGCATCAAAACATGTCGTGTTTGGTGTCAAACAACTTGGAATCATACCCCCATGTCCATGATGTGGGAGCATGATCCCACCCTTCTAGAGGGGACAACAGGTACCCACTGTAGTAAAAAGACAAATATTTCTGAAAGAGCCCTGGCATCACAAAATGGATGCCACCAGCACAGACACTGGGCTGCCCTCCTGCTGCTGACTGAAACTCGCAGTGGAGGAGGCCCAACAATAGGCATCCTGTCACAAGGAGGTGTCACCACCTTCCAGACAGGATTTAGTGTATTGGAGCTAGGTGGGTGCACTTCTAGAGTGCTTTGAAGTCCTGCACTGGGGGAGTAGTAGGCTCCTCTGTGCATATGCCAGCTCAAACCGGTTCAGGGGCTACCTGTCCCTGCTCTGGCGTGAAACTGGACAAAGGGAAGTGGGTGTAACCACCCCCTACCCTGACCCTCCCAGAGGAGTGGTCATAGAGCTAGACCCTCCCCTATCTTCACTATAAGATAGCAAACCTTGCCATTGCAAAACAGATAACCCTGGACGACGCTCTACAAAGAAGAATCCTGGCCCTTCGACGTTCCACTAACTTTGGAAGACAGAAGAATCTCCCTTAGAGTCAAGGAGTGACTCCCCTGCTTGGCAGTCACCAAAAACCTTAATCAACAGTCGCAAACTTTCCCGCTCCCGCTGGAGTTCGAAGTTCCTGCAGCCCTGGAAGGGGATTTCCTGACTTCTTGATGGCCATTGTAAGTCCCCAGCAGAGCTGAGGCGAGTGAACCCCACGAGTGACGAGGAACAGCAATACCCGGGTACCATGCACTATTGTCAAGTGCAACCCCTTCACGACATTCTACGAACTTGTGCATTGGACCATTTGTGGCCCAAGCCTCCAGCAGGTTTTGCAGCGAAAATCAGAGGCCTACCCTGTCCCGAGTGACCGTGGGCTCCTGTGAAGCATTTCCCCAAGAGGCGTCTTTGCGATCCCTTGCCCGTTGGCTTGTGGGTCCCCCGAAGACTTTCTTATCAACTAAAAGGGCTCTCTTGGTTGCTCCAGGCCTGCCCTCACTCACCCTCAATGGGTGAGTCCCTCAGACCTTGCTGGTCTGCAACACTGACCTTCTTCAATTTCCACAAGACTTGCAGCTGCCAAGGCTTGTTGGCTCCAATCCAGTTGCTGACACCGCAGTCAGCTGCAGACGTCATGGGACACTCCGAATCCAGCTGCTGGTCATCGTCGATCTCTCCTGGACCTCGTGAGCGAAGAGTCAAAACACCATCGATGACCTGATATCACCCGACATCTGTGGTCATCCATCTTGCTGGCCACTGGTCACTGGCAAGTGACTTTTAACACTGTCCCTTCAATTTTCAGGTCATCTGCATCTCGAATCCACCCTTGGATTCTACCGGACACTTCTTCAGTCGACGCAAGCAGCAAGTCTTCTTTGGTCTCCATAGAAAACAGCGAGGCGACCCGACACCAAAAGACACCTATGCACCCAGCTTCCCTGGGTGAGGTAACTCGTGCACTTCGGTGCCCTAGTGTGTGTTGGCCCTCGAATTACTTACCTTGTAAGTGGCTTGCTTGTAGACTTCCCCAAAGTACCCTAAAACTACAAAAATCAAACCGCGACTTGCTCCATTATAATCAATAGGGAACCCGCGGCTGTGTTCACACACTGCATGCGTCTCCCGTGGGTCTGTTACTTACCTGCTTTCACTGCAGCAGTGAAGCCCCAGCGATTCTACAGGCCCTAGGCTTTGTCATTTTGCAAGTCGACTTTCTTAACCCATTTTTAGGTCTCACCTAGCTATTGCGTTTACGCAATCGCTATGCGAGACTCTAGTAAGAGGGGCATTTCAAAGTGCTCCCAAAAGTGGATTGCATGGCGAGCACTCGCACAATCACGTGCATCGTGCCGCCATGCAATCCGTTTGGGGAAGCTCTTCAGCCCACTGGCGCGTGCACGTGTAGCCACAGCCTCGGCATCATACTTCAAAGGGTCCACTCCCCCGCCTGGAATACGCTTCCCCGCCCCCGCCACTTGTTGTCTTTCCTGTCCTGTCACTTCGCTGATGTTTTCTCATTCCTTCTCTGTCGCATGTTTCTGTCTAGCCTCGTTCGTGTCTCGTTCATGTCCTGTCACACCTGCCTGTCGTATCACTTGCTTGGTGCTGTCTGATTCTTGCTGTGCTACATAGGTCTGTCCTCCCACCTTCCTGGTGCCATCTCATTCCTTTAATTCAATTTTTGACTGTTAGCTCACCTCTCTTGTTCTATTTAATGCCCTCATACATTTCTCTATATCTACAATCGTCACCTCTCTTCTCCTAGTTAATGCCCTCTTATGTTTCGCTCTATCTTCAGCCTCACTTTGTGCTGTCTGTTCCCGCCTTCTCAGACATCTCTGTGGCATCATTGTCCCCTCGCTTCCATAGTGCTGTGTATTCCAGTGCTCTCACATCCCCGTATCCTGTTATGTGCATTGCTCTATCACGTCAGTCCTAGCGCCTAGCCCAGCGTGACATTTCCTTACCTTCAGTAAAACCTCTCTTCTTGTTTTTTAAACAAATCAGGTCACTGCTACAGTGAAAGGAACAAAAATAAAATAGCCTTTAAAACGGCTTTGTTTTGTGCAGATGCAAAAAACATCCTAAAGGGCTAAACCCATATTTAGTATAGTACACGCATAGCTTAAAATAAGAATGTTTTGTGTTATGCATATGCCTGTGCAATTTGAAACTGAAGCGAGTTTCCCGCTCGCTGCTGACATCAAGTGGGATGGTACATTTACAAGACTCAATACTAACAAGAACTCACCCTACTATCCTTACGCACTCAATACATAGCATACCATTGATAATGAGTGAACGTGCAATTACAAAACGAAAGCGAGTTTCACGCTCACTGCTGACATCAAGTGCGATGGTATATTACGGCACATATTTCTAACATCAGCTCTGCAAACCCTACGCAGTCAGTACATGACAGAGCATTTATAAAGAATTCCTAAAATCAGAGGTCAAAACTAGATTACAACTGAAAGCGCTGAGCCCATATTCAGTATAACATAAGCAAAGCTTTAACAAATAATGCTTTGTTTTGTGCAGATGCAAAAAACAGCTTAAAGGGCTAACCCATATTTAGTATAGTACACGCATAGCTTAAAATAATAATGTTTCGTGTTATGCATATGCCTGTGCAATTTGAAACTGAAGCGAGTTTCACGCTCACTGCTCACATCAAGTAGGATGGTATATTTACAGGACTCAATTCTAACAAGCACTCACCCTGCTATCCTTACGCACTCAGTACATAGCATACCATTGATAGTGAGTGAACATGTAATTATAAAACTGAAGCGAGTTTCACGCTCGCTGCTTACATTAGATGTTAAGGTATATTTAGCACACTTAATAAGCACATCAACTCACACTGCTATGCTTACACAGTCGGTACATAGCATACCATTGATAGTGAGTGAACATGTAATTATAAAACTGAAGCAAGTTTCACGCTCGCTGCTGACATCAAGTGGGACGGTATATTTACAAGACTCGATACAAACATTAACTCACCCTGCTATCCATACGCACTCGGTACATAGCATACCATTCAGAATGAGTGAACGTGCAATTATAAAACTAAAGCGAGTTTCACGCTCGCTGCTGACATCAAGTGGGACGGTATATTTACAAGACTCAATACTAACAAGAACTCACCCTACTATCCTTACGCACTCCGTACATAGCATATCATTGATAATGAGTGAACGTGCAATTATAAGACTAAAGCGAGTTTCACGCTCGCTGCTGACATCAAGCGGGATGGTATATTTACAACACTCAATACTAACAAGAACTCACCCTACTATCCTTACGCACTCAATACATAGCATACTATTGATAGTGACATCAAGTGGGATGGTATATTTACAAGACTCAATACTAACAAGAACTCACCCTACTATCCTTACGCACTCCGTACATAGCATACCATTGATAATGAGTGAACGTGCAATTATAAAACTAAAGCGAGTTTCATGCTCGCTGCTGACATCAAGTGGGATGGTATATTTACAAGACTCAATACTAACAAGAACTCACCCTATTATCCTTACGCGCTCCGTACATAGCATATCATTCATAATGAGTGAACGTGCAATTATAAAGCTAAAGCGAGGTTCACGCTCGCTGCTGACATCAACTGGGATGGTACATTTACAAGACTCAATACTAACAAGAACTCACCCTACTATCCTTACGCACTCAATACATAGCATACTATTGATAGTGAGTAAACATGCAATTATAAAACTAAAGCGAGTTTCATGCTCGTTGCTGACATCAAGCGGGATGGTATATTTACAACACTCAATACTAACAAGAACTCACCCTACTATCCTTACGCACTCAATACATAGCATACCATTGATAGTGAGTGAACATGCAATTATAAAACTGAAGCAAGTTTCACGCTTGCTTATGACATCAAGTGTGATTTACAGGACTTAATTCAGACATTAAATCACCCTGCTATCGTTACAAAGTCAGGACATGGCGTGTCATTTGTTATAAATTTATAAAGAGATAGGGAACAACTGTAAAACTGCATAAAGCGCTGCACCTATGTACACCATAACACTAGTGTTTTCTACCCGCGTCCATACAACACCCAAGCAGCCACTTCGCATTGTCCTTCAATTGGGAATAGGATGTGAAAAAGAGAAAGACAGAAAGTCTGGTACAGTGTGAAGTGTCAGCTTGTTTGCGCCAGCTGAGAAACGAAACCAGGACAAGATAATTAAGTGCTTTAAGATCGGCAGTAAAGATTGCAATCTCTTTGTTCCCAGCATCAGTGAGATGCAAATGAACAAACAGCGTGACGCCAAAGGTCTTATTTTTTTTAAAAACAAACCAGGTCACTGCTACAGTGAAAGGAACAACAAGCATTTGCAATGCAATAGGTCTCGCATTTACGCGAGTTTAAGCTATTGGCATAGTAAATGACGATGCCTTTTATTTATGTTTGAAAAACGAAAACACAAATAAAAGGCATTGTTATTTGCAACGTGAATAGCTCAAACTCGCGTAAATGCGAGACCTATTGCATTGTAAATGCTTGTTTTAGTATACGGTCTGGTACACCCCTAGGGCTCCAGCCATATTTGTGCTTAACTTATTGTGAAACGTTGATATTTGAATGTGTTCTTGGCTTCTAATCTCATAAAGAGATTAGTAGAGTATGTCTAGTAATAAATACATATATATTTGATATATATACCTGTGTGGTGTCCTTTCATTTGGTAATTCAAGAGATTATAAGGTAAAACAAGCTGCTTTACATTCCTCTGAGACTTAGCCTGAAGGCTGCTCTCCATAGCTACCACTAGGATAGCTTTCTTTAAAAGGTCGTCTTAAACCTATCTATCATAAGAGTCGAATTGGACTGGTGCAAGGTGGCAACTATAACTAGTGACCAGCATATGCCAGGCCAACTTCTCACATTGGTGGGCAGCGTGTGGGATTCCAGCTTGCCATTGTTTTACCAGAAAATCTCTATTTTAATTACTAACTGAAAACCACTAAAGGTACTCAAGGTACATATAAAAGTCAAGCTTAGTATCAATAAGTTCTACTGAATTTAGAGTTGTTTGTGAAGGGATAGCACACCCTTGCTACAGCTCAAGCTAGGATCAGTAGGCCACAAACTAGTGTAGGTAGTGCAACACTGCATAACACTAGAATGTCCTCAAGGGATGGACCCAGTGGATCCACCCAACCCCAGTATAAGGACATGACCTTCTTTGACTTCAAGGCCATGTGTATTGCAAGACACCTGGGATTAGGACAGAGACCCTCCACACAACACCTGATAAATCTACTTGTAGCAGATGATCTTAGACTGGCTCTAGAAGCTGGTGGATCTGGATCAGTGGGTGGGTCAGCCATAGACTCTGGATCTGATAATGAAAATCAAGATGACCTGGAGTCTGTGATTGAAGGGCCAGAACCAGAAAGGTCTGAACAGGACAGAGGAATTCTCCCTATGAGAGTTGACAGAGTGGGAGAGAGGCCTAGGTCCCCTTCAAGGGAATCTAACCACTCATATCACTCTGACAAGGATTCTGTCCATCAGAGGAACTCATACTTACATAGAGAGACCGCCTCTGAAAGAAGGTACAAAATGCTCCGGTATGAGGAAGCTAGGCTTGCCCTCAGAACCAAGCAATTGGCCTTAGATAGAGAAGCCTTTGAGCTCCAGAGAGCTTCTAGAAAAGAGCAGTTAGATACCTCTGGTGGCAGCAACAGTGTCCCTAGAGGCAGAAATTACATTCCAGACCATAGGAACCTGTCCAAGGTTGTTCCCCCTACCAGAGTGGGGATGATATCCACAAATGGATAACTGCTATGGAGAGGGCCTGTAAAGTTCAACAGGTCCCCCAGAAACAGTGGCCAGCAATCTTGTGGCTCTCCTTTTCTGATAAAGGTAGAGACAAGCTCCTCACTGTTAGAGAAGAGGATGCTAATGACTATGAAGCCCTGAAGAGTGCATTAATAGATGGGTTTGGCTTAACCACTGAACAGTACAGGTTGAAGTTCAGAGATACCCAGAAAGCACAGACTCGGGATTGGACTGACTTTGTTGATTGTGCAACCAAGGCTCTAGAAGGTTGGCTGGTTGGTAGTAGAGTTACTGATTTTAAGGGATTGTATAATCTTATCATGAGAGAACAGATCCTTAATAATTGCCAAAAACAGTTGTTGCATCAGTACCTGGTGGACTCTGATCTGACCTCTCCCCAAGAATTGGGTAAGAAGGCAGACAAATGGGTCAGAACCAGGGTGAGGCAGACAACCCAGAACCAAGGGGGTGACACCAAGAAGCAAGATCCTAAAGGCTCAGATAAAGGTGGGGATAAGTCAAAAGACCAGAAGTCTTCACAAGGGGCCCAACAATCTGCATCTGATGGGGATTCGCAGTCTACAAAGGGAAAAGGCCAAAAGAAGCTCTGGTGCAAATTCTGTAAACAGAAAGGGCACTGGACTTCTGATTGTACCAAGTCCAAAGACCAAACCACCACCACTCCAGCCCCTAAGGCAACTGTTCCCCCTAGTGCAGTCATTGGTGAAGGTGGTAATCAGAATAAGGGTGTAGTAGGGTTGACCCTGGGTTCTGATGTGGACTCTGGCCTAGTCAGAGTACCAGCACAGGCCTTGCTAGTTTGTGAGGGAGACCTTGATATGTCCTTCCTAGTGAGCCCCAGTAATCTGGGCAGGTACAAACAGCAGCCTATCATAAATGGCAAACAGGCTTTGGCATTCAGGGACACAGGTGCTAGTGTCACCATGGTGGCAGAGGATCTAGTGGACCCTGCACAGATCATCCTGGGTGAAATGTACCAGGTAACCAATGCAAGCAATGTCAGGACCAACCATAGTCTGGCAGTTGTGAATTTCTCCTGGGGAGGGGTAACTGACCTCAAAAAGGTAGTAGTCCGTGCAGACCTCCCTGTCGAATGTTTGTTGGGCAATGATCTGGAGACTTCAGCCTGGTCTGAAGTGGAACTATGGACTCATGCTGGGATGTTGGGCATACCTGCAGAGGTATTTGCTGTGACCAGGTCACAGGCCAAAATGCATAAAGCTGAACCAGCTCTGGATCCTGAAACTATGGACCAGATGCTACCCAAGAGGAGGAGCAGTAGCGTTAAGGCTGTGCCTTCCCCTCTGTCTCAGATCTCAGATTCCCCTCCTGAGGGAGGAGAAGCAGAGCATGAAGAAGGAACCAGTTCTTGGGGGCAGGGGACCTTCCAGGGAAGATCTGAGTAAGGAGCAACAGTGCTGTCCCTCTCTTGAACCCCTCAGACAGCAAGCTGCTGCTGGGGCTTCTGGGAGTGCTAGTGGGTCCCATAAAGTTTATTGGGATGAGGGACTCCTATATTCTGAGGCTAGAGATCCTACCCCTGGAGCCACCAGGAGGTTGGTAATACCTCAGAAGTTTAGGGGGTTCCTCTTGACCTTAGCACATGATCCCATTGGCAGGACACTTGGGCCAAAACAAAACCTGGGACAGGCTTGTCCCTCATTTTCATTGGCCATACATGTCAGAGGACACCAAGGAGTTTTGTCGCTCCTGTGTCACTTGCCAAGCCAGTGGCAAGTCAGGTGGCACAACAAAGGCCCCCTGATACCACTACCTGTGGTGGGGGTCCCCTTTGAAAGGGTAGGGATTGACATTGTTGGTCCACTTGACCCTCCAACAGCATCTGGGCACAGGTTTATCCTGGTGGTAGTGGATCATGCCACCAGGTACCCAGAAGCAATTCCCCTCAGAACCACTACAGCCCCTGTAGTGGCAAGAGCCCTCATTGGAGTCTTCTCCAGAGTGGGTTTCCCTAAGGAGGTTATATCTGACAGAGATACAAACTTCATGTCAGGGTATCTAAAAGCAATGTGGAAGGAGTGTGGTGTCAACTACAAATTCACTACTGCCTATCACCCACAATGCAATGGGTTAGTTGAAAGGTTCAACAAAACCCTAAAGGGAATGATTAAAGGCCTCCCAGAAAAGCTTAGGCGAAAATGGGACCTTTTACTTCCCTGCTTTCTGTTGGCATACAGGGAGGTCCCACAGAAGGGGGTTGGCTACAGCCCTTTTGAACATCTGTTGGGGCACCCTGTCAGAGGACCCTTATGTTTGGTGAAGGAGGGGTGGGAGTTACCTCTCAAACCTCCCAAACAGGATGTGATGGACTATGTACTTGGTCTCCGCTCTCGGATGGCAGAGTACATGAAGAAGGCAACTAAAAACCTTGAGGCTAGCCAAGAATTACAAAAAGCTTGGCATGACCAAAAGGCTGTCCTGACTGTTTATCAGCCAGGCCAGAAAGTGTGGGTGTTGGAGCCTGTGGCCCCAGCAGCTCTCCAGGACAAATGGAGTGGCCCCCATACAATTGTTGAGAAAAAGGGAGAAGTCACCTACTTGGTGGATCTTGGAACTCCCAGGAGCCCCCTTAGGGTGCTCCATGTCAACAGATTAAAACCATATGTGGACAGGGCTGACATGGGCTTGCTCATGGCAACTGATGAGGACCAGGAGGAGGAGAGTGACCCTCTCCCTGACCTGGTCTCACAGAACCCTGATGATGGGTCAGTTGATGGTGTTGCTTTGGCAAGCAGCCTCACTGATCATCAGCAAACTGAATGCAGACAAGTTCTGCAACAGTTCAGACATATGTTTAGCCTGACCTCAAGTCAGACTTCATGGTGCACCCATGAGGTGGACACTGGAGACAGTCTGCCTGTCAAGAGTAAAATCTACAGGCAACCTGACCATGTCAGGGATTGTATCAGGACAGAAGTCCAGAAAATGTTGGAACTAGGTGTTATTGAGCCATCAGATAGCCCTTGGGCTAGTCCAGTAGTCCTTGTATCTAAACCTCATACCCAGGGTGGTAAGAAAGAAATTAGGTTTTGTGTTAACTACAGAGGCCTCAATGCAGTCACCAGGACTGATGCCTATCCAAATCCAAGGGCAGATGAACTTATAGACACTTTGGCCTCAGCCAAGTATCTTAGTACATTTGACCTAACAGCTGGCTACTGGCAAATCAAGTTAGCTGATGATGCCAAGGCCAAAACAGCATTTTCAACCCCTGGTGGGCACTATCACTTTGTGGTAATGCCCTTTGGTTTGAAGAATGCACCTGCCACTTTTCAGAGGCTGGTGAATAAAGTTCTGACTGGTATGGAAATCTATTGCTCAGCTTATCTTGATGATATTGCTGTCTTTAGTTCCACCTGGCAGGATCACCTGGTCCACCTCAGAAATGTTTTGAAGGCCCTGCAAAAAGCAAGCCTCACTATCAAGGCCACTAAGTGACATATAGGGCAGAGTCAGGTTGTGTACCTGAGCCACCTTGTAGGTGGAGGCCAGGTTCAACCATTGCAAAGCAAAATCCAGACCATAATGGAACGGGTAGCTCCAACCACCCAGACACAGGTTAGAGCCTTTTTAGGCCTGGCTGGGTACTATAGGAGGTTTGTTAAGGGATATGGATCTATAGTGACCCCCTTAAATGATCTGACCTCTAAGAAAATGCCAAAAAAGGTTCAGTGGACAGCTAGCTGTCAAAAGGCATTTGATGACCTCAAGCAGGCAATGTGCGCTGCCCCCATCTTGCAGAGTCCAGATTACAAAAAGAAGTTCATTGTTCAAACAGATGCTTCCGAGCTGGGTGTAGGAGCTGAACTGTCTTAACTTAATGATGAAGGTCAAGACCAGCCAGTAGCTTTCATAAGCAGGAGGCTGACCCCTAGAGAGAAACGTTGGTCAGCTATAGAGAGGGAGGCCTTTGCTGTGGTGTGGGCCCTGAAGAAGCTGAGGCCATACTTGTTTGGCACTCACTTCATAGTTCAGACTGACCACAAGCCCCTCCTATGGCTCAAACAGATGAAAGGTGAAAATCCTACACTGCTCAGGTGGTCCATTTCCCTACAGAGGATGGACTATACAGTGGAACATAGACCTGGGACCCAACATGCCAATGCAGATGGACTCTCAAGGTATTTCCACTTAGAACATGAAGACTCAACTGGTCAAGGTTAGTTTAATGTCCCTGCGTTTGGGGGGGCGTTGTGTAGGAGAGTAGGAGCTGCACTTATGTTGCCCCCACTTTTTTTCTGATGTATACACTGGTTTCTGGCTATAATCTGGCTGGGTCCCTGCTAATCAGGGCCCCAGTCTTTCTGTTCTCTCTAAATGACTTGGTGTGCATATTAGATGCACTAGTGATTGGATACTGTGGTACCTTATGAGCCCCTAGTATATGGTACCTTAGGTACCTAGGGCATAGGCACTTCAGAGGCCTACCAGGGGCTGCAGCATGTATTATGCCACCCCTGGGAAGCATTCTCAATCTGACACCACAGGCCTACTACTGCAGCTTGTGTGAGGTAGTGTTAGCACTCCTCACTAAGATATAGGTTTCTATATCTCACCATACACACACATATAAACCTATCAGCCACCCCTATGGCAGGCCCTATCAATCCTGAGGGCAGGGTGCTTGGTTTACAATGTGAGGGGGTGCCTCTGCAGCTACCAGAGTCTATTCTCTATGGCTGTTTGTGGATGCGGTTAAACCATATACTCTTAAGTGAATTATATAATGCTAACTTTGGAATGACTGCATCAAAACATGTCGTGTTTGGTGTCAACCAACTTGGAATCCTACCCCCACATCAGTCCATGATGTGGGAGCATGATCCCACCCTTCTAGAGGGGACGCAATGTACCCACTGTAGTAAAACAACAGAAATCTGAAAATCACAAAATGGATGCCACCAGCACAGACACTGGGCTGCCCTCCTGCTGCTGACTGAAACTCGCAGTGGAGGAGGCCCAACAATAGGCATCCTGTCACAGGGAGGTGTCACCACCTTCCAGACAGGATTTAGTGTATTGGAGCTGGGTGGGTGCACTTCTAGAGTGCTTTGAAGTCCTGCACTGGGGGAGCAGTAGGCTCCTCTGTGCATATGCCAGCTCAAACCGGTTCAGGGGCTACCTGTCCCTGCTCTGGTGCGAAACTGGACAAAGGAAAGTGGGTGTAGCCACCCCCTACCCTGACCCTCATAGAGCTAGTTTCTCCCCTAGCTTCACTATAAGATAGCAAACCTTGCCACTGCAAAACAGATAACCCTGGACGACACTTTACAAAGAAGAATCCTGGCCCTTTGATGTTCCACTACCTTTGGAAGACAGAAGAATCTCCCTTGGAGTCAAGGAGTGACTCCCCTGCTTTTCAGGCACCAAAAACCTTAATCAACGGTCGCAAAATCCCGCCGGAGTTCGAAGTCCCTGCAGCCCCGGAAGTGGATTTCCTGACTTCTCGACAGCCAGTGTGAGTCCCCAGCAGAGCTGAGGCGAGTGGACCCCACGTGTGACGAGGAACAGCAATACCCGGGCACCGTGCACTATTGTCGAGTGCAACCCCTTCACGACGTTCTACGAACTTGTGCATTGGACCATTTGTGGCCCAAGCCTCCAGCAGGTTTTTTCAGTGAAAATCAGAGGCCTACCCCGTCTCGAGTGACCGTGGGCTCCTGTGAAGCATTTCCCCAAGAGGCGTCTTCGCGATCCCTTGCCCGTTGGCTTGTGGGTCCCCCGAAAACGTTCTTATCAACTGAAAGGGCTCCCCTGGTTGCTCCAGGCCTGCCCTCACTCACCTTCACTGGGTGAGTCCCTCAGACCTTGCTGGTCTGCAACGCTGACCTTCTTTGATTTCCACGAGACTTGCAGTTGCCAAGGCTTGTTGGCTCCAATCCGGTTGCCGACACCGCAGTCAGCTTTAGACGTCGTGGGATCTCTCCTAGACCTCGTGAGAGAAGAATCAAAACACCATCGACGGCCTGAAATCACCCGACATCTGTGGTCATCCATCTTCCTGGCCACCGGTCACAGGCAAGTGAATTTGAACACTGTCCCTTCAGTTTTCAGGTCATCTGCATCTCGAATCCACCCTTGGATTCCACCGGACACTTCTTCAGTCGACGCAAGCAGCAAGTCTTCTTTGGTCTACATAGAAAACAGCGATGCGACCCGACACCAAAAGACACCTATGCACCCGGCTTCCCTGGGTGAGGTAACTCGTGCACTCCGGTGACCTAGTGTGTGTTGGCCCTTGAATTACTTACCTTGTAAGTGGCTTGCTTTTAGACTTCCTCGAAGTACCCTAAAACTTTAATAATCAAACCGCGACTTGCTCCATTATAATCAATAGGGAACCCGTGGCTGTGTTCACACACTGCATGCGTCTCCCGTGGGTCTGTTACTTACCTGCTTTCACTGTAGCAGTGAAGCCCCAGCGATTCTACAGGCCCTAGGCCTTGTCATTTTGCCAGTCCACTTTCTTAACCCATTTTTTTAGTATATGGTCTGGTACGCCCCTAGGGCTCCAGCCATATTTGTGCTTAACTTATTGTGAAACGTTGATATTTGAATGTGTTCCTGGCTTCTAATCTCATAAAGAGATTAGTAGAGTATGTCCAGTAATAAATACATATATATTTGATATATATACCTGTGTGGTGTCCTTTCATTTGCTAATTCAAGAGATTATAAGGTAAAACAAGCTGCTTTACATTCCTCTGAGACTTAGCCTGAAGGCTGCTCTCCACAGCTACCACTAGGATAGCTTTCTTTAAAAGGTTGTCTTAAACCTATCTACCATAAGAGTCGAATTGGACTGGTGCAAGGTGGCCACTATAACTAGTGACCAGCATATGCCAGGCCAACTTCTCACATTCCTATGGAACTAAATTAACACATTTTTATTGTTTGATGTGTGCACAAAAATGTCATGAAACAGGTTTGATCAGAAGCTGGAGGAAGTCGCATGCTGGCTCCATAGTAGCTTAATTTGCAGTAGCGAAGATGCAGGATTTTTGCAATGACCTGCCCTTAGTAGATGTGGGTCCCTTTTCGGGATCACACAGAACAGGGTCAAAATGTACAGACTTGTCACTGATGTGTTTCTTTTGTTAAAATGTGTACTTAAATCTATTTCGTTGTGTATGTGCCTTGTGCATTTCTTTCTGGGTTCCTGCCTCCTGTTCTAATTTGTTAAATTGTTTATGACTTGTTTTCATTGAGCTTTTCATAAATTCATCCTATTGTGTTCCCAATATCTGTTGGAATAAAGTGAAGAAATATGGTTTTTACAAGAACAGATTTGGGCCCTAATTGCCAGTTTTATGCTGTTTTCATGTTTGACTGTAGAGTTCCCCATGTTGCTTTAGCTTTGTGACTGTTACCAATGTATATACCAGTCCCTACAACACAATGAATACAAATCACATTATCCATAAACTCTGGGTAAAAAAAGAGTTCATGAGATTGATTAACCAAACCATTCCATGAATAATATCATTACTTAGATCCAGACTTTTTTTGCGGACTTCTAGAGAAACCTTCATTCAAGAACAAGCCAGTGCTTACTTAGGCCCTGAGGTACTTTAATAGTGGGGAGCAAACAACAACAGTGTCCAGTATCATTGAGAGTCAATAATGCGTTGATAGTACTGCACACTCAGAAGAATGACTGTCTTAAAAAGTCAGCAATGACCCTATCCGTTGTATGTGATTATGTATCATGCTTCAAGATATTTTTTTTATTGTTACTCTATAACTCTTTAAAAAAATATCTTGAAGCATGATACATATTCACATGGTGAATGCCATACTAGACTATTGTCAATGTTTTTACATTATTTCTAGGCTTTCCTGTTTTCAGTTTCTATTGTTGGTAAATTCTGGTGGGGTTTTTTCAGTGTTTTCAAGTGATTTCAATACCTCAAAAAACAGTGGTTATCAGTGGTTTCACATTGTCGCGCCATTAAAAACGACAGAAACAGTGTTTTTCCGGTGTTTATAGAATGTTTTGCTTTTATTATTGCTTGCTTTCTGCACTGATAGAGCATGGTATATAGACAGTGTAAGTATAGTGTATATGAGGTCCAAATAGATTTTTGAAAATTAAACTTATTGTAGTACACCATACAATACTTCTTCAGTGAGTCTTTGGTCATGTATGCTCGGTCTTTCCTTCCCATGTAAACTTCTGTGAAAAGGCCCTCTCAACATTGGCACTTGAGATGGGCAACACCAAAACAGCCAGTACACAATTTGTTAACTCTGGCCACTGACATAGCTTTCCATGCCAATACTGGTTCACATGAAGATTGTGATTCTCAGGGCAGGTTCTGCAACATTTGCGCTGATCTGGGCGCTTATGCCATCAGAGTTATTGAAGAGGTACCACAGTGAGGTTTCATTGACTTCAAATGCCATTGGTGGTTAAGGGACATTCCTATGCATCATTGCAAGTAATTTCTCATACATTGTAAAATAAAAGTTCCTGAATTGCTCTTCACTATTGCTTTGCTTACCAAGCGGCAAGCACTCTAACATGGAACATGTTGCAGTGCAGTCACTAAAGGTGTCGCCCCGCTTACTCTCAAGGAGATGTTTCACATCTACACCAATTATGCTGAACACTTGGCAGACAAGGGTGTTTTCCGACTTTAGTTTTTTTAATTATGTTCACTACAGCAGTTATGTTTTCCTGTAAATATCTAAGAATGTATAGTGTACTTTTTCACATCACTATCAATATGTGACCAAAGATCCTCACATTTCTTGCCTTTAGCATCCTCACTCAGCAAACATTCTGTAAACAGTTTCCAGATGGATAATATAGCATTCATAGCCCCTTGGACTGAGAACCATCAGCTAAGGGACGCAGTTGGGATGACTCTTTCTTTGATGCCACACAAAGCACAAAATGATATTTACGTTTTAGTTCTTGTGCATAAGACAACAGTGCACCGGAATGGACTAAAAAGTCAATAGCATTACTCATTAACTCTGAAGATTGTAAGGATGCTTTCAGCATACCATCTAACAAGTGGCAAGGATCTCTTATAGGGAAGCACTTCAGCTCAGGCATCAATTTTGACAGGTCATCACAAAACTTTTTCATATACGTAGCTGAATCAATGCAAATACAAACAATATCACTCCAATCGTTGTTGAACTTGGAAAGAACCTTTTTTACAGAGCATTCCAAGTGACACAGTGGCCATGTTTTCTAAAAGTCTTGTGTCATGTTTTAACCACTTTCCCAGATGCTTGGTGATAGCACTCTTTTAACATATACTTGTCACTATAGCTTGCATTGAATGTTTAAAGACTGAGTTGTTGACAATTCGCCTACTGTCAATACTGACTCACTAGCTGATGTATTAAGGGTTTTTACCCATTCTCTTTGGGTAAATGTGATGACACATATTAGGAGAGATTCTTGTGAAACTAGCTATTTTACCTATCAGTGAAAGAGCCAAACGCAGCCAAAATATCAAATATGATTGAGATATTTCCTGATGCTCTTCAGTTTATACAATAATTAAACAAGCCCTAAAACATGCTTCTAAAACCTGCATCTTTAGACCAAAGACCACAAAACAATATTTTAGTGGCATCCCTAAACAATAAAACTCAAGCAGACTAATGCTGGCCCAGACTTTCTTACTGCTAGCTTGTATAACAAAGTTACATTGTATTGGCCCCTTCAGGAAGAAAGAAAATGACTCTTTCACTCTCTTTTTTACTTTCTTTGAATTGCATTTAGTTTGTGGTTGTGCAGGTGTTTTTTCAGTGTTTATATGTTTTCACTGGTGAGGGCTATTTCTCTTTCAGTGGGGTTTTATCAGTTATTATAGGTTTAAACCTAAAACCGGACAGTCTAATTATTTCTTATCGTTTTCCTTATAGCAACAAGAGAAACCATTTGGAATACTCTTTCTGTGAAGATGTGATGAAAACATATGAAGAAAATGACTACCTGGAGAAGCAGACTTCAACACGCAAAGGACATTTTGGCAGTTAAATTTGTGATTATTACAATTATGGACATGAGTCAGAAATCAGAAACTGTTCAATTTTGGGGGATGTACTTGCTCTTTCAAATTGGATAACTCTTGTTATACAGTTATTACACACTTATTTGTCATGTAAAAAATAGATTTGATGTTCATCATAGACAATATTTGTCTGTTGTGTTGCTGAGAAATTTTAGAACATTTTTTTGAGACTAATAGCTCACCACTATAACAATGATACCTCATGGAATAAACAAGTAGGATTTGGTGCATTACAACCTTGGTAGGTAAGAGCTTAGGCAGGCTAAAGGAGCCACCCCCCCATGCCTTTACCTTTTATTCTCAATTACAAACCTATTTTTGTGTTGGGAACAAACCATTGTCCAGGTAACATCCAAGTTGGCTGCTTCTGCTGACATACAGTTCCTAATAATTAAGTAGGAGTGTGTGTTTGGACAATATATGTGCCTAAATGTGGGGACTGAGTCCGTGCATATAATCAGAATATTTTGACCCAATTCCTGGTTAGCTCAATGTGCACCATCTGGACCCCTAAACCTCGCAGGGCACCGGATAGTGTCTGCAACCTCAGAACATGACTACTCTGATTCCCCCAAGGAAATTGAGGAAAACGATCTACTCGTATGTTGTTACTTTAGGCATGCCCAAAGCGAGGCACAAGAAATGCACAAATTGGCATTTCAAACATTTGTAGAAGCAATTGGGTTCTTGTGTACAAGACGTGAGCTGCAATTATTAGCAGAAGGAAACAAAGCATTGTGACCAGCATGACGAGAATGGCGAAAAAGATGAATAATTCAACCATTATAACCTTGCAGTTATTATATGAATATATATCAAAATGATACTGCTACCTAACACTAGCTATAATATAGAGAGCATAGTGAGAATGCGTTCTTACAGACGGCTTGGAGCAACCTAACTCCCCATTACCCTGTGTGATGGATCGGGAAGCCAGTCTGGTGTAGAACAGGCCGCAGCACTTTGTAAGCTAATGATGGGAGTCAGCAAGGCTGGGATCAAACACAGTCGAAGGTCCAGGATAATCAGTGGAAGTGCTCCTCTGAGGAATTTGGCTCAGAGGCAGTTTATATCATAAAAGCCTGGTTACAATTCACACTGTCAGTGGTGCAATGCTAATGTGTGCGTTTGTCTTTCCGCTTCAGAGCTGTCTCCAAACAGACAAAAAAGCACAAGGGCAATGTGCTCAGTGTTCTTGTAGCCTTGAACAGAGTGTACACATTTCATGATAAAATGCTTGCGAAGAAATGTACTTGCAAGCAGAACACTTTCTCAGTATGTTATCATGTACTTGCAAAGCTCAGGGCAATTTCCAATAGCATGGAAAAAAACATTGGTGTGTCCTATGTTTAAAAAAACCTCCCCAAGATTCTGCTGAGGTCAAGAATGATCAGCCTATATCTTGCCTAGCACTCCCTACAAAGATCTTGGAAAAGGCCGAAAATGTGGTGGCCTTTTTGGCGGCTAATGACCTTTTGGATCCATCACATTATGGATTCAGGTTGCGGTATTGCACAGGATCAGCTTTAGTCATTGCTGCTGAGGAGGTTTGTATGCAGGTGAACAAGGGAGGGCGGGCTGCACTCTTCCTTCTTGGTCTCTCAGCCACGTTTGATACGGTTAACCATCAAGCGTTAGTCAACTGGCTGGAGACAGTGGGAATCAAAGGTGCAGATCTAACCCTACTCTCTTCTTTTCTATCAAATAGAGAACAGACTGTGGTGTTTGGAGGGTACACCTGAATCTGTTTTCTATTACTTGTGGGGTGCCTCAAGGATCTTCATTATCCCCAACACTATTCAACATTTATGTCACCCCCTTGGCAAAACATATGCGATCTCAAGGTTTTTCTGCAATATCGTATGCCGATAGGCGTATCAATTACATCTGATATAAATGATGTGGCCAAACAATTTATCAACTGTCTAGCGCATATCACTTGCTTGATGCAGGAGAACTGTCTTAAACTGAACATGGAGGAAACAGAGCTAATACTTTTTGGAAACTACATCTCTTTCTGGAATGATTCTTGGCGGCCTGCTGACCTCTGGTCCTTGTCCATCATTAGTTCAAAAAGTGAAAAATCTTGGGGTCATGTTTGAGGACCAACTCCGTTTCTCTGAACAGATTGACTATATCACATCTTCGTGCTTTTACCTTATGAAGATACGAAAAATGGTTTTTCCATTCATCCCATTTGATATGCAAAAAATGGTATTAGTTGCCTTGGTACTGTCGAAGATAGACTATTGTAATGCTCTCTATTTAGGAAGCAATAAACGTCTTCAATCAAAGCTTCAATCTCTACAGAACTCAGCAGCTCGTCTGCTTTTACAAATCCCAAAAATATGCTCTTTCGAACAGCATTAGGGACATCCACTGTTCAGGACAGAGTAAAATTCATGGATTTGTGCACTGTGCACTTGTGCATTGTGCACAAGGCACTGCATGGGTTGGACCTCTGGTTTTAAAGAAAATCTTTGCTTGGCATGCCCCTCAGTGTGATTTAAGATCTTCCAATGCCAAGCTGGTGGTTATTCCTAGGGTGAAGAAGTCTCATTGGTGTGGCAGAAGTCTCTCCTACTTGGTGTGTAAGCTATGGAATTCCTTGCCTTTTTCAATTAGGTCTCAAACGAGCAGGCTGTTTCAGAAAATCTCTGAAGACTTGGCTCTTTGTCTTCAGTGTCAAGTACATTTCCTCATTTATTGGATCAGTGGCAGCATGTTAGCGCTGAAACGCCTCGGCATTCACACGCTTTAGAAATACATTACTTATTTACTTACTTAAAGCATGTAAAAAGTCACCACCTAAAGTAACGGCAATTTTAAATGTGTTTGTCAAGATGGACGCTTTGGTGCACAGGCCCTGTTAAACCCCACAACACTGCTGGAAATCAGTCAAGGAAAACTGCAACCAGTCAACAGTAACACAGATAAAGCATTGACTGAAAGACGGTGGCCATCAACTACCCACTTCCAATTCGCATGTCATCACACTGCACTTGAAAATCTGTCGGAGTAGGATAATCCTAGTGTCAGTGTCCTTAATTAAACTGTAACTTTCCTTAAGGATAGCTGGGAAATTTCATTAAGTCAGAACTACAAGTGAGACGTATTCTTGTTTATACTTGTTGTTGACAACAAAGCCATGTCACCCACTGATTTAAACTGATTTTAAGCACGCAGTCTCTTGACAATTTTGCCCACTTAAAGATGTACTGCAAAGTAGGAGAATAGAAAGACCTTTTACACCGTTGCACCCCTTAGTGTGCACGGTCCAGGCTTTTAATCTGTCTTGCATCCCCCATCTGATCATAGAGCCAGTGTAGAGTACAGCGTTGCGTCCCTCTGAAATACCACTACAGGACCTAGAGGGTGGGCAGGGTATACCTATCCTGCCCTTTATATTATTTTTTAACTTAAAGTTCAGGACAAGGGACTAGGGGGCATATTATCAAGCCAGGCGATAAAATTATCGCCGCTTTAGCGGCAGAAAACTGCCGCTAAAGCGGCGATAATGGGCTTGCTAATATGCTCCATGGAATTCCAATTGAAGCTCAGGTTAGATGTCCTTCACATTTAACATGGGCTTCAATTGGAATTCCATAGAGCATATTATCAAGCCCATTATCGCCGTTTTAGCAGCCGTTTTCTGCCGCTAAAGCGCCGATAATTGTATCGCCTGGCTTGATAATATGCCCCATAGTCTCTGAGTCTTGTAATGGCTGCCTGCAACATTTATCTTTATGTTGCAGGCAGCCAATCAGATCGCTTGCTCCCACTGGAGTATCTCTCCTATGGAAGCTTATTTGTACAAGGGAAAAAAGCCCCCTGGGACAATCGGAATATTCAGTTTCCATTTAAATGGGTTTGAGGGACTCTTGCAAACGTCCTTCAAACCCAACCGTCCAGATATACAAATATATTTGCACCTTAATATTTCAAAAACTACCAAATGGATTTATACAAAATCACAAAAAGCATGCTTTCTCGGACAAGATGTAGCTTCCTGCCAATTTTGGTGTAATTACGTACAGCGTTTTTTGTGATATCTTTTTCCCACAAAAGTCTATGGAAACTGCATGGGGATTTTATGTTTTTGGACTAGCCCCTCCCTTTGTTTCTTTGCCCCTGCTTGACGGATCACCCCAAAACTTTCCAGCAAAGAGCTGAGGTGATTGAACTTTATGTTTTTTAAAGTTTCATGAAGATTCGGCAAGCAACACTGAAGTTATTAGCAAACCAAAAAGCGTTCTTCCTCTGGAAAAGCAGACTTAACTATACTACCCAGTGGCGACCACCACTGGGTAATAGGTTTTACTTTCCTTATATATACTTACCATCCTTGGTAAATGTCATACATCCCTTGTGAAGACACAAGAACTTCAGAGACTCTTGTACTCTAGTCCCTATGCCAACTTTCCATATTAAGTTCTGCTGTTGTGGGCTAAATAAATACAGATGATAAGTCTCCTCTCCTGTGCGCAAGATCTGGAGGTGGTTAAGTCTCGGTTTGCTTGCTGCATGAGTGAGGTCACTGACTGGATCACCAAAAACTGCCTCTAATTGAACAGCAAGAAAACCAAGATTGTATTATTTGGCAAAGCGCAGGAGGGCTGGTTGGCGGACTGGTGGCCCACGGAATTCCTCCCTGCCTCAATACCAAAATAGCTTGTAAAGGATCTGGGTATCAAGCTCGACCAAACCCTCACCATGAAAGACCACATTAACACTACCTATGGCACTTGCTTTGCCACAATGCGCCTCCTAAAAAAAAGTCTTCCCTTCGCTCCCTTTTAGTTCCAGAAATACCTTATTCCAGGTGCTAATTACTCACCACCACGACTATGGTAATGCACCAAATTGTAGTAGCCAATGACACTTTAATTTTCCAAGCTGCAGGTAGTACAAAATACAGCAGCACCGCTGATATGCAACCTCCCCTCATGGTCCTCCTCAGCTCCTATCTTAAAAACCTTACACTGGCTGCCCATCAGAAAACTTGTTGTTTTCAAGCTCTGCTGTTTGACCCACAAAGCTCTCACACACTCACTACCCACCTATTTCCATTCCAGACTCTGCCACTACCATTCCACTAGATTTCTCAGGTCTACAAACAAAGCACTTCTAAAGATCCCTCGGATTTGCACTGCCAGATTCGGGGGGCATTCCTTCTCTTATCTTTCACCATTTCCGTGGAACACACTCCCCCTGCATATTTGTTCCTGTTCGGATCTGCCCAAGTTAAAAAATCAGGGCTAGAAAAATCATAAAAATGTTACTAGAACTGCATGTCTAGTAACTTTAATAATCTAGGCGACCTAACTGTAATGTACTTGTCCCATGAACTGGTCTCAAATTGTGTGATCTAGGCAAATATTTTTTCTTATGGAGCCTCCTTTTTCTTTATTATCACATACGAGAGCACCTTCAAATATGCAAGTTCACTATTTCTGCTGTACAAGAAATCTCTTTTTATTTACTTGACTACATGTTTGCTCCATGTACTACAAGAATCAAGCCCATATATAGGGTTCACTTGATCCCTGACTTGCTTCTTAGTTCGCTAATAGCATTGCCATCTGGGCAGGAGCAGTAATAAGTCCCAGTTTATGTTTAAAAACTCACTTTTCATGAATATATTACCAAAGCATGATGTGGTAGTGCATTGTCATTTATTGATGGCATACTTTCCCACTAATGTAGTTTTACTGATAATAGCGCGTAAACAATGTTTAGAAATCGGGTTTCAGCAAAAATATTTAAAATTTGCACATCACCAACTAAAGTGTTCTGATTTGTTTTGATCCTATAAAAATATTTTTTTCACCACAGAATTACAAAAATGGGTCTTCATAACAAGTGAAATATATTTGAATTGTTTGAACAGTTCACTTCGCTATTTCAGTGTTGTTAGAAAAAAGCCTGACATCTTACAGCCTTTCATTTAACATGCTTTGCACAGTTCAATTGTCACATAGTTCACTTTACAAAATCCTCTAACTTTAGTCACAGAAAGAAAACTAAATGTAGAAAGACAAACTGACTTTTGCCCTTGTCTCTGAAAGCCAGCAAATATGACAAGATAACAAGATGTAAATGCATTTTTATTGCTCTTTTACTTTGTGAGCAATAAAGATGCCTTTAAATCATGTTATCTTGTCACATTTGCTCTGCTTCAGTGACAGAGGTCAAAAGTCTGTTTTTCTTCCTACAAATACTTTTAGTTAGAGGATTTTCAACTGGCCAGGAAGGGCGAGTAGTCTCTAAAAATAGCTCTTGCTCGACAATGGGAGTGAGTGGATTTTTTGAACCCTGAAAATGTATTAAAAACCTGACTGTTTTAATTTCTCTGTGCCGCTGTCGAGTAGCAAGCGCTGAGATACTCCTTCAGGAGTGAGTCGCCGCACTATATGAGAGCAGTTAAAATAACATAATTTGCCACCAGCCAGCCTCCACAATTGTCACACTAGCTCCATAAATAATGTCCACATATCATGTTGATTTCAGTTTTAATTCATTGTTCAATCATTTTACCAACACATCTACGTTAATCAGTTCTGTTTTTAGCCCGATGTTCCTCACCATTTTGTTTGGCACTCAGCCATCTCTTCTTGCCCACTGAAGGTTGGGAACTCTGCTTTAGAGAGAACAGGGTCTCCTTCTTTGCACCCTGCAGGTTTAGATCCTTCAGAGCCAGTGTCTGACATGTTGTCCCTGAGTGTGGCAAAAAACATACACAGGGACTCTTATATGTAGAGTTGTTCTCCCAGCAGGTTACCTCCTGAATTAACACCTTCTAGATTTGGTAGATGGGAAATTCACCAGTCTGTCTCGAGTCTCAGCATGAGTTGTCCACTGTGCCATTGCTTTTTGTGATGCCAGAATCCCCTGAGCATAGGGTCTCACCCAGTGGTTCTACCCTGAATTTTTCAATCGAGTAGATCCCATACTCACAGGTTTGCACCAGTTCTCCTATGTCCAATCTATAATATTCATTTTACTCACATGTATAAATACGTAAGCAGCTTGCGTGTTCTGTGTGCCATTTATCAGAGGGTGACAAGTTGTCTAGGGTTACGTAACAGATGGCGGCCAGACGCAATAAGGTGTATCTGTGACCGGTGGCTTTGGGTTTCTGGGCTGGCACTCGGTGAAGATGCTGGAGGAGTGTTTCAAGTGTTCCAAAGGTGAAATATCTGAGATGGGAGTATTTGACTTGTACCTTGGTGACAAAATGAAGCACCTGGGCACAGGTAGGAGTTGGAAAGCCATATCTGCTCGTTTTGTTAACACTCAGCGGTCAAACTTGCATCTCTTTGAGACGCGCGAGCGCGCGAAACAAGATGGCCGCTGCTCTAAAAACGACGATTTCTGTCAGCATTGCGGCGCAAATGAGGTCGCTTGGCTTGTAGGGTCTATACCTGTGGAGTGCTGTGATTTCTTGGGGATTTGGACGGTGTTGGTGGCGTTTATCAGTCTCCAGCCTCTGCTTCCAGCTCTGCCTCCAGGTATTCCCAGCTTTGTCTGTCAGGGGGGCCGAGCAATCCTTCAGGAAAGGGCCTGGCTTGGGCCTAGCCACTCCCATAGCCCATTATAGCTGCTGCACCAGCTTTAATAAGGATTTTCTCACTGCTGCAGTATTTTTTCTTTCATTTTCTTGCATTTTTGCTATTATTTTTGCAATTTATTTCTTATTGTTTTTTTATTTTTTATTATTCTACTTCTGATATTCAAACAACATGGATAATAAAAATACTATTTATCCTAAAAGGAAGCAGCAGGTTTCACCTCCGCCAATTAAATCAAAGGCGGTAGAGTCATCAGAACCTTCATTATCTTTAATCTTAGAGGAAATTCAAGCACTTCGTGTCAACACAGATTCTATTGCCTCAGAGATTAAAAATGTTCGAAAAGAAATGGCGAGTCTGTCAATGAAAATCGCTGATAATGCAATTAAAATACAAGATAATAAGGCTAAGCTTGAGACTTTTACTCCACTTGTAGCGAAAATATCACCTTTGTCTACCCGACTTCTAGATATGGAAAATCGTAATAGACAATACAACTTACGCATTTTTAATTTACCAGAGGATGTGGAGGGTGGCAACTGCAGATTGTATTTGGAAAATCTGATTCCTGGCCTTCTACAAATTACATTTCCAGAAAAATTTGAGATTGACAAGGCTCATAGAATTCCTTCACATCGCAATCCTCAACATACTAAACCTCGTCAAATGATTTTAAAAGTCCTCAGGCATCATCATTTGGTGTTGATTCAAAAGGCAGCACGAGAGATCCCTTCCTTGATGGTCAATGGGAATAACATTTGTATTCATCAAGACTTTGCTAAGGAAACAGTCTCAATTCAACTGCGAAGTCTTGGGTTCAAATATGGTCTTTTTGACCCTTCAACAATGCGTATCTGGAAGGACAACCTTTCAAAATCTTTTCAGCGTCCTGATGACTTGCGTCAGTTTTTGGATCAGCGTTCACAGCATTCCATGGATACTCATGACTCTAATACTTGATTATAGCTAATTTATGTATTAATGGTTTATCACTACATTGGGCTTCAACGGCGTGGTCATGCTTGTTAAGCGTATGTGCGTTTCATTCTTGATATTTTTGTATTCTGTTTGTCATTTTTTCCTTCTTTTAAGTTTTTCCTGTCCTTTTACTAGTTCTGGAGCTACTATTTTCTCTTATTATTGTTCTTTTTCTCCTTCTCCTCTTCTTGATTTTTTATTCTTTCTCTCTTCATTATGGCTAATGTCAACAATATTAAAGTTGTTTCACTAAATGTTAAAGGTTTACGTCACCCAGTTAAGCGTACAAAAATTTTACATTATTTAGGTAGTTGTAAAGCAGATATTTGTTTTGTTCAAGAGACTCATATAGATGACAAAATCTTAAATTATATGAAAAAGAAATGGGTGGATACTATTGTTTCGTCACCTGCTATTGGTAAAAAAAATGGAGTGGCCATTTTCGTTGCTAAAAAATTGCATTGCCAAGTCTTAAGTAAAATTTCGGATGCGGATGGAAGATATATTATAGCTAAAATTAAAATTCATGATTCAGTCATATTTTTACTCAATGTTTATGGTCCTACTGCAGATGACCCTCTTTTTTGGTCTAAAATTACCACTGAGGTTCTAAAGTTGGGTAAAGTTCCTTTAATTGTTGGAGGTGATTTTAATGTTATTGCTGACCCATTATTAGATTGAATATCTAGTACTAAATTTCGCCCTCCTAAGGTTTTTCATGCTTTTAAATCGTTTATTCATACTACCAAGTTAGTTGACATTTGGCGTTTGCATTTCCCTACAGAAAAATGTTTTACATTTTTCTCTAATCCACATAATTCACATTCTAGAATTGATTATTTCTTAATCTCCACACAACTAGTCCAATCTGTAAAGATTCCTAAGATTGGTAATATTGATGTCTCAGATCATGCCTTGATTTCTTTTGTTCTGAATTTAACTTCAACTTTTGCAAACCAAACTAGATGGCGTATGAATACTGGTATTGTTCTTAATGAACATAATAAGCCTAAAATCTTAAAAGCCATTCAAGATTATTTTTTACTTAACCCTGAAGGATCCACTTCTATGGTCAATAGATGGGACGCCTTTGAAGCTTATATTAGGGGTGTAACTATTTCTATTATGGCCTACGAAAATAAAACATTCAATTCGCATATCAGAAGTTTGGAAAAACAAATTGTGAAATTTGAAAGGCTCTTTATTTCGTCAAATGATCCTAAATTCAAAGTCAAGCTACAAAAACTGCGCTATGAATTTAACTCAATCCTTAGTACAAGAGCTGGCATCCAAATCTCTAATTCTAAGGCTAAATTTCGTTTTAATGCCAACAGATCTGGGAAACTTTTAGCTAATTATTTACGTATAAAAAAAGATAGAACGCAAATTACCTCAATTCATGGCCCTAATGGTAAAATTGCAATATCTCACAATGATATTGTTAAAGAATGTTTGGATTTTCATGATCCCTCCTTACTGGACTCTTTTTTAAATACATGTGATTTGCCCAAAATTTCACAATCGGATAGGCTTGGGCTAGATTTACCCATTACTACAGATGAAATTTTAACTGCCATTAAATCCATAAAAAAAAAAAATCCCCTGGTCCAGATGGTATTCCAGCTGAGTTTTATAAAGAGTTTCAGTCCCAACTTTTGCCTTATTTATTTCAACTTTTTACTTTTTTTGGTTCTTCAGGAACTATCTCAGGTTCTTTTACTGATGCATTAATTATTGTACTTCCCAAAGTAGATAAAGACCCCTCTTGTTTCAAATTATCGTCCTATTTCTTTAATTAATCAAGACTGTAAATTGTATGCTAAAATACTTGGTTCTAGATTGGCCCCTGTACTAGATTCTATTATACATCTTGATCAATCAGGTTTTATGAAGAATAGATAATCTACAAATAACACAAGAACCTTATTACACGTTATTGAACAGAGTTCCACTTTCATCTCCCCTGCAGGAACTTTGGCTTTGGATGTGGAGAAAGCTTTCGATAAAATCCATTGGCAATTTTTATTTCAAACCTTATTATCATTTCATTTTGGTACTTCGTTTATTCGCATGATTTCTGCTTTGTATTATGCCCCTACTGCTCGTTTATTTATCAGTGGCCAAGTGTCCAGTCAGTTTTCCCTTTTTAGAGGCACAAGACAAGGTTGTCCCCTTTCTCCACTTTTATTTCTCATTGGAATTGAACCTTTCCTTACTCATATAAGAAATTGTGTTAATATTAAATGTATTAATATTAAGGATGTTACTATCAAATCCTTAGCTTATGCTGATGATGTGCTGTTATTTATTAGTGATCCTATATCCTCAATGCCTTCCTTATTAGAAATTATTGCAAAATATTCCATGGTTTCGGGTTACAAACTTAACATTAATAAAACTGAATTTTTCCCCTTACACATCTTCTGTACTCCTGATATGTTACCCATGGCTGATATTATTTGGCAAAAAGCTAAATTAAAATATCTTGGTATTTTATTTCGTCAAATGATCCTAAATTCAAAGTCAAGCTACAAAAACTGCGCTATAAATTTAACTCAATCCTTAGTACAAGAGCTGGCATCCAAATCTCTAATTCTAAGGCTAAATTTCGTTTTAATGCCAACAGATCTGGGAAACTTTTAGCTAATTATTTACGTATAAAAAAAGATAGAACGCAAATTACCTCAATTCATGGCCCTAATGGTAAAATTGCAATATCTCACAATGATATTGTTAAAGAATGTTTGGATTTTCATGATCCCTCCTTACTGGACTCTTTTTTAAATACATGTGATTTGCCCAAAATTTCACAATCGGATAGGCTTGGGCTAGATTTACCCATTACTACAGATGAAATTTTAACTGGCATTAAATCCATAAAAAAAAAAAAATCCCCTGGTCCAGATGGTATTCCAGCTGAGTTTTATAAAGAGTTTCAGTCCCAACTTTTGCCTTATTTATTTCAACTTTTTACTTTTTTTGGTTCTTCAGGAACTATCTCAGGTTCTTTTACTGATGCATGAATTATTGTACTTCCCAAAGTAGATAAAGACCCCTCTTGTTTCAAATTATCGTCCTATTTCTTTAATTAATCAAGACTGTAAATTGTATGCTAAAATACTTGGTTCTAGATTGGCTCCTGTACTAGATTCTATTATACATCTTGATCAATCAGGTTTTATGAAGAATAGATAATCTACAAATAACACAAGAACCTTATTACACGTTATTGAACAGAGTTCCACTTTCATCTCCCCTGCAGGAATTTTGGCTTTGGATGTGGAGAAAGCTTTCGATAAAATCCATTGGCAATTTTTATTTCAAACCTTATTATCATTTAATTTTGGTACTTCGTTTATTCGCATGATTTCTGCTTTGTATTATGCCCCTACTGCTCGTTTATTTATCAGTGGCCAAGTGTCCAGTCAGTTTTCCCTTTTTAGAGGCACAAGACAAGGTTGTCCCCTTTCTCCACTTTTATTTCTCATTGGAATTGAACCTTTCCTTACTCATATAAGAAATTGTGTTAATATTAAATGTATTAATATTAAGGATGTTACTATCAAATCCTTAGCTTATGCTGATGATGTGCTGTTATTTATTAGTGATCCTATATCCTCAATGCCTTCCTTATTAGAAATTATTGCAAAATATTCCATGGTTTCGGGTTACAAACTTAACATTAATAAAACTGAATGTTTCCCCTTACACATCTTCTGTACTCCTGATATGTTACCCATGGCTGATATTATTTGGCAAAAAGCTAAATTAAAATATCTTGGTATTTTATTTTCGTCCTCCATAAAAGCAACATTAACATTAAATAGTAACTTCATTCTAAATTATATCAAAGATAAAACGTCTAAATGGTCTTCACTTCACCTCTCTTGGTGGGGTAGAATGGACTCCATTAAAATGACTATTGCTCCTAAAAAAATTTATACCCTTGCTATGATTCCTATTCAATTTCCATTACAATTCTATAAAGATATTGATAGACTTCTTTCCAAATTTCTCTGGAATAATAAATCAACTCGTATTGGCTATAAAAAATTAAAAATACCCAAATGCAATGCTGGATTTGGCTTGCCTGACTTTTTTCTATATCACAAAGCATTTATACTGAAACAAAGTTCTATATGGTTTACTCCTTCCTCTTTAAATAACCATCCTATTTGGCTTCATATAGAGCATTCTCTTGTGGAGCCGTTTCCATTGACCACCTTGCTAACAATGTCTAACAGATCAACATATTTGCAAAAATCGGTTGTTATCAAATCCACTAAACTCATTTTTAATAACCTGGATTCAAATTTTCTATCTCCTCTGGTCTATACTGAAGATTTGTCATTATGGCATAGTAATGTTATCAAACTGAATAGAAATGTTAATTTTTGGAATTCTTGGATTAAAGCTGGTATCTTTTATCTTAAAGATATTTATTTCGACAATGTTTTTATTTCTTTTGAAGATTTACAATCGAAATTTAGTTTACCTCAATCTGATTTTATTTAAATTTGAGTTTTTATGTAATTCAATTTTAGATTCCTTTCCTCATGGTATTCCGTCTAATGTTAAGGCAGATTTAGCAATATATATTCAAACTATCTCTACGTCATCACATACTGTTTCTATTTTATATAAAAAATTATCTAATTTAAATATAATTTCAACATTTTGGAATGCTGAGCTTTCACTCTCTTTGCCTAATGAAACTTGGAAGATTATTTGGCTTAATAGTATTTCAGGCTGGCTGCCTGTGTCGCTTTACCAAACCAATTCTTATATTTTATTTAATTGTTTATGGACCCCAGTATGTTTATTTCGTGCTAAACTGCTGCAAAACGACATTTGTTGGCATTGTAAATTACTTCCTGGTTCATTACAACATATGCTTTTTGATTGTCCATTAATTTTTAAATTTTGGTCTGATGTTTGGGATAGGATACAAAAGATATTACATATTCATGATATTATTTCTTACAACATACTAATATGTAAATCTGTTGGTCTTTTGAGTAACTTATCTGAATTAGAAGGTAAACTGTTTAATTTCTTAATATCAGCCGCTTTAAAATCTATTACTTTTTGCTGGAAGGATATTTCGTCATTATCAGTTCATGCTTGGTGGTCATGGGTCATTTTTACAAGAAGAGGTGCTCAGTTATCCCTGAATGAGATTAATCATAACTCTAATTTGCTCTTTTTGGTTACCTATAGATGTACATTTATCTTTATAATTGTATATTTATACTTGATATATCGTTTTACAGTCATTATATTTAATACTTATATGATAAATGTAGCTCTATTTTGTAATAGCTGACATAGTAATTATACATGGCTCCCTCCCTTCCTTTCCTTTTTCGTTTACCCTCTCTTCTTTAATTGATTATTTATACATCTATGCCTATTGTATTTTATTATTGTTTTTGAGAATCTCTTTTTTATATAGGTATTTTCGCTCATGGACAATTTTTTCTGTATTGTCTGTACATGTTCATTATTATGAAATTTCAATAAAGCATTTTGAACTAAAAAAAAAAGACTTGCATCTCTTTAACGGTAAAGTTATAGCATAGGAAAAGAGCAATGGTGCATGCTGTTCTGGTAGTACTTCTTTGCTATGAATTCATTCCAGATCACCGTCCAGTGACACCAGGACTTTCCAGGTAGGGTACTGCGTATAAATCTATGGAACTCATCAGAGGAAGCTGTGGCGCGAGGAGAAGACAATGCAGCAGCGTTGTTGTCCACAGGTGAACGACATCCCCTCTGCATCAACAACAGGCAGAGATCGATGGGGGCAGGGGAAAGGGGGAACGACGTTTAAGATTTAGCAATTTCACTAAAGAGTTCCCATACCATTCCTGAGCAGTTGAGTTGCTGTAGGTTGAAAGGGGAGAAGAAGGGACTCCTTTACCGGAAGTGAGAGATGTAAGGCACAACTAAAGAAAAAAACAAGCCTTCTCTTTAGGGTGCCTGCTACCTCAAAGTAATGTAAATGTGTGCAATTGGTTAACTGGCAAATCTGAAAGCTGCTTGGAAGCCTGCATAGGTTTAAATTGACTGATAGAATCTGCCCTTTTAAATGAAGCCTTACTAAAATCATAACTTTTGAAAGCACTGTAAACATTTAAAGAAAATATTTTGCGACAGCCTGTGTGTAACTTGTCTTATGCTGTGTGTAACTTGTCTTATGCTGTGTATAATACATATTTTAAACTAATGACTGACTTAGTTAATTTTTCTTTCTGTCACAGGCTTGGACCTCTTAGCACTATTTACTATTGTGGGGGGCTCTGACTCAGATGCTCTGTATAGACTTGTTATCATTGATGTGAACGTTTACTGTTGTAAACCGCTCTGATACCTTCGGGTCTAGCTAGCGCTATATAAAACTCTCAAATAAATAAATAAATAAACACACAGTTTCTAAACTGCTCCGTGAGGTATATCTTCTTAAGCTCAGCTGCATCCTACCGGCTCAGACAACCAAAAACACGTACCACCTCCTGGACAGTGGTGTGTAACATTATTCAGTACTGCAGTTCACACACTGGTATGTTTACACCAGTCCTCCCACTTGCACTATGGTGCATTTAGTCCTTAGTATTAATTGTTGATTGTCTGAGCTAGTAGGACACATGGGAGCTCATTATGTACCACAGGTACTAGGAGCTCTTGGAACACTTTTCTGTGATCAGTGCCATATACAGTGAAATGTGTAGGAGTGGACGTCCTAGTTACCCTTGTCTTGACCCAATAGTCCGCCTTCTTTCCCAATTCTTGGGGACAAATTTGACCTAGGTCTACCAGACACTGATGCAACTTTTCATCAATGCAATTAATTAATATGTGTTCCTTCATGAACAAATTATAAAGACCATCATAATCTTGCACTTTACTTCCAGTCAACCAGCCATCTAGTGTCTTAACTTCCAGTCAACCAGCCATCTAGTGTCTTAACTGAGTAGTCTACAAATTCCACCCAAGGCTGACTCTGAGTTTTCTGAGCCCCCCCCCCCGAATCTAATTCTATACTCCTTAGTTGTGAGTCCAAATCCCTCAATGAGAGTTCTCTTCATGAGGTCATAAGACCCAGCATCTGCCCCAATAAGGGTCAGAATAGTTCCCAAAGGAGTGCTCCCCCGTGTGTTTTCTTTACTCTTCTGGCTTCACAAGCCCTCTCAAAGTCTGTGAACCACTTGGTGATATCATCACCCTCTTCAAATTTAGGGACAATCCCTTTAGGGATTTTGGGATCATAGGCTCCTTCTTTTTCTATAGTTTTTAAATTTCTGCCACCATTGATGGGTCCTAGGCCCATCTCTGCTCTTCCTTTTCCTAGAGATAAGAGTCTGGTCTGTTGGTCTAATCTTATGGTCAACCTGGCTAGCAGGATGTCCTCCTCATTGAGGCTGTCCTCAATGTCCTCAGTAGTACCTGATCCACCTGTGTGGCTTCTAGATATTAAGAGGTTTACTATTGTAGTCAGGGGCCCTTTTCTCTCTATGAAGGGATAGTGTTACTGATAATGCAATGCTTTTCAGAATACAGTACATATACTTTGTATAGGATTTTTAGTAAAATTACAGGTAAGTTACTTTTGAGATTACTTTTCTTACACAGTGTAGTATACCTGGATAATACACTGGGACATTTCCTGTCAACAGGTAAGTAAAATAATTTTTGTTGGTTAGTAAAATGTTAAAGTATTTCTTTAGGTTTTCCAACTCCACACAGAAACTTTTCATTAAAAAAACAGTCAATGTTATCCTATGGAGGAAAATAGTGTTATTGGTTCAAAGGTAAGTAGTTTGTTGTGGGAGTTGGTGTGCTGGGGTTAGGCTCAGGTGTCCCCAGGGGCAAGGCTGCACTCTTGTTACACCCTCAGCGGCACTAGGGCAGCCCGGTGCTTAGTGCTGGGGCCCAATGTTATCCAATAGGGGAGAGGGGCCTCCGGTTGGTGGATGCTGACAAACAGGCCACTGGGTTATGGGAGCAAAGCTCCTGGTTTTAAGCTCATGGCAAATGGGAGTTTAGGCCAGCACAAAAGTTGCACCCTCAGCGGCACTGGGGTGGCCGGGTGCAGAGTGCTGTTTTGGCATCGGAAGCCCTGTATCTTTCAATGGGTAGTCTCCGGTTTGCAAAAGCACTACAGGCTCGGGGACAAAGGTCTTCTGGGTGCGGTCACTGCTTGGAGAGGTAAAATAGGATCTTTGGGGTTTGTTAGGCACCGTCGGTTGGCCACCTAAGGCCGTGGGGCGCCGGGTGCAGAAGTGCCTTTTAGGGTCGGATCTTCTTACCAGCTCCTGGTTGGGGGACCTTCCGGTTTGAGGCTGCAGGCGTCGGCTGGAGGTTTGAGACAGGTCAGGGGTCGCTGGATCTCGGGTCAGGATTGCTGGGGAGACCTCCTCTTGGTGTTGGGTCACTCGAACTCGTGTCGTAGACGTCGGTGCAGAGTGGTGCAAACTCGCAGATCCTTGTGGAGATGGAGTCTGGTGTTTGAGCAAATCCGGTGTTCAAGGGAGACAGAGTCTTTGGGATTGAAGGAAGGCAGGTCCTCCGGGTTTGTCAAGGTTTCTGGCTGCAGGACACACCAGGATTTTGCTGGAGCAGGTTCGAGGTGGGGACAGGCCGGTAGGGCTGGGGCCAAGTCAGTGGGCGTCCTCCTCTTGTTAGATTCTGCACAGCTGTTCGATTCTTCTTCTTCTTTTCTTCTTCCAGGTTCTTGTCTGAGGAAGCAAGGTTCAGGGGTGCCCCTAAATACTAGATATAGATGCGTAACAGGTAGGTAAATGGGTCCCTTCCCTGGGGTGGGTACACCCCCTGTTATGCCACCCTCCAGTGGGAGGGGGCATAAGCCTTTCCCTGGTTGGCTCGGTCCCCCATCTGCAAGATGGCAGGGACTGAGAGTTGTGCTTCACCTCGCCTCCCCACCTGAGAGGTGGAGTTGGCAGAGGTGGGCACACCTCTCTTCCTCACTTACAGGCACTCCTCACCAGTGCCTGTGTTTGCACCGCGACAAGCACTCTGCGCGTCCGAGACTCGCCTCTTCTCTGGTGCACACAATTACCAGGCACACACCATGTGCGTCTGAGCCTCCTCACTTCTTTCGGTGCACACAATTACGAGGCGCTCCTCACCAATGACCTGGCAGCACCACGACATGCACTCTGCGCATCCAAGACGCAAGTCCTCTTCCCGGTGCACTCAACAACCAGGCGCTCCCCACCAATGCCCTGGCTGCACCACTACATGCACCATGCGCCTCCGAGACTCACATCTCGCTCCTTTTGGTGCACACAACGACCAGGCGCTCCTCACCAACGCCTTGGCTGCACCGCAACACGCACCATGCACGTCCGAGCTTCACTTCCTCGCTCAGTGCCCACAACAACCAAGCGCTCCTTACCAACGCCTCGGCTGCACCACGACACACTCCTTGCACGTCCGCGACTCAGTTTACTCCCGTGTGCCCAGGATCACTAGGTACGACTTCTGAGGGTCTCAAGCTGCAAAGGCACACACACACCGCGTTGCTTGTGACATCTCCGGAAACTTTTATGTTCCTGTGTTTCCAAACAGGCTGACTTATGGTTTATTCTAGCTGAATTGATATCCTGATGACCTTGACTCCAGCAGCGCTAAATAATTACCCTGAAGTCAGGTGAGCTATCACATGGACCACTAAGCTCTAGTGGCGCCTAATTTTGACTCTATAGTTATTATTCTGAATACCCCTATTTGCGTTCATGTTTGCAGTGACTCTCAGCGGGCACGCTAATCAGAATGACAAACGAAGAAAAAGAGTAGATAACTAGGTGAAGAAGAATCTAGACCTTCTACGATACTGGTAAAAATTAATATTTTTACATGTCCCATATGGTGTTTAAGTAAGACTGGCATTCAATATTTGATTACTAATGTGCACATATGTCAATAGGTATTCTCCTGTGACTGACACTGAGCAGTAATCACGCCATACTGTTGGACATCGGTCCTTTCACCTTTAATTGGGTGAGTTTATGGGAAACTTATACCTTCCCTGTTTTCACTTTTAACACAGCAGAGATATTGATCTATATCTATTTTATGCAGGCTGTTATACATCCCCAATGTCCTGAAGAAGACCTGACATGACCATATAGAACAACTGGTCGACATAGGGTCGAAACGTTGACGGTTCCACAGTCCTGCACCAACTGGAATCCCTTGTATATACAGATTACAGGATTTGTGCCATACAAGGCTCATTACCTATCCATAATTTAGCCGAGGACTTTTTGTGTAAAAAACTTCCTTTGTATTTTATTGATATTGTAAATATTCACTTCTTCACAATCACACAGAGTCACCTTATTCACTTTGTCACTGCGTCGTTGTTTTGTAAATATTATTGTATATACAGCCCGTTCTCATTTTTTGTACATTCTAAAGGAGTTGATGAATGATTTAAAATTCAGATGAAATACTAAAAAATAAATTGTTAAGTTTTTTGAAGTATTATTCATTCTTTAAGATTAATTGCTTGCTAGATCATCGATTGCTGTGTTTATGTTCAATTGATTTTTCTTCATTGTAAATAATATTTACCCTACGGAACCATTGTTCATATATATTTACGAGGCCCAGGTTCCTTGGGTTATAGGGTTACCCCTGTGTGCTTAACTCCTTTCCAAACAGGGAGGCAGCTCACCTAGGGCCCTTGGGGTTCAGGACACAGCACAAGGCACAGTCCTGTTCAAGAAGGGGGAACACAACCCACTGCAATGTCCCTTCAGTCTCTTCCTTGGTAAAAGCTACAAACTAAAGGTCAGTTCAGATCATGATGCAAGGGTCAGCCCTATCCAGCAGTCTCTTCAGCAACTTTTTCCTTGGCAGAGGTTCTTCTTGACCATGGAAAAGGTCAGAGCCTCTGCAAACTCTACCTGTCTATCTCACCATTTAAAAGGACACCAAATTCTAGAGGTTTCAGTTCTATTAGTTATATCCCTTCATGTCTCTGAAGTTCGTATGTGCTCAGGGGTCCCTGACCCCTCCCTAAATCAGTTCTGGGTGTCTCCCTCCCAGTGTCACCTTTCTCCCTTTGATACTAGGGGTCTGGGTCCATATAACTCAGCTGGAGATGGTTCAATTGGTGTATAGTTTATATGATTTTATTATCCTCCCTCCTACTCTCCAGATGCAGGGCAGCCTGGTGCTATCTCAACCCCTTCCTGGGTCAGGACCTCTCCCAGCTCCTCGCACCTCACAGATCCAGACAGTCATTCCACATTAAGCAGAGACACACAGAAATGCTTAAAGCACAAAACTATGACACCTTGAGTTCATACATACCAAACTTCACCTCTCCATTTTAAACTGATAGGAAACTAGGCTAACAAACACAATACACAGCCTCCCCCATTCTATCCTATGGGCAGAATGGCCTTTCAACAGTGAAAACGAAATGGAGTGCTTTTCACTGTCAGAACATAACACACACCTGAGTATATGTTCCGCCTTTTACTTACACTGCACCCCACCCAGGGGTTACCCAGGACCTACTACAGGGGTACCCCTTGTGTACGCAAAAGGGAAGGTTAGGCCTGACAAGTGGTTGCACTTGTCAGGGCAACATGCTAACTTAGCACACTGCGTGCAGGCCCTACACTGAAGGCCTGAGTTCCCTTCTCTGCGCCCTTTTGCATTACTAGCCCTTGCACACACAGTGCATTACTAGTAAGGCAAGCATACCAATCATGGCCAACCAATTATCACTACACTTTACACAGGGAACCCTTGTACTTTGACACTGATTAGCAGTGGCAAAGTACCCAAAGCAGCTAAATTGGCAACTCTATGGCAGGAAAACGGTCTAGGGGAAAAGCAAAAAGTCGTACACCCTGGCTTTTTGTTGTCTGCCTTCCCTTGTGCACAGATGTGGCACATCTCCACATACTGTTTTACATTGTGACATAAAGTAGACCATGACAAATGACACTCTGTAGTTGTGATTGTTTTATGTATGCCGCCTCCCAAGGTTGAGTTACAAAACCTGTTATTGTACGGTATCGCTGGGTATATACAACGCCTTGTGTTGATACAATTCTCCTTCTTGGGTTCTGTTTCCAGGATCTTCTTGCACCCATGTTTGGGTGTCTATGGTTTGTAGATGAGTTTTAAGGGTTTTGAGGAAATTGTCAGAAGGTGTCACAAGAACCGCGGTGTATTCTTTGGACTTGGTCTCTGATAATATTAATGGAGGCTCATTTACTGTGTTTTTGACATCACCACTTGGTGGTTCAGATCTGCAAGAGAGCATCCGATATCCAATTTTAAGGACCAGGTTAATATTTAATCAGGAAATGGAAGTCGGAGAAAAATAATGACCAACATAGTTTTGGTGGTGTAAGTGCTCTCATGGACTTTAAAAACCGTACGTTGCAGTAATCCAAGTAGATCTTTATTGTATGGCAAGCTCCCATCAGATTTATTTATTTATTTATTTTATTTCTGACATTTGTTAAGCGCGAACGAATACCCGTAGGCGTCTCGGCGCTAGACCTTAGCAGCTGTCTTCCCCGAGGTATGGGTAACATCAGGAGATCATGGGCACTATCACTGGTTAAACAGCCAAGTTTTCATTTTCTTCCGAAACTGTAGAAGTGAAGGGCAGGTTCTAATATGTTGAGGTAGAGTGTTCCATATCTTCGGAGCCGCGACTAAAAACCGGCGGTCACCCCAGGACACTGTTTTGGAGCGCGGAACCACTAGTTGGTTAAGAGATGTAGATCGAAGCTGTCTAGCCGGTCTGTAAGGTATAAGCTTGTCCTTGAGGGGGCGTGGTCCTTGATCGTGAAGAGCCTTATGGACTATACAAAGTGATTTAAACTTAATCCTGTTTTGGATAGTCAACCAGTGGTATGTCCTTATGGTGTCAGCGATAGGTGCAAACTTAGGTGTTCTGGACAGGAGACGTGCTGCTGCATTTTGTATTGTCTGCAGTTTTTTTGTTACCCTAGCTTGGGCATTTAGAAAAAGTGAGTTGCAGTAATCTAATGATGAGAGAACTAGAGAACTGACCAGTGTTTTAGCGGCAGTGTCTGGTAAAAAAGGAATAATTTTCCTTATCATTCTGAGTTTATGATGGGCTGTGGCTGCTACTTTGTTTGCGTGTGCCATGAAATTAAGGTGATAGTCAAAAATTACTCCCAGATTCCTGACCTTAGGGGTCGGGCTGGGGGGGAGTACCAAAGGCTGGTGGCCACCAGGATACAGGCCAGATCAGGGAAAGAGAACCAAAGATGACCACCTCCATTTTATCGGAGTTAAGTTTCAGACAGTTACCTGTCATCCACTCTCCGATTGCCACCTTTCCATTTTTAAAGCGCACTGCCACCTCCGGCCCATCGCCTTTAATGGCCAACACCAGTTGCGTATCATCAGCATATGAGGTTAGGCTCATCCCAAATGCTTTGATCACACCTGCAAGGTCCGACACATAGATATTAAATAGTGTCGGACTGAGGGAGGAGCCTTGAGGAACCCCACACGGAAGTGAGCGCTTGGCCGATTGATATGGCCCCAGTGTAACCACTTGCGTTCTATCGGCCAAGAAGGAGGAAAGCAAGTCTCTCGCAGTGTGGTGAATGCCCATCCTTCCGACACGGTCCACCAAGATCTTATGTACGACCATGTCGAAAGCTGCCGAGAGGTCTAACAATACAAGTAATGCTGTCCCTCCCTGGTCACGGACAATTCTGATGTCGTCTGCTGCCTTGATGAGGGCGGTTTCCGTTCCGTGATACTTTCGGAAGCCAAACTGTGTGTCATCCAGTAGCTGATGTTTCTCTATGTACTCTGATAGCTGCTGGTTCATGGCTTTCTCCGCCACCTTAGCTAGGAAAGGGAGGCTTGCTATAGGTCTATAATTCTTTAATTCCTCCTTATTTAAGTTGGATTTCTTCAGCAGGGGTTTAACCAGTGTGTTTTTTAAGGAATCTGGGTAAGTCCCAGAACTCAAGATTGTGTTACAAACAAGAGTGATGACCGGAGCAGTTACATCCATCACCTTGGAAAGCACTGAAGAAGGGCAGGGGTCCAGGGCCGATCCGGTTTTAATAGACATAATAATGGTTTTTGTTTGATCAGTGGTGAGAGGCTGAAAACTGGACAAGGTGTTTCCTGAGGTGGTTTGAGAGGTAGAGGCTCTGGTGGTGTTAGTTATTGAGGTGAAAGCTTGGTATATATCGTTGACTTTTGAATAAAAGAATTCGGACAAAGCGTCGGAAAATGGTTGAGACGGGGACGGATTTAAATCTGGTACATCGCCAGATAAGGTTTTAGTAATGTTGTATAGTTGCCTACCAGAGTTTTTGGCTTTTTCGATTTGTTCTGAAAAGAAAGTTTTTTTGGCAGCAGTAATCATAGTTTTATAAATGGTTAAAGATTCTTTATATTTAATCTTGCTTTCAGTATCGTAGTTTCTACGCCAGTGCCTTTCCCTGTTCCGACTCAGTTGTTTTAGAGTTCTTAATTCCTCTGTGTACCACGGGGCGGTTGGTGTGCTTCTATTCCTAGAATGGAGTTTAGTAGGTACTAGGTGATTCGTGGCAACACCTATCCATTCATGAAATTGACGGGTAGCGATATTGGGTTCATCAGATATCTCTGGGCATGTTTTGTCCAGTAGTATTTTTAGTTCGGTATGGTTTAGATTCTTCCATACTTTAAAAGAGCCTGGCGTGATAGATGTGACCTTCTTCCTCGATTGTTCCTTGATAGTCAGGCCGCTGAATATGGCGAAGTGATCAGTCCATGACATAGGAAGAATGTTTATTATGTGCAGGTCCTCTACGTTGGAAAATATACCATCCAATGTATGTCCTGCCTGATGGGTGGGAGAGGTGACCAGTTGTCTGAGGCCCATTGTGTCTAGGTCTGATGTAAGGGCGGCAGTATCTCTGTCATTTACTAGTTCTAAGTGGAAATTCATGTCGCCCATAATAGGTGTGGAGTCATCCGTGGCTATCAATTCTGTTATCACGTTTAAGTTGGTCAGGAAAGCTGCTCTCGTCCCAGGGGGGCGATAGAGGAGAACTCCCTTAAAGTTGAAAAGAGCTGTGAACTTTATGTTGAAGTGCATGGCTTCACATGATGTACTGGGAATGGATGATGTTCGGACCTCGAACCGATCTCTTGTTATAATTGCCAGACCCCCTCCCTTTTTACCGACCCTGTCCTGTCGATAGGCTTTATAGCCAGGAGGCAGTGCTACCACTAGATCAGGGGCTGATGCGTCATCAGTCCATGTTTCGGTGATATAGAGGGCATCTAAGTTGTTGTCAATAATAAGGTCCGCTATTTCTTGTCTGTGTTTGCCCAGTGACCGTGCATTAATGAGGGCCATAAGAATTACCACCTCATTGACATCGCTTTGCAGTTTAGGATGGGTATTCGCATTGTTAATGAAGATCGTGCTGTTACAATGGGGGCAGATTAGGCTGGCGACCTTAGGTATTTGTGATAGGTTGTGTTTGGTGCATCGAGATGAAGGGGTTGGTTGGAGCTTCATCAAGGCCATACGTGAGTAGGCTAACTTGGGATATGAGGGGGCAGGAGCAGGGTTCTTGGCCCTGGGCGCGGGCCAGGCGCGGACGGGCGCAGACGGGCTTGCCTTTGGCGCGCCGCCGGCGCGCCCGCTGCGCCCCCCCGCCCGCTGCGCGGACGGATGTTCATGCCCTTATATCTGGTGTGAGGAGGGTGGGAGGCGGCCAGCATCTGCAGCGCTACCCCTCCCTCACCCAAGATGGCCGAACCCCTTCTCCCCAAGCACCAGGAACTGGGAGCGCGCGCTGGGAATCGGGCTCGAGGAGCGAAGAGACGTGCAGGTAGGTTTCCCTTCTACAAACAATGCACAGGATGCAGTTACAGTGTTTAAAAGTATTCACAATTAAAATACAAGCGGAGCAAAAACCCCCGGCTTCCTCCTCAGGGAGAGACATCTGAGAAGTCATAATGATGCCATGCTTCGAATGCATGCTTATTGGCTAGTAGCTCTTTGTCCATGATACTGTAATTCACTTTACACTGTGTGAATTTCCGGCAGTAGTAGGCCAGTGGGTGTAGTTGCCCGGTCTTGGACTGTCTTTGGGAAAGAACTCCCCCCATCATGAAATGGGAGGCGTCAGCCTCCAATACAAAAGGGAGATGTACATCTGGATGTCGTAAGATGTGTTCTTGGATAAAATTTGGTTTCAATTCCTGTAAAGGTTGTTCAGTTTCTTTGGTTAACTCAAACAGAACATATTTTATTGCCATGTGAGTTACGGGATACAGTGTTTATGACAGAATGAGGAATCCATGAAATCGGAGGGGGTAGCCCAGCGAACAGTAGGGTCATGTAACGTAAACCATGGCAAACATCTAGACAAAACAGACAATGCAGAAGCTCCGGTCTTTAAAGAAATAATGAATTCGCTTAATCTTAGCCTGTATGTGGTGAAACCGACACATCAAGGAGGTACACACTGGATCAAGTTTGTTTCAATGTGTTAATACAGATGGAGGATCCGCAGCCACTGTCTTAGTTGGGTCACCTCTTAATCAGGTTTTCATGGAAACAACCAATAATACATAATCCTTCCCAGAGCGCTCTGACCCATAATGGGAAAGCTTTTAAGAACTGCAGGAATTCTCGAATGTGCTAAAGCAACACCTGAAACACAAGGATATGATGGATGGAGCGCTGAAACTTTTCAGACACTCACCCCCAGTCAAAGGTTTTTGCGCTCCGTTCATCATCTCCTTGTGTTTGCTGTGTTTGCCCTAAGCTGGCAGTGTATGCCCAGACGTGGGGCCGGTGCTCTCGATGCCACTGGAGTCAAGCTATCCTGGCTGATGAGGGGTGAAACCCCGAAACCGGTCCTAGGATGCTTGTTTCCAGTTCAGGTAAGACCTGGCTTGGCAGTTCGGGCTGGACCGTTCCCATGAGGCACAGGGTCAAGACTGATTTGCATATGGCTGGTTCCAAACTGGGGTGGCGAAGTGAGCTGAAGAATGATGGATTCAACACCACATTTGTGACTGGGGGTGAGTGTCTGAAACATTTCAGCACTCCGTCCATCATCTCCTTGTGTTTGCTAAAGCAACATCTCATAGAGTTATCTGGCATTCTGAATGAGGATCTCATGAAATATGAAAATTGGATCAGAAATGCTGCAGAAGATCTGGCCACCGTTTTCTGGAACAGAGCATATAGAAGTACGCCTTCTAGCCCATGGTCCCCATAATACAGAAAAAACATTGTAAGACACTAGAGCGTAAATGGAGGAAAGATTATAACTCCGCCTATAAAGAGACCTTTAAGCTTGCACAAATGTCATACTATGTGGCTATACCCAAAGCGAAGCAAGCTTACTTCTAGTAGCGCATATGAAAGGCAGGAAACAGATCAAAAGAGATTTTCTCTATAGTCAAGAGCTTTATGACCCCGGCGGCCTCCTCTTACACCAAGGCAGCCTCAATCGACTGGAGTGAAATGCTAGCAAGCTTCTTTACTAACAAGATCTCTAGCATTCAAGCCACCCCAGTTACAGGATAGGCACCCGAGGTCGACGCCAAGATGTTACACCCTGCGAGGAAGATCCCACCGGCTGGGATAAACCTGAGCAGTCTTGACACTATTCAGTTGGACTGCACGTTGAAGGCTCTTTAAGCCATCAAATCTGGCTCTCCCAATGATCCATGCCCGCCGAAACTGCTGGCTTTGGTGGCAGAGACTCTGAATCCGGCTGTAAACTGGATTCTAAATACCTCAATAAGTACAGCTGCAGTCCCCAGTGCATGGAAGCAGGCAAAGATCCTTCCACTTATTAAAAAAACAACAGCTTCCACTTCCACTGATATTCCAGCCAATTACAGGCCAATTTCCTTGCTTCCAGCCTTCTCCAAAATATTGGAGAAGCAGGTGAATATACAACTGTCAAACTTCTTGGAAGCTATTAAGTTGCTACACCCTAGCCAATCTGGCTTTAGAGCCCGCTATATTACAGAAACCGCACTGGTTGAGATATCCGAATATATTAAAAAAAACCTAGGGGAGCAGCCATACAGATCATGCTGGACCTCTCAGCTGCCTTCGATACCGTACCCCACATACTGCTGCTTGACCGCCTCCAGGCCATTGGAGTGACAGGGCACGCGTTGGACTAGCTGACATCATTTTTAGCAGGAAGAAGCCAGCAAGTTTGGATTCCTCCCTGATCAGCCAGTCCAAGGAAGCTGGATACAGGTGTTTTCCAAGGCTCGGCTCTAAGTCCAACGCTCTTCAACTTGTATCTTATGCCTTTGGCATTTTAGCAGAAGAATTGGGAGCAGAGGTGTTGTCCTATGCTGACAACACTCAATTGTTTTTTCCTGGAGCAAAGGATATGAGCTGAAGGGCACACAGATTAAAACCTGCCTTACAGCAGTCTTTTACTGGCTAGCTAAAGCTCAAGTCAAATGCAACAAGGAAAAAACTGAAATCCTCTTCTTTTGGATATTCCCACCAAACTTTGGGCTAACTATTTGGCCAGACGATGCCTCCCCTCCGTCCCATAAGGGACACCTTCCTGCACATAAACAATCTTAAATGGTGATTTGTAACTTCTATGTGTGCCGCATTTTGCAGCACACATAGACGTTGCAACCCGTCATTTTTAAAATGAGTGTTTATGGAAGAGGTGTGGCGCCGCGGCCAGGGCAACTGACTTTGGAATCTGGGGAGCACGGTTCAATCCCCTGCGCTGGCGGCAGATTAGCCAAGCACCATGTGACTCTGGGCAATAGCTTGCTTACTCTTCCTGACGGCGCCTAGAGACCCTTACGGGTGATTGTTCGCGCTTTACAAATGTGGATTATTATATGTGCAGAAGAGATACCTTCCTGCACATAAACAATAATGCATGGCGTTTTGCTGTTTTTATGTGTGCTTCACAATGTCTGGTTTTAATTTTGTTGCTGCCCCATATTTACGCCACTCTTGTAAATATGGGGCAGCATAAAAATCAATGGGTGTTGCGGCGGAATGCCCACTGCAACACCCATTGCCCCCTCCTTTCACGCTAAGTATAGCATGAAAGGGTGCCTTATTTACAAGGCGACGTTATGCCACATTAAGTGGCTTAACGCTGCGTTGTAAATAAGGCGAAGACAGTATCGCCATCACAACGTCAAAAAAAGTGGCGATAGATGCTTGTAAATATGCCCCACAGTACGCACCATCCTTAGTTTGCATGAGTTAGTTTTGCATGAGTTAGTAATTAGTAATCAAAGTCCTGAGGTTGCATGATTAAAATTCTGAATGCCAAATCACAAAGGATGCACTCACTTCAGCGCAGATGCGCTACACGGTTACTGATTGGTAAATATGTCCTGGAGCCCCCATTGGTTTCCTGGTCGACAGGTTAAGAACCGCGGCCCTAAACCTTTGTAGAACATTTTTGACGTAATCCAATGAAAACCTTGATAACCACATTCAACCATTCATCCAGTCTGAGGACTAAACTCAGCTTTATCATGTAATGCTACCCCAAGACATTGGTTGAACTTGACATACCCTTGATATCTTTACGTGATCGTATAAGGTCCCTTTCTTCTATACACTAGTCTCTAGAGTTACAATATCAGAGCATGTTCTCGGGTTGAAGAATAAATCCAATTCCTTCTATAATTCTGCACTAAACACATCATGAGCACAGGCTCTTCTCGGAGCCACCTTTACTTTATAAATGCATTTGTTCAATAAAAACCTATTTTTGCAATTTATAGATTTAACAGATCCTCAATAGTTCCTATAAAAACCTCATTTTACCACATGGTTTACTTCTAGCTCCATTGATAGTTTCGCAGAGGATCCATTGATCCTACAAATTGAATAAAGTAGTGCAAATTGAATAAAGTGGTGTATCATTAATTCCATATACAGGAAGGGATAGGCTCAAAGCGTGGTCTCTGGCAGGGCCCTTAACCCCACCCTCTGTGGATGACCTTAGCTGAGGTGGGGTTGTGGCGCAGGGCCTGGACGAGCTGATCCCCACATATATGGTTTTTGGCTGTGAGCAGCAGGGGTCGGTTCAGCTTCCCACTAGGCCATGAGCTTGACCCTCCCCAGATATCTGACCTCTCCTGTGCATGGCGTTTGGATGTGAGCAGCAGGATCAGCTGCAGGGCCTGGCATCCAATCGAGCCCTTCACCCCACCCCTTATGGCCGACCCCCGATGCAGTGGGTTCGGCCTGTATTTTGAGGACATGGTCTTGACACACCCAGAGTGGCCTCAACGGACCACAGACTTGACACTTTCAAGATGGCACTTATATCTCAACAACCTCCAAAAGTAGGACCCTGATTATTGCTCCCTTTTTGGGTGTGTTGAGTTCAAGGCACGTTTGGCGATTCCCTTGCGGGAGCGAGCTTTGAAACCATCTGTTTGTAATTAACAGATGATTCCTGCTCGCTCCCGCAAGGGAAACAGGCCCCCTCCTCTCTCCCCTCCCCCTGCTGCCTCCTCCTCTCCTCGTCAAACTTTTTTAAAAATTTCAGCGCAAGGCGCGTGCGCACGCTTGGAGATGGTCTGACCAAAAGAAGCGTTTTCTCGCTTCTTGTGACTCGCACGCTGTGGCAACTGCTCAAATGCTTTTGGAAGCCATTTACAGATTCTAATTAGCGCGGCATAAAGGTGCGGATGTCCATTTCCCTGACTCCCTTTCTTTCCTCCGCCGCAAGGGCGGTAATCACCATGTGCTGAGCTCCGAGTCGAGACCTAGAACTCACAAACAAAATAGGATTGTTTTCCAATAGAAGCCCAGGTTAGATGTGCAGGACATCAAACCTGGGCTTCTATTGGAATTCTATAACGCATATTAGCAAGCCCATTATCGCCGTTTTAGCGGCAGTTTCCTGGGGATAATTTTATCACCGGTCTTGCTAATATGTGGTGTTTTGGTCCCAGACTATATCAGACTATATCCCTGGTGGCCAGTGGTAGGCCATAGGTTGCTTAGTGTAATTGTATTGCTTCTGTTGTATTTGTATATTTTGTCTTTGTTTTCATTTCTCCTGTTGCCTCTTGTGCTATTCTGTGCCCTTCTCTGCCTTCTCACCGTTCCTTCCGTGGTTACCCGCCGCTGCGGCCCCGCCCTCCTGCTCGCTGCACTTCGCCTTAGTGTAATTGTATTGTATTTTGTTGTATTTGTTTAGTTGTTTTCGTTTCATTCCTCCTTTTTAGGTCTCGCCTTGATCGCGAAGCAAGACTGTTGTAAGGGGGCATTTCAAAGTGCTCCCAAAAGCGGATTGCATGGCTAGCACGCGCACAATCACGCGCATCGTGCCGCCATGCAATCCGCTTTGGCATCGCACTTCAAAGGGTCCGCTCCCCCGCCTGGAATGCGCTCCCCCGCCAAGCGCGCGTGCCACGCTCCGCCGGGCTTGTCTTGTTAAGTGTTGTGTGTGGCGATATCTTTTCACTGTCACCGCACGCTGAAGATATTTTGTATGTACATACTAATCAGGAGATACGTATGCCGTTTTAGACGCGCATACACTTGGATATGTTTTTATACTACGGAGCGTTGCACGGCGTTAGTTTTCCGGTAGGTTTTTAAACATACACATACACAAACGTATGTTTTTTTTGGGATTGTTGAGGTACCACTGGACACTGTGGATCTTTTCGCGGTGCTGTGTATTTTTCACTGGGCACTGCTTAGCTTTTGCGGCGCTTTGTTGTTTGGCGGTTTTCCTTTTAAAACGCACACAGAAGCGCATCTTTATTAAATTGTTTAGCTGCCGCTGCTTACTTCGCTCGGCACTTATATGGCCCCAGCCATAACAGGCAACATACACAAGCCCTTTTGCTTCCTGCAAGCTATTTACTTCACACACAAAAATCTGGGGTTTCCACAATTCACAGCTACTTTTCAGTATTAAGACACTAATCCCACTGCTGCGCCGGATAGTGCCCCGTCACCAGGCACCTTAATTCCACATGAAAACACACTTACAAACACAGCGCAAAATGCAAAGTACTGTGGTGGGGGAGGGAGGGGAGCGCACACAAGCACAAAGACGTGCAAGCCCGCTCCATTCATCAGCTTTTGGATGTGTTAAAATCCACAGTAGTTTAATACACCATAACATAGCATAACATAACAAAACATAGCCTAGCCTAACATAAAATAACAGCATAACATAACAGAATATAGCCTAACATAACAAAACATACCATTACATAACATAATAAAACATAGCCTAGCGTTGCATACCATTGCATAGCATACCATAACTTAACAAAACATAACATAACATAACAAAATATAGCCTAGCCTAACATAACAAATCATAACATAGCATAACAAAACATAACATAGTATAGCATAACATAACATAGTATAGCATAACAAAACAAAGCATAGCATAACAAAACACAACAAAACATAGCATAGCATCACAAAACATAGCATAGCATAACAAAACATAGTATAGCATAACAAAACACAACAAAAAATAGCATAGCATAACAAAAAATATCAAAACAAAACATAGCATAGCATAACAAAGCATAGCATAACAAAACAAAATATAGCATAGCATAACTAAACATAGCATAGCATAGCATAACAAAACTCAACAACACATAGCATAACAAAACATAGCAAAACAAAGCAAAGCATTGCATAACAAAACACAACAAAACGTAGCATAGCATAACAAAACATAGCATAGCATAACAAAACATAGCATAGCATAGCAAAACAAAACATAGCATACCCCAAATTATGGTGGCCACAAGATGCAGAATGCAGATGCAGAAGTCCCCCCTAACACCATTACTACGGCCCGCAACCTTGGGATTAGGTTTGACGAGGCCCTGTCATTTAGGCAACAAGCAGGTGCTGTGGCAGGGTCCTGCTTTAGCATAATCAAAGGCCTCAGAAGATTCTTCGACCTTCTCCCACTGACAGCCAGAAAGACGGTGGCGGTGGCCCTTATTACATCTCGCCTGGACTACTGCAACAGTCTATATGCAGGCTCCAGTAAAGCAGTACTGCATAGACTGCAGATGGTCCAGAATGCCACCGCCCGCCTCGTGCTGAGATGGCCCAGGAAGTCGTCTGCATCAGCAGCACTCAAGATCCTGCACTGGTTGCCCATCCATAAAAGGGTACTATTTAAAATTTTAGTAATCACCTTTAGGTCCTACCACCAACTGGGTCCCACCTACCTGTCAAATAGGGTTGGAAGATATGTGCCTTCTCGCTCACTCAGATCTTCCAACCTGAACCTGCTGGTGACTCCCAAATTCAGACTAGCCACGAAAGGAGGAAAATCCCTTGGAGTACTGGGTGCTAGGGCCTGGAATAAACTACCACTCCAACTACGCCAGATCCCGTCAGAGAACCTTTTTCGAAAGGCTCTAAAGACATGGATTTTTAAACTTACAGACACAGCCTGTTTAGCCCTAGTCTAAACCCAATCCTCAGAGACACCAGATATTGTCCTACCGGTGCCTCACTAGCTCCCTGGCCAAACACATCTTAGACATGAGTGGTCAGCGCCAAGATGCTCCGTGGAGTGTAAGTCGCGCTTTACAAAAATAAAATTACATTACATTACATTACATACCAAAACACAACAAAACATAGCATAGCATCACAAAACATAGCATAGCATAACAAAACAAAGCATAGCATAGCAAAACACAACAAAACATAGCATAGCATAACAAAACAAAGCATAGCATAGCAAAACACAACAAAACATAGCATAGCATAACAAAACATAGCATAGCATAACAAAACAAAGCATAGCATAGCAAAACACAACAAAACATAGCATAGCATAACAAAACATAGCATAGCATGACAAAACACAAAACATAGCATAGCATAACAAAAAACAAAGCACAGCATAACAAAACATAGTATAGCATAACAAAACAGTATAGCATAACAAAACACAACAAAACATAGCATAGCATAACAAAACAAAACATAGCATAGCGTAGCATAACAAAACATAGCAAAGCATACCATAACA